>NC_056725.1:1981794216-1982117966 GCF_019279795.1 Protopterus annectens | reverse complement strand
ACAAGTACACACACATTAAAGTGCAATTTCTCTTAAGAGCACACAGAGACCACAGCTGGTCTGGGGTTGGTTTGTTCCTCTCTCTCTAGATCCCCCAGTAAGACTTGCCATTGGCACAGCTATAGAGTTGAGTCCTTAGCCAGTGTTCCAAGACAAGTCCTCCCAACAATTTATCTGTCCAACCAGTGCATTGTGTCCCTGCCAAAGTTGCTGACACACACACTTTGAGATTTTATTTATACACAAACACACACCTGAGAAAGGCTGGGACAGGTTTACTAGCTATGCCCCCTTCTGCCCAGACCATAAGGTAGTTATTACTGCCACCAGAACCCCTTATCAGCTACTTTAAGGTCCTTCCCAAAGGGTGACCAATCCTACTGATGTTACTATTATTCAAATGGTAAGTGCGACCAAGAGAAAGGCTACTTAGGAGTGGCCTGTACAGAGTCACCAAATACATATGCAAGTACTTTAAGAGCTTAAATATGTCTCACAAATATCAGACACAAAGATAGGTATAAATATATTTAATGATAAATAATAAAAGAACAAGACAACACTCAACACAATATCTACAGAGCTCAGAATCACATGAACTATTTTAAAACAACATTGCAGTGCAGTCTCAAATAAATACAGAAAACATCTAAACTAATCTTTACTATATTCCTATCTATATCTAAGAGAGATACTATGCCCTAAGTCTTACTTACAGACAACATGCAGCAGAATAATTGATTTATTTATTTTATTTATTTTTATTTTACATTTGACTGATGACAAAGATAAGATACAAAATGTACCCAGTCTCTTTCTGAGAGAGTTCTTAAATTACTATCAAACATTACTGCACTCTTTGTCATCTGCCTTCAGTTCCCATGCAACAGAAACTAACATCTCTTTGTTAAGAATACATATCTCTCAGACAATTGCTGAGAACTGGAAGTTGTAAAACAATTAAACACTTTTACATTTTAGACCTAGTAATTATTTGTCTCCAAGACAATAGAAAAAACACTAGCTCTAGACATTGTGTCTGTTTCACTGAAACTGAGAGAAAACACAATCGTAAAACAATTTCTACTTATTTTCTTGAAGTTTTGTAAGTTAACTCTGTATGTTCCAGCTTCTAATATTAAACCATACATTTGCACAGGTATATCATTTATATACATTTCTGTTCTTTTCCAGTAGGGTGCACTGCTCAGTACTGTACAAACCCTTTTCAACACATGCTTCTGCACCAGTAGTTTAATATACACATATATAGTTCTCTTATATTTGTAAGACAAGCATATGAATCATATTAATATTCACAAATTACATAGAATAATTTACAAAATTCCAGATAGCTGGGCTGGCAGTGTCACACCATTCAAAATACAGCTCATTCAAACAATTTAAACTGACAACGGACAGCATGTCATTTGTTAACTGGGGTATGACACTGATCACCATTCCCAAAGGACCTTTACAGGTGCCTCCATTTACTAGAACTTCATTGCATTGGTACTAGTGTGATGCATTCAAAAAAATAATTTTCAAATCATTTAACTGTTTTTCCTCCACATATTAAGGATGTCACATTACTAACTAAACATAATAAATGAAATGTTTAGCAGGCATACAATTACAAGCAGCAGTATCTGACAAAAAGTGGAATGATAAATGGCCTGATATGTACAGCTCCAGAAACGCCCATTATAATGGTCACAGTGTTGCTCAATCTCACATTAAGTTGCAAGGAGAGATTGGCTTACATTCCTCCAGTTCTGCAGCAGCTTCATTGGACCAAACTAACCCACTGAAGCTTTAAGCAGTTTGTCAACAGCACACACAAAAGACTTTACCTCAAAATATGACCAATTTCAGCAATGGTGGAGGAGAAAAAGAAACACTTCATAAGTTTGACATGATACTGCCAGCAACCAGATACATTATGAAAATAACTTCACACCACAAATCCAGAAAACCAAAACTCAGTTATTTTTTGCTGTCAGTGTCAGTTACACTAAATTTTTTGGGGGAAGTATATTATTTACCTTACAGCATGGCTTCAAGCTTTTTCTATCAACCTGGAATCTATCCTCAGTCCATTCCAGATCACTAGTGGCAACAGAAGGGTCGCTAGATTCATCTTCAGAGCCAGGCAATGGTGAATCAGTGCTCTATTCACTGTTAGAGACCAGGTCTGAGTGCTGCATGTATCTGCTCATAGAATGACAGTGAGCCACCATCATGCCAGCACAGACCCCATCAGAGAGTACACTCGGTGCTACCACCTCATAAGGAGTGAAAGTACCAAATCAAACTAAGTTTTCCACAGCAATGTTTGAGGTTTGTACCTCCTACAAACACTGCTGCTGACCAAACATCCACATGCTTTGAGCACTCCAAAGAGACTTCACCTTTAGTACCTGTATCCCACACTACTACACTTTCTGCCTAATCCCAGACACTTACTCACTGATGCCAACTCAACAGTCTTAGCTTCAATGAATCACAAATCTCATTCCCACCACCTCAGACACACACATCCATCCACTGTCCCAGTTTCTCAAAGAAGTGCCAGGTGCCAGTAAAATTTTGGAAGGATACGTATATTAACTAAGGTATCATCAGATGTAATAGAACTCATCTTTCTCCATCTCCCAGTCCCACCCACACCTCTCAACTTTCCATCTCCAAAATGTGGAAAACTTTCTCTGAGAATGCGGACCAAAATGAGCAAAATATGAAACACTAAGTACCAACTTTGCCTAGCAAGTTCACTGCAAGGTTAATAAATGACTGTTCATACTTATAAAAAAACTCTTTGGAGGAACTAACACAGTTTAATTTTATTCACTGCAGATACTTGTTTAAAACTTTCTTAACAGTGATGTGTGTATTACCCTGCCTATCTGAAACATGGACTTTTTAAAACTCAGAATAAGGAACATTCCTGTTAATGCAGTACTGTTGTGAGATATGTCAACAACTCTACATTGAAAAAAAGAAGCAAATCCATCAGGCTGGGATAACAAATTTTGTTTGCAACCAAAAGATCTGAGACATCTATGATCTGCTGTTGTTTATTGATCTGTCTCAATTTCTTAACCAAAAACATAGTTTGAAAAACACATGCCTCACAAGGCAGAACTTTTTAATTGGATACCCACTACTGAAGAACATCTGGCTTCCATGGCATTGGTTACCTGTAGCAACCAGGCGTAACACATTTGCGTAGTTTGTCTTTTTGAATAGCATAGACAAGTTATGCCCAATGGGGTGTTTCATTATTATGTTCCCTCCTCCGAAACACATCTTAAGTAACTAAGTTCCTGAACACTAACACTCTGACCCTAACTCTAACACTAAGCGGCTTAAGACTAACTGCAAATATAATCTCATAGCTCTCAACTTTTCTGTGCAAAAATAATTAGAAAGGAAGAGAAAGGCCCCAAACAAGGGACATTTTAAACATTATTCTGTTCCACTTAAAACAGTTAACAGAACACATTTTGCATCAATATGCATTTCTAAACCCTAACATTTAGTACAGAACTCTAATGCCTGTTGTTGTTGACTTACTGCAATTTTCAGTGATTTACCTGAAAATTAAAAAAAATGTTTTGAGGAAAAATGTAAAAATATGAGGCAAAATCAGGGAGCTAACTCATTTCAAAACTTCTTGTATATAATTAATCTATCTATGTAAAAAATTGGGAATTGAAAGGGCAACTCAAATTCATGGCACCCCATTATTTTGCCCTCAAAACCAGTAAATACTGAGGAATTCAGCAGAACTGAGAGTTATGAAGAGGCCTAAGGAAAGCAGCAGCATGGAGGAAAAGAGAAAAGCTACAGAGATGTTTGGAAATGCTAAATGAGAACTTGGAGAAAATTTGTTTGGTATGGAATATCAGAATGTAAATAATGATTCATGTGTGGTGGATGATCAAAAGAAGCTGTGTTTAGCTCTCTCAATGGAGAATGAAGTAAGTGAGTCTGTTGGAGTGGTGCAGGTAGCAAAACTAGTGTCAAGAGAGCTTGCAGATAATGCTGTTTTAAAAATATTCGAACAGGAAGATGCAACTGAGAGTTGTGCTGTTGCATGGGTGAGATGTCAGATAACTTTTTTTATAAGTGCTGGGGACAGTAATGTGGAGAAGGAGTCAAGTGATGTGGCAGTAGAGAATGCAGCAGTTAAAACTTATGCAGCAGTGACAGTAGACAAAAAAGGAGAGTAGCAACAAACTGTAAGTAAACCTGTTTTTAAAAAGAAGAGAAGACCATCTATAAGAAAAAGAACACAAATGAGGTGGCAATAGATGTTATGTGTCAGACAGTTTGGCAACTGTTCTGGGTTTTAAACCTTGAGAAATTCAGTCTTTTATACAAATAAGGGCAGAGAATTTTTAAGAATTAACTTTTGAAATGGAGACTGGTAATGACATTTCTGAAACTGTGAAACAGTTTGTCTGTGGAACAATTATTTGTTTATTGGTTGTAACATTTAACACTATTAAAAATGTCACTTTGCAGTTTAGAACTGATGACTTGGAAGAGAGGATGTCAAAAAAGACATGCAAACTTTGTGTGAAACTGTTAATAACATTGTGAAAGTAAGAGATGAGAGAAACTTACGGAGTGGAGGCTTGAGGTTGGAAGCTGTTTTGAAATGCTGAAAAAAATGGCAAAAAGCTTTCCAACTATTATTTTATTGGCTGGTCAAAGAGATTATTTTTGTGGCTGGTCACAGATGGACTCTAACATATAAGGCATTTTTCACATTTAATTGATTGTGACAAAATATAATGTAACCAGTTGGGGAAAAGGTCATACGTCAAGCAGGTGTGTGGCTGAATGCAGGTTGTGCAAACAAAAGCAATACATTTTGCATGGATTGTCAAGATCAAACAGAAAATAATGAAAAAGAAGGGGAAATGGAAGAAAACATGCATGGAGAAGGACAAGAGGCTGACAGAAAGGGTGAACTAGGTGAAGAAGAAACTGTAAAAGAAGAAAAAATACGGAGAAGAAAAGGATAAGAGACACAGAGAAAGAGTACATGCAGGAGAAGAGGTCAGGAAAAGATGATCGACAATAATAATTTTTTTGAAGTTCTAGCAAGTGAAAAATCTGATTCTGAGGATCAGTGATTATTTTTTTTTCATTTATTTATTTATTACTGACATTTGTTTACTGGGAAAGTCCGACTGAGTAATAAATACCCATTATCAGTTGAGGTTTGGGGAGAAAATCTCCAGGCTTAGATAGCATCAAATAAAATAGTAATATAAATGTAATTAAAAAATATTACATACAATTTGACAATGGAGTACATAGGATACAATAAAGCATGAGGAGACACAAGTGATGTAATAATAATAGTAAAAGAAAAAATAAAATAAAATAAAAAATTGACAAATATTGCAATCAGAAATTATTGTCTATTATGGTAGGGGGAAAAAAGTCCCCCAAGGACTGGAGGGATAGAAGGTGTTGAAAGGTACAGATAGATAGCACGACGAGTGGTCAGTATGAATGTGAAGTACTGAGGAGATAGAAGGGAAGGTAGAGGAGTCACATAGTATTTTATGGGAAGAAGTCATGTATGGGCTAGTTGATGTGGAAGTTCTAACCAGTTGAGAGCACATAATGAAGAGCAATAATGAGCTTTCCATGGCAGTATAGCTGCAGCTCTAGCTACCTTATTATAGCATTTCTCTAGCTATGATTTAAAAAGGGATCTGGATGTTAGTCAAAATAGGTGAGCAATTGAGAAGAGAGGGTAAAATATAACAATTAGCCAGGGCAACTCTACTAGAAGAAGTAAGGAATTGTCTTGCTCTGTATAGCAAACCTAGTTTTTAATGACATTTTTTACAGTTTTGTATGTGAAGATCAGACTTTAAGTTGTTATGCATCATGAATCCAAGCAATTTGGTAAGCGTAACTACTTAAATAGCTTTTTTGAAAAGGTAATGTAGAAATTACTTTTAGCATTTGCATGGGACTTAGGAAAATAGTAACAGTTTAGACTTTATAGGATTAAATAAAACTTGGTTTTGATGTAGCCACGTTTTAACTGAGATGAATGCATCTTGTGCAGATCTAGATCATGGTCAAACAGGGCCCTAGGTGGGGTACTAGACTGCCTACCACCAAAGCCATTCCAGAGTCCCATTACTTGGCTTTTTCTCCCCAGTTACCATAAACACTGTTCAAACCTCTCATTGTGCATACTATTGTTTGCTTTACTTCTACAATAAGTATTTAGATTTAATTTAAAACTTATTTCAAATTTTATAGCACAAACACTGACATTTGGTAAACAAAGCAATACAGTCTCACAATGAAAACAGGTTTAGCTTTAAAACTTTTCTGCCCTTGAAAATCACTTTCATTGAAAGTGCACTGAAACACACATTCAAAGAAAATGCATCTTTTTACCTTTGGGCTGTTTTCAATTCCTAGGCCCCTTACACACATTTTTAGGGCAATGCATACATGCATGTGTTCTTTGATTCACCTTTTGATTGTATTACATTATATTCCCTGTATAATACAGCACCACTTGCTAGAGCATGTTTTAAATTTGTAGATTTGAACATTTTTCCAGTAAGCAATGAAAAAAACTGTATGAAACAATAATGACAAAACTGCCGAATTCAAAACATTTCATCAACAGAAGTCTATTCAAACTTCAGTCATTACAATCTACCAATATCAGTCAATATGCACAATCTCTGCAGAAGTAAATGTCATCTGAATAATTCCACATTAAAGAGATCTGTAGCTAATGAAGATGTTCCAGCTAGCAAGCAACTTTATATTTCAGTGTTTTATCTACAAATTCAGTGCCTGCTGCTCTTAAGAATAAATTGTCAATGTTACAGTAAAAAAAATGGTAAGCTGGTAATATTGCAATAGTGGATGGATGGCAAACTAACAACAGATTCATATTTACTTGGCTCTTCCTACAAAGAAGATTATATTCAGGACTGCAGCACTTTACCCTCCTTAAAGTACAACACAATATCAGCAATCCATCTACATGCTGTGGGAGTAGAACCCACAGCCTTCTGCATCAAAAGCAAATATACTACCTGTTGTGCTAGTAACACTTCTAAAGGCTTTAGCAAAGTAGTGGTACCATTTGCTAAACAGTTGCACACTAAACAGACAGCATTAGAAGCATTAAACCTCTCTTAACCATGAAGCTTTCAATTCCTTATAAAATTCATTTGACACGCAACTCCTTGTAAAATGCACTTGACACTCAACCTTGCCCCTCAACCTTGCAGCACAAGAATTGTGAACAAATGCTAATTTAATAGGGGACAAAGGCCCAAAACTAGGGACACATGTCAAATATTGCTTGTATCATCTTAGAAAATTGGCAGAATAAAAGGTTTTGTGTTACCATGTATTTTCTGAAGGATATGAAGACTGACATTTAAATGGCTGTCATTATTTAATGAATTCAGTCCTCACTGGTTTACCAGAAAACCACAAATTTTATAAGGAACAGACCTAAAATATGAGGCAAAAATCTGGACAGCTGAGAGCGATGCACAGAACTCCTTGAAACTCAAGTGTGATAAGGGTAGAGGATTCAGGGTCTTGTATCCTATACTTAAGGCACTGGGTTTAAGCCTAAGCAAATTAACTAACCATAAGGAATCCTCACACACACACACACACACACACACACACACACACACACACACACTTACTTTGTAGTGGAAGAAGATGAGTGGAAGCTGCAGCACTAATCTGTCCAACAGCTCTGATCTTGTGCCATATATTGCAGGTTTAAAGGGTTGTCAGAAGAAGAGCTGTGTCATCTACATACTGAATATGCCAAGCTTGCTGACAGGAGGAATATAGCGATATGTACATAAACCCTGAAAAAATACTTGCTATGGGAAGATTAAAATTAATAAAATTAAAATTTAAAAATATTTCCCCTAAGCATAAAAAGAAGGAAAAGCAAGATGTATGGAGTGCTTACAGTAAATGTGAACAATATTATTAAAACTGTAAGCATAATAACAATAGTGGAATGGTGTGTTAAATGTGATATGGATGTTACTCTGTTAGAGAATGTAAGATTCATGACAGGTAAAAAAAGAATATGGAACATAGGAAGTAAACACTGTTCTGAAGTTGCTGTACTGTGTAAAAAACAGTGAAAGTACAAGATGTAACTTTAATAAGGATGGAAAGGTTAACTGTTGTGGATATGAGGAAGAGAGAATGTTTACACAATTATAGCATTATATGTAGCTCTTCACTAGAATGTCAGGATTTGAAAAACAATGGCTGACAATCTGAAAAAAAGACCAAAATCCCAGAGAACAGCGAATCTCGGAAGTTGATCTTCTTTAAACATGTTTGTGCAGGAGGGGCAAGTCCCTCCAAACCCCCACATTTATATATATATATATATATATATATATATATATATATATATATATATATATATATATATATATGGGTCTACTTCATTTCATTGAAACTCAGCTGCTTGATCACAATTCACTGAAAGATCACTTCAATAAGAACTCATTTGACTGAAACTCATTTAGTTTAAACAGATATATGCCCTGTTCTACATTGTAGTGTGATCCTGGAGTTAGTATATAAAGTAAGAGGGGGGTGTGAGGGCACAGTCCTCCACATTGGGGGTTGTGGGGAGCATAGCCGCCCCCACATAGTTTGGGTGTATATTGTCTTCTGGAAAGAATTATTAATTCAACTTGTAAGTAACCATGTCTATGGTTTACAATATTTAAAATATGTGGGGGAGCTATGCCCCCACACCCCCCTTACTATGTATACTAACTGTTTAAACTAAATGAGTTTCAGTCAAATGAGTTTTCAGTAAAGTGGAGCTTTCAGTGAATTGTGGTCAGGCAGCTGAGTTCCAGTGAAATGCGTTTTCAATGAAATGAAGTAGATCCGTATATATATATATATATATATATATATATATATATATATATATATAATTCTGGGATCACCATACATTGGAGAAAAGGAAGCATTCTGAGAAATGGCATCTTGGACTTGGTACATACATGTCCAATCTTTTGGCCATTTAGTCTGCATATTTTCCCAATCTGGCGGGGTCTTGGAATTTCAAATTATTACCATATATGAATATATGACTACTAAGGAAAGAGAGAATCTATTTCAACAAATATTACACTGTATGGTGAATAACATGAAAATTATATTATTATATATAGTTTATATATAAATTACAATTGCAAGGGACATTAATTGTGATATAATGTTAAGACATAAAAGGAAAGGGAAAGATGTAAAAAATACAGGAACTGATAAAATAAGGTAAATTATCTATGAGGAATAAAGTTCCATGGACTTATAGAAGGGGAGGGGGGCACTTGGATCTAACCTTGGTTATTTTGTATACTCAGAAGGCTTGGGAGTAGTAGATGGTGATAGAATTGTGACATTTATTGAGACCATTTAGCAATATGGATGATGGTAATGGAAGGGAGGATATTAAAATAGGAAATGGAATAAACAGAATGAATGAGAAATACTAAGATGAAATTAGAGAATGGAAAGTACAAGTGCCATATAACCATGAACAACTTCTATAAAAACTGGTCTGAATGGTAGATTGAATTAAAAAGAAGTATAAAAAGTGTTTTATGTGCCAGTTATAGAATGATATACAAACAGAAAGTGAAATATGGGAAATTTAATAGAAAAATATTAGAAAATGTAAACAACAATACTAGAGCGTATTATGATATGGAAAAAGAGATATGTAAAAAAATGAGTAAAAATTAGGGCATTCCTGTTTAGGCAGATGGACATACTCAAACTAGAAATATTAGAGAGACTGTTTTGGGCTTGGTCACGTCACATGATGGGGATGCTGATGGCAGATGGAGGTTTGCACAACGTGCTATGGCCCTGAGTAATAGGCACAGAATATTGCACACACTCACTACATGAGTGAAAAGTTAAAATGCTAAGCATATACTAACAGTAACTGTGATGCATGCAAAATTAGCATCCTTTAATTATCCATGTACTGGTTGTGTTCTTTGAGCACCATATAGAGTTAACCCAAGAATAGACAGCTTTATCAGCAGCATGAACCAAGGTAAGTGATGAACCTGTGAAAAAGAGATACGTGATTACCCTCATAAGTAAGTATGGTGTTTCACTAAGATAAACATTGCTCAACTGTACAGGAATGCCTGCAGTAAACTATGCATAATATACACACCATAAAATATAAAAACAATTATGCTACTAAAAGGTATATAATGGCTTTTCCCTGCACATGTATACAACCTGTGCATCAAGCCAAAGCAGATCCATGTCACACAAACCTACAACATTTATTTACATATCATCAGCCAAACAGGCACATGATCAATGATACTTATGCATCCCTAATAATTAACCAATATGGCACAACTAGTTAAGACACAAATGAGAATATGCCATCCAACAGAGGAAACCAACTAAGAATTTCCCAAACACATATGCTTGGCCTGCACACTAATGTGCACCAGACATAAAAGTCACCCAGTTTAGGCACCCCAACAGTGACTAGGGGTAATCTCAGCATCATCTGTGCAAGTTCCTGAGCAAGCAGAAAATCATACTTAATAGGTTTGCAGTACTACTAATACTACAATTATTACTACTACTACTGCAAGTATGAGCACAACATGCTGAGTAATACTGCAATTATTATTACTATTGCTACTACAAGTATGAGCACAGCATACTGAGTAATACTACAATTATTACTACTACTACTGCAAGTATGAGCACAACATACTGAGCAATACTAGAATTATTATTACTACTGCTACTACAATTATGAGTACAGCATACTGAGTAACACTGCAATTATTATTACTACTGCTACTAGAAGTATGAGCACAACATACTGAGTAATAATAAAATTATTACTACTACTACTACAAGTATGAGCACAACAAACTGATAGCATTGAGCTCGAACACAAAAATGCAATTCACTAGATAATCTTAATGAAAGCAGGTATCTGCCTATGTAAGCATTAGCTATCCACTCAGGCAACCCTAAATCACGCAGAAATGTGCAAAGGACAAGGTATAGTCATCATCACTTGCAGAGAAGTGTGAGGGTGGGGTTAATGGTAGGTAAACCTGACACAAAATAAATGAGCGCGAGGGTGAGTGAAAAATGAGGTTAACATCTGGTAAACACTAACTATGTACTGTCAGGGCTAGTAACACCAGATGTAAAGAAGCCAGGCAGATATTAATGATTAAGTGCGTATGTGTGGCAGCATGGGAAATGAGAGGTATAGTGTGCATGGGTCTGCAGGAACACTGACAAATCATTTGTGCTAGCACTATGCCCTGAAATCCTGGACAGGTGTGAGCTGTACATGGTAGAGGATTCAATTAATTGCTGCCACCACAGCCATGTGAACTACCTTTGCCAGGAGCTGCACTGCTATTTCCATGACCATGGCTAAATATAGGGGTGCTACCTGAATGTGAATGATATCTGCTGGATGAGTTCTCGTCATGACTATGTCCATGAACATAGCCACATGGTCTAGCTTGTCTGGTTGTGGACATCTCAATCACTGACAGAGCAGTTACAGTATTATCACTTTGGAAGTGGGATCTGGCATGGCTCCATTGGCTAACATCTTATAATATAGTAGAGCCTTTGTTATGTGTATGCTGACCTTCCCCTAACAGATGTTCCATAACAGACACTGCATAATCCAGAGTGTCATTCATCCTGTCCACAAACTCACACACATGGTTCATGCAGTCATGCACATCAGAATGCACAACATGCAGTACTCTGAAAGCATGCCTTCTCTGAGCACCTCTACTAACACCTCTGTGTAATACTTCAACATCACAATGGCTGGTTGTTTTTGTTTCAAAACACTTATATTCTGTGTTTGTGGAAACTTGTGTAGATAGGCATTTCTTTGCAACATTTCATAATCAGCAAGCATCTTTAGGATGCTTGCATTTTACAGGCTAGTGATTGCTACTAATTGTAGGTAGGTCATGCATACAGAGCTGTACACATCCAATAGTGTTTGTACAACATATACTTGATTCTCAGGCTGTGATGATTGAACATTATAAGTGCTTGTTACTCTTCTCAGACTTCCAGGTGAACATCTTACTGAGGCAGACAACATTAGTAAACAGTGGAGGTCCTAATAATTTTGGTATCTTGATGTTTATAAGTTTTTATTTTGTCAAATTTCACTTATGTTAATGTAGCATCAGACAGTGTTGAGCATGATTCCACTGAAATGCCAGGATATGTCATTCATGCTTGCTTTGTATATGCTTGCCATGCTTCATGCTGGCCAATAAGAAATTGTGCAGGTGATGTCATCATTTCCACTGATTAGCTGTGTTATTCATGCCATTGCATGGCCTTGATTGAACTGCTCACATCTGTGATGGATGCATTCTCCCTGACATGTTCTGTTATTGTACATGTCCAGAACTATATATAAAGTGACATAGGGAAGGAGTTGTGTACATTAGGAGCCATTCACTAGCAGCAATTATGTTGATTATAATTGTGCTACTTACTAATGTTTGCACCATTTCATTAGAACTGTGTTCTAAATAAGAACCTTGATGTATGCTACTACACATTCAGTCTCATATTTGTATTTGAAGAACTGAAAACTGGATACAATGTTAATTAATGTACGTTAGCTTTCAGATGTGCACATAAGTTTAAGTTTAGGTATGACCTTCATGGGAATGTGCAAAATGATAGACATTTGCTTTTCATTTTGGTCATGTTTTGCAATTCATCTTGACACAGCATGGGACAGCAGATGATCGCTGAGCAGACGCAGATGATAGGCATGTGCCAGGACACTGCCAGACTTCTCTGATGATGAAGCGGAAGCTGGACTCTCATCTACCTGAGCCATCATGCCTGCTGCACCAGGCAGGAGATGACACCTAGCAGGAGGAGATACATCATATGGGCTATGTGCGACTTGTTCAGGGTGATAGTCCAGGAGATCATTCATGAGGCTCATCCCTATCAGGTGGGTCCCTCGGGTTTGTAAGTATTGTCTGTGTGCTCCAACTGTATTATGTTGTCAACATGCTGATTGCCGTATAATTGACTGGACTATATATGCACTCCTGTGCATGCATACAATGCAGCTGCTATACTTATGTGCTACATGTGCAAACATACCATGAATATATCATTGTGTGACATTTAATTATGTTTCAATGTGTGCATGACACACATTAACACATTACACTTTCCTCCCACATTCAGCTGTCTATGCATTGTGGCAGTTAACCTGCAGCTAGTGCTGGAACCGTTTGCCTGGAAATGTATGTTTTACAGTGGGAAACCTGACAGACAACAGATGTTGTCCCTAGTCCAGCACTACCACAGTGGCATGGTTCATAATTCTGCATTGCCATATCATAAATAACACAAATATAGCATTAATGTATATACTGTGGTAAGGATAATTTATTCAGTACCTTATGTCATGATTGCTGTATTTCACATTTTCATCTTGGTTAATTATTCACACCAGTTTACACTTTCTGGCAATATTTGTACACATTAACTGATATTGTACATGTCTCAGCATATAGTCCAATCCATACCGACACATCGTTGTACCCTTAGAATGCGAACATTCACTGACTTATCATTGATGTGCTGTAATAATGCTCAGAGGAGTGTCCTCTGCTTAGTAAGGATCAGGGTGCATGGCATGCACCTGTAGTTGTTTATTCAGTATTGGCATAACAAGATTATGTGTATGTGACTGAAATTTGTAGCTTTCTTACCTATGCCTGTTGACATTACATGATTGCACATTATTGTGTCTGTGTGGCTTATACATTCTCATTTCTGTAAGCATCAGCAATCAGTCTGCCCACGTGACATACATTTGCCATTTGCTTAAATGCATTTTGGTTTGCCTGTGGCGACACTTTGTGTGCTGCACACATACATTTGCAATGTGTAAACTTACCTTGTTATCTTGCTTTTACCTGATGTGGGCCCGTGTGGCCCACCTCACTTCAACCTTCATATTTATATAGTATACTTTGCAGATATGCTTGCTTTTGTTGCAATTATTGACCATTGCTATGTATTACATTGCTGACTTGGCAAGCACGTCCCAAATATATGACCACTTTATGGAGACAGAGCATCTGTCGCTGGCTACTGCTTGCAATACTTGTTCTCATTATACTTGTGCGTTAGCCAGTGTACATTGTTCATAGGGTCATAGGAAGTTACTAGACTAATGACCCCAGGGCACTTACAAGCCTAGCAAATTTCTTGCCCTTATTTCCATGATCGGCACCTATTGCCCCTTGTCCATGAGGGACACAGGTGGAACTCCCTGGGTGAATTTTTGCTAACCAATCAAATCATCCAGATTGTGTTTGAAGAGGGCCAAAGTGGTGCTCTGATTGACATGAAGTGGGAGTCTGTTCCAAAGGTGTGGTAACCTCTTGGAGAAAAATCTGTCTCTCTAGCAGGTTTTATTATTGTCACATATCAGGTTAAGGTCTTTAGAGCCAGTAACCCGTGTGTCATTTGACTTATGGATATGCAGCATTTTCAATAAAGCAGGGTCCGGTATTGCCTTGAATGCAAGGCAGAGAGCATCTCTGTGTACTCTGTATGAAACATACTAAAGTGACAGTGATTTCAGACAATCCCCATAGGACAAATGCTAAAGACCTTGAATTTTCCTTGTGAGGATCCTTTATGGTTTCTCCAATTGCTGCAGGTGCTTGGAAAGGTACATACCAAAACAGGGTTGTAGTCAATTATTGGCCTGATGAGGGAAGAGTGCAGGGAGGTTATAACATCTTTTTTTTTCTGGAGGCAATTCCCTTACTTATCAGATGAGCAATATAGAATGTCCTTCTTACCACTGTGAAGACATGGTGGTCAAAGGTAAGGTTGCTGTCAACCTGTTTCTCAGGTCTCTCACCACTGAGTGCATGATGTGGTAGTTAGTAGGAACATTGCTATTACTGAAAGGAATGATAATACATTTTTTGCATTGAGTTTAACTCCATGAGTTTTGCACCAATCATTTGTTTGTGTAAGACCCTCTTGTAGGATGTTGACATTGTTTGGAGATTCTTTGACCGCTCCCAGTTTGCATCAGTAAATTTTGTCAGCTACAGACCTTTAATTTTTCCTTGTACTTCAGAGAAATAGATTCCAAATAGTAGAGGTCCCAGGATGATCCCTGTGGAACACCACTGGTTTCAGGTCTGCTGTTGGAGGTGGATTCCCCTATTTTGACTATACGAGTTCTATCAGTGAGCCAGTCAGTGACCGTTCTAATGATATGGGGGTTGATGCCTTGTTGGGTGAGTTTGTCAATAATGCCTGAGTGGGGATAGTGTCAAACACCTTGGCTAAGTCCAGGTAGGCTGTATGCACAGATTTTCCTTCATCCAGGGCCTTTATAAATGTTTAAAAAAAGCCCACCAGGTTTAACAGGCATGACCTCGATTTGACAAATCGAAACTGAGTAGGGTCAAGTGTTTGGAGATTACCTATATCTTTGTTGATAAGGTCCATGATGATTCGCTCCATGGCCTTGCAGAAAAGGCTAGACAGACTAATAGGTCTATAGTTCGCAGGGTCAGTGGAAGCACCACCTTTGTGCAAGGGAATAATGGTGGCTGTTTTCCATTCAGCTAGTATGAAGCCGGTGCTTAGACTATGATTGAAAAGTGTACCCGATGAGGTTGATAATTCATGTTGGATCCCATGCCGGACACAGTCTGGGATGTTATCAGGTCCCATAGATGCTGTGTTTTTGGCCTTAGAGAGGGCATTTATGACATGCTCTTTAGAAATACTGGGTAGGGAACAGGTGGTAGGGATTGACTTAGGGTATGGGTGGTGGGGACAGGGGAGTGACATTTTCACAGAACCTGTTGGCCAACAGGTTAGCCATGTACAGAGGCTCAGTATATGTGGTATCATTAACTACCAGTTTGGCACAAATCTGGGCCTTTCCTTTTAGGATATGGATGTAACTATAGAATGCCTTGTGATTTTCCTTTGTTGAGGAAGCTAATCTGGATTTGTACTTTGTTTTGGAGGACTTCAGAAGAAGTCTTATTTGCTTGTTTAAGCTGAGGAGGGAGTGTTTGCATTTTAGGAGTGCTCACTCCCTCTTCCTCTTAGACAACAATTTCTTCCTTTTATTGTAAAGCCTGTTAATGGCAGTTGACTACCAGTCAGGTTTCCTCTTTCTGGAGGAGGTTGTTTTGGTCACTCTCTGGTAAGGCTGAGTCAATACAGGTATACAGGTGTTCGTATAAAGCACTGGTGTAGAGCTTGACATAGTTGACAGTTCCATCTGAGGGAGGAAGTGCAATGAAGCTATTTATATCATCCTGTAAGAGGTTATAATCTGCTTAGGAGATGTTTTTTAGTTTAGTTGCTGCTCAGGGGGTCAGTTGTGATAGTTACTTCGAATGATCCCAATTTGTGGTCAGATCTTACCAGGGAGGACCTCACAGTGGGGGTGCTACAATGGTCTGCCATATTGGTAAGCACCAGATCCAGGATGTTGCCACCCCTTGTGGGGGTGTCAACTAGCTTGTCCAGGGCACTGGAGTTAATGAAGTTGTGAAAGTAAGTTTGAGCATGATTAATTTACCCAGTCAATGGATGGGTAGTTAAAGTCACCCAAACCATGGTGTTTGGATGTATCTTGATAGATTCACATAGATCCAAACAGACAGAGTGGGTGTCCTGATTTATAGAGGGGGTCCTGTACCTGTCAATGACTTGAATAGGTGTCCAACAGTTAATTGCACCTGAAGTGTTTACAGGTAATCATATTGTTTAACCAATCTGGAGGTGTATTTATCTTTAATGATTAGTTTTCACACCTTCAGTTTGAGGTCTGAAAATGTGGAAGGAGGTGTAACCCAGTATGGCTGGGGTGCTCTCCACAGCCTTCAACCAGGTCTCCGTGACTGCACAAATGTCTACGTCTTCCAAGGTGAGGACAGGAGGGTGGCCTAATGGTTATGGTGTTTGCCTTACAAACACAAGGTGCAGGGTTTGAGTCTCACAAGGGATAATTGACTAAGCTTAAAATGGCTTGCAAGGGCAGTTAGCTTATTACTAATCTATGAGCCTATGAACATCTGCCAGTGAGTGCAGTTTCATGTTGAGACTGCTAACATTTAGCAGAATAACCCTGAGGTTGTTTTTAGTTGGAGTTTTTACATTGGACATTTTCTCCATGAGACTGCCTAAAAAAGTCATTATGAGTAGCAACAGCCTTAGCCAGTAGCGAAAATTCTAGGGGTGACAGATGAAGACCATCTCTGGCAAAACATTGAGGTCTGTTGATCATGTCATCCCAGGCTGACAGATACTGGATTCCCTTAGAATGACACCAGAAGCTAAGCTACTTATTGAAGTCAATCATTTTCTGTTTGTATTGAGACATCATTCTAGGTAAAGGTAAAATGCTGCTTAAGGCTAGCAACATACCTGCCTAAGACACATAGTCCGAGAGCTCAGTCATGTCTCTCTTCATATAGTCCGGAGAGGTTCATCTCAAATCGTTCACACCAACATGGACTATGATGGAGTCATAACAGTACTGGTTGTTGAGAGTCTTGAGTACATGTGTGATATGGCATATCCTGGCACCTGACAAGCAGCTGACCATGATCTTTTCCTTATCCAGCCTGGTGAGAGGGACATTAGTGTGTCTCATGATGTTTGATTTTGTGTTTTGCCTTAAGGGCTTGACCGGTGAGACACTGGTGCATGAGCAATTATGTATAATGTGTCCTGCAGAGGAAGTATTATGTACCGCAAGCTTGTGTTTGTGTTTGGCAGGTCTCTGGTGTTTAGGTATGTTTTTGGTGAGGACCTCAACATATGTAGGTATGTGTGATGTGGTATTGGGTGGAGTAGGAGGTGAGGTGTGCATGCTGGTAACCTGCTTATTGTCATATGCAATATATTCTTGAAATATGTGTGCACAATTTGATATTTTTTAATCTGTAGTGTTAGATTTCTGTAAATATTCTTACATGTCATTGGTGTGTATGTGTATTGATACTGCTTTTAAGTTCCATTTAGGCTACAGTCATACAGATAGGCCTACACCTGTGTGCTGCCTTTGACATGGCATATGTCTGTTACATCAATGCATTCTATTACAGAATTAATAAGGTTGTGTACACCTACTTGTGCAGTTAGCAGCTCTTTTGCTGCTTTGCTACAGTATTTCTGTTTGGTACTGTGCTCGGTTGTTTGTCTTTCACATGCATGGTAGTATGTTTGGGTTTGTCCTCTGCTGGAGTTGTCTAGCATTCACAGATCTATCTGCATTTGCTCATCTGTGATGCTGCAGATAGATTACTTAAATATGTATTTATTTATCCAGTGCGTACTGTGAATCTTATTTATTACCCTGCAACACACATTTACCATTCAAGTATGACTGCTACACAGTTTGCAACATGTTGTAATGTGTCACTGCATAGGTAAATACCTTTTCCTGCATTTCACCATGGCTGGTATGCATCCCCTTTGATTGTCCTATTCCAGCATCCCTATTGTGTGTACCTCTTCTTCACCCCTACCCCACAGATGCTTTTCTATCTCCCAGTTTCCTTTGGTGTGTGCATTACCTGTGTTCCCCACACAAGTCCTGCACTCTTTCTTCTTAGCTAATGTTAGCTATGGCGAAGTGGCCACTATTGCCCTTTGCCTTTATTAATTTTTCTTTATTAGAAAATTTCCAGATCCCATCAGAATCCATAAATGAGAGCTAGCATACTTTTATTTTAATGGAGTTAGGGTGATATTCCATACTTGTCCTTAAGCTTACTGGACAGATTCTGCTATGGATATGTATTTGAGTTGGTCAGTTTGCTTGAATTATAAAATTATCCTCATAACTTTGTTAATATACATCATGCTTTGACAGTGATTTTTCATTATCTATGGATTACCTGTGGGTAATGTTTAGTGCCCCATTCCTACTAAGATACTCCTTTGTGTTTTGAGATATTCAGAGTTCACTGTGGCACATTTACATATTTCATTGGTATCCACAACTTTGCTGCTGATATTGATGCAATGCAAAGGAATCTGTAAACGTTATGGAAATCGACCCTGTAAGATTATGCTCAACAATATATTAAGGTTGAATGTAACTTTGCTACAAATATGCAACATAAATAAGGAATAAGATAAAGCTTGCTTAAATGCAGAAACAGACTTTAGTATGAGTGTATTACACACACATCAAGAAAGCTGACTTCTTACAAACATGAAAAGAATGTAATTTGCTTTCTTTAAAGAACTGACAACAGGACATATTTTTCTAAGAAACTTTAAAAATGTGCTTTTCTAATCCACAAGGTATTTCCTTGAAGACAGTTTACTTATCAGCATTTGCACAAGAACAGATGTTTCAGCATTTGCGTCATCAAGGCAGTTTCTTTCCAAATCCAAGAGGGTGTGTGTTTAACTAAAAATATATATAAAGTCTGTATTAAATCCAGGTATGGTAGGGACACATTTGTCCTTAGGTAAATGTTATATCTCTCACATCATCTGTACTATATGAGAAGTAAAGTAGAACATTTTCTGAAGCTGTAACAGAAGTACTTGTGGTTTATTATAAAAGTTATTAGCTACTGCTCTTAAAGACAGGTGCTGCAAAGTGTATTCTATCATCAGTGTATATTCTGCAAGTTTCTGTATGCAACAGACTGTGAATGCAACTATAACCAGACTTTGATTCCAGCAGAATCCAGCCAGCAAGACTGAGTGTCTTAAGAAGACTTCAAATCCATCACAGTAAGCATCAGAGTAACAGCACAGTGTTGTAGCACCAAAAAATTAATTTTTCAGACCCCTGGTGTTTATTCTGTGAGCTTGAGCCCATCTGCACCACAGTGTAGCCACAAGCAAGTGTTCAGGCCATGAACAAGTATAGCTCATTATGTAGGGTCGCTTGGCATCTTGCATATTCAATGAGCATTGTTGTTCATCATACAAAAATGTCTGAGCATGTAAGATTTAGTGCAACATGTACACACTTCTTAATGAATCCCTGGGTTAGGCTGAAGGGTGAAATTTTAATACAGTACACAATGATTTAAAATGTAAATTCATGTAAAGACTTGGGTATAAGGGTGGCTCCATCTTAGAGTTTTTCTAATCATTAGTTAATGATAGTTATAAAACTATAGGATATATAAAATGATATATAAGGTCAAGGCAATCAGAAATGACAAAATCATTGTTTGTAAGTTACAATAGACCTAAGCTAGAGGACAGAATAATATGGAAGCCAGAGTACAACATAAATATACCTACGGCATCCACAGATGTGAAAACTTAAGTTATTATGAAAGGTAAAAATATCTGAATTTGAACACTGTTGTATAGATATACATATGTATATATATATATATATATATATATATATATATATATATATATATATATATATATATATATATATATATATATATAAGTAGGTAATCTCTCGAACGTCATATCAGCGAATAATCATAAAATTGAATTTTGTATTGTGGGGGCTGCACTCCCCACATCCACCGCTAAATATATATTCCTACTCCAAGGTCGCACTACAGTGAGGAAAGGGCAAATATCTTCACTGTACTGCAATCCCGAAATACCACTTCTGATGTTATGATTATTTGCTCATATAAGCGTTCGAGAGATTGCATTTTTGTTTATCTGAAGTAGACCCTATACATATATATATATATATATATATATATATATATATATATATATATATATATATATAGGTTCATAGGTAGGTGCTAGGCTATTGGCCCTAGGGCCTATATAAGCCTAGCCAAATGGTACCCTGGCTTTTGCCACCCAAGAAAATTATTTTCCTATACATGTGTATGTGTGTGTGTGTGTGTGTGTGTGTGTGTGTGTGTGTGTGAATATATATATATATATATATATATATATATATATATATATATATATATATATACACACACACACACACACACACATATATATATATATATATATATATATATATATATATATATACTATATTAATATATATAAATATATATATATATATATATATATATATATATATATATATATATATATATATATTTAAGAGGAGACCTTATTCAGGTATTTAGTGCATTTAGAGACAGCTACCTCTTTGAATATTTAGGGTTTTCAACGAGTAATTAAAAATCATCAGACAAGTTATGTAAAAGATTATATAGGAATTAGTGATCTACTAACTGGTTCTCTGAGACAGAAACTGATGTTTGGATTGCACTACCTAATTATATTAAAGCAAGCACTAGATCAGATATTTGTAACAACAACTTAGACACTTGTTATTGGAATAACTGGTCTGGTATATTAGCAGGCTAGAAGGGCACTATTACCCAGTGACTGAAATATTTATATGTATGCATGTATACACTAACCATGGCTACACAGTGCTAGCACATACCTGCTGGGACTCCCTCCTTACCACAATTTGTAATATATATTATTACAATGTAGTCATTCAAAACTGCCAGTGTTCCTTGAAAGATAAACAGCAAGCTTCTATTTCAAGCATTACTCAGCAGAATAACCCTTGCTTCTAACAAACTATACCGTACATTGTGGCACACCCCTAATCCTGCTAGTGTATATATACTCTGCTTTGCCTTATCTTACTTTTAGCTTGAGAAGGACCAAAGTAAAACTTTTCTATTTGGATGTAACTGCACTTCTGTGCTGCTCTAGCTAGTACATTTTAACCTCACATCTACTGTTTTTAAACATTTCAGGTATACGAAAATGTGATCTCCTGGAATATGTTGTCTATTTGTTCACTCTAAACTCACAAGTGTATGCATTGTTTTTAGTTTGTTGTAAACTCATAACCAAAGTACTTTTTTTATTTTGCATGTATATAAAATGTATATACCTGACCTGCTGTTTCTAATAGCTGTCTTAACATTTTTTTAATTTATTTCTTGACTGGGTAAACCCACTGAACACAAATGTCTTCTTTTAGGGGTAACTCCTAAGTATTTTCTGGTTAGGTTACTTACTCAGAATTGCTTAACAGGGAAATGAAGGTGGACACAATCAAATTCTGAACCCTAGGTACAGTGGGGAGTTCACTAACAGCTCAGAGCTTTAATCATCTGTGCTAAGCTTTAGTCATCCGTGTTAACTGCCAGACATTAAAATGTATTATTTGAGTATACATTACAAAATAGCTTTGGTACCTTTCACTGAATTTCTAATGTACTCCCAGGCTATTGCTTGGATCAATCTTCTAACTCAATTTACATACTTAAACTTAAGTACATAAATAAATAATGAAAAAAGAAAGATAATTATTTTTGGGGATTTATGAGCAGGTTTCCCTAGAATTTTATTAGCTATATCTGCTTGCTTATTTACACCAAATAGAATATATTGGTATTGCATTCACCCTAAAAAATATACATACCACTAATTTTAAATCATTTTAGGAGCTTTTCATGCACTATCAGCAGATTGTGCATATCTGAGTTTATCTTGTACACTGTTAGAGACTTTATTTTCTGTACAGATATTATAAACATGTTTAACTTTTATTTTCTGTATCAATGAAAACTTTATTTTCTGCGTCAAATTTTATAAACTTTGTGGGGATCCTTGAAATCTAAGATTAAAAGCAAATGGCTATCTGTCTCAATTAGATGCATACATTCTGTATACTCAATCTTAATAGCACATATGAGAATTTGCCTGACTTACCTTTAAAACAAATATTAAAATCAACCTAAAATGTGTTGAGAAAGTGGATGTCTCTATGAAATTTCAGCCTCCTGCTTTAGTATTCTAGAATTGTGCCCACTGTTGCTCAGCCAAAGAGTAAAATAGATTAAATGAATTATGTATAAGATAACGTTAGTATGTGTGTGCGTCTTTCGGCTTTTTTTGTCCGGTTAGACAGCGAGCGGAACTCGCCGCTTGATTGATAGAGTTTGAGTTTTGCTGGCTTGCTGCCCCTAACTAACAACCTTCAGCGAGGCGAACTTCCATTCACGCATGTCGCCACACAGTAGACGCAACAGAGAATCGAACGGCCAACGCCTGACTGTGAGGCTAACAACCGCACACAACGGTTAGTATGTAATGTTCTAAAATACACTTTCAACTGGACTGTTTGAAATTGTCTAATACATCAGATAAAACAATATCAAAATCTGTAGAACTCTGAAATCTGTAGTCTTAAATGAATCACTTAACACACTCACTCGCGCGCACGTGCGCTCGCGCACACACACACACACACACACACACACACACACACACACACACATTAACATACAGATGATAGATCATACAATATTATAAGTAGTGTACATATCCTTACCAGAAAAAAAAAACAAAATGAAATTGATTATTAGCAAAAATGTGAAGCAAAACAGCCATTGATCCTTTCTGCAAATATTTTATGAGTATATAAAGGTGTCATAAGTCATAATTCTCCTTAGATAATGGACATATTGCAGAACATCACCATATTAATGTGCTAATATTGGACAAGTAACAAACAAATCCAATGCTTCTCAATAGTATTAAGCTGCTGTTGAGCACAAAGTGAAAAAACAAAACAGCCACATTGTTTTTGTGCTCACTAAATGTGGCGTTGTTGTTTAGTGAGCATAACATTTAAAAAAAACAAATAAACAGAAAATAAGTAAATAAGTGTGTGCGTGCGTGTGTGTGTGTGTGTGTGTGTGTGTGTGTGTGTGTGTGTGTGTGTGTGTGTGTTGGGGCAGACAGAGAGAAATTCAGTGAGCGAATGAGGAAATGAGTGAGAGCGAGAGGTAGATAGAGAGAGAGAACAACTGACTGAGACTAAATGCATACTTCTTAACTTTTTGATCAAGAACTCTGGAGAAAACCAAAAATATGAAGACATAAGTCCGTAAATAAGTAAAAAATGTAAATATAGCCATAATTCATTAAATTAATAAATACAGCACACGATATTCCATTAAAATGCATTTTCTGAATTAAAAGTACAGAACTATGATGTCTGGTTTCATTGACTGACAGTATCTTCACTGATTTACCAGAAAATCAAACATTTTCAAGGGTGAGAGCAAAATTAGGGACAGAAGAGTGGTATGGGTGATAACATTGTTTTACTCTGAATAAACCTTTTCATTTATTTGATCACAATGAGACATCAGAAATGTACTCAGTCAAGAAAGTAGCTGTAATTTCTAGACATATATGACTGTATGTGTGTGTTTGTCTGCGTATTTGTCTGCACGTGTGTGTGTTTCTTTCGATAGGTATGAGTCTGCCTGTGAGTGTGTGACCATGTGTGTGCATGCGTGTGTGTGTGTGTGTGTGTGTGTGTGTGTGTGTGTGTGTGTGTTTGTATTAAATACTTACATAACATATATTTTTGTAAATTACTTCCTCCAACAACAACTACATATGTTACAGCAAGTTTGAAACATGAGGCAGAGGAAGTATTTTACATCAATAATATAAAAATAATGTATACAGTAATTTAAAAAAAAGCAAATGGAAAATAAATTAACAGCCCATTATCTAAGTGCAATAATAGGATGGACATAACAGAAGAAATTATTAACCTTCCAGGGGTAACCATTTGTGATGTCGGGCATTAGAACACTCCTGAGTGGTTCTTTATTTCCTTGATAACGCTTGCCCTGTCAGGTATTATTGCTTACTTTTCTGCTATAGCCTTAACTTGAATAACCAACAATTTTAGCAAAACTGAAATATCTAGCCCAAGTTCAAACACAAATTGGTGGGGTATTGTTATACAGTTACTATATCAGATGTCTTAGCATTTCAAATGGCACTCTATTTAGGTAGCTGCTCTGGCTCCGGGCTTTATTCTTGAGTAATATCTCTATTAGTTTTAATACTCTTCTTTTAGTTATCAGAATCAGAATCACATTTACTGGCCAAGTGTGCACACATACAAGGGATTTAATTCCGGCTTCAGTGACTTTCCAAGTATGCATTACATAAACAACATACATATAGCTCTTAAGAACAAAACAGACGACATATATGCAACTTTTAAGAACACATACATATACACACCAAGTGCAAAGTGCAACTCAGTGCAAGAAATGCTGAAATAAACTCAGAAAGAAACAAGTATTAAGAATATGTAAACAATACTGCAGAATCCTCGAGACTTGTGAAAAAGCATACCCAATAATAAGCTGAGTTAACCATTTATGAACTTGATGGCCTGTGGAAAAAAATGTTATGTGAAGATCTTTGAATTCTGGGATATGACCAATGTTAAGGTTCAGAATGAGAATTTATTTTTGATTAATATTAAGTCTTGTCATTTGCAAAGCTATTGATAATAAAGAAGGAAAACTTCTAAAATTGTTTTTGATTCTGTTTTAAATTATCTCTAATGCAGTATGCCTTAATGCAACTCTTTTTTCTTCCTACTGAGTCTTATATATATATATATATATATATATATATATATATATATATATATATATATGGATTGCCTGAACACTGAATAAAAATTTCTTTGCATAGTATAAAGCAGTGCTTTTATCTGCACTGCATGATCATACTTAGATTTATATGCTGATAAATCGTTATTAATGTTGCAACAGTATGTAATTGCTCATTCAACATATTTTAAAAGAACTTTTTGTTCCCAGCTACCTCTGAGAGGGTTAGCAAATAAGCTACAGTTTTGTCCTTAAGATCATCTAGTTTCCTAGAAAATGGAACTAGCTATCTTTAATTTTTCTTTGCAACTGTTGTCTGCTAAAGGAAACAAATCTACTTGATCTGATAAAGATCTTGGTTTAATATCCAGGCCAAAATAACAGCTTAACATCTAAAGAGAAACAAAGAAAAAAAATGTATTCTGCAGAATCTACTGAGTCTCACGTTTCGATGCTTGTGTGTGTGGTGTGTGTGTGTGTTTGTGTGTGTGTGAGTGCACCTTCTCCCAGATATCCTTTGAGATCATTTACATTTCTTGAAGCATCTATTCTACGAAAGACAGAGGTTCCTGACATTTTTATCTCATCTAACATTAAACTTTTCTACAATAATTATAATACTAACTTGCAGTTTTAGCAGATTTTGGTACAGATCCAATATTAAAAATCTTATCTTCATCAAGTAAGTTTTTACTGAACAAATTGAAATACTGAGTTGAATAATTTTATTAAGAATATAAATCTCAGTCTGTTCATACATTTTCCATATAAGATATTTTAATGAAAACTCATAGCTGCTCCGCAGGCTTTTGTATTGCTGTAGTATGAATAAACTTATTGAACAAAACTTATTTTATAGCAATATATGTACATACCATGCCTTAAGTGCATTTGCTATAAACAAGTTATGCTGCATGAAACATTCTGCAAATATTTAAACAGATTTTCCTCTTGAAAGTATGATTCAAATCACAAATATTTAGCAGGCAAAAAAAAGTGATTGGTGAGCAAATAACATGTTTTACAAGGCTACAGTTGGGCTCTTTATATCTTAAAGCATATAATTCGCTTTCCCTAAAGAGGACAGAAAAATATATGACATCTGAAAAAGAAACAACAAAATAAATTCTTGCTGCCCAGAATTACATTGGATCAGTATAATGACCAGGTGAGATTCGTGTAATACTGTGGGATATGCCATTTTTTCCATTTTCTTCATGGGGTTAGCAAGGTGCATCAGTTATTGTCACCTGTCGATTCAATACCACTTTCTTTCCTTCTTCACTATGCATGTCTGACTGTCTCTCACACAATTCATCCATCTTTCTCCTGGGCGTCCTTGTTTCTGCTTGCCTTCCTCTTGTCACTCTTGCATTTTCTTCACCAAATCATCTTCTGCTTTCCTACACAGGCACGTCATCTGTTCACTCAGTCTATCGTCTACTCTAATGTCATCATTCTTTTATCTGTCCTACAATTTGCATCCTACCAGCCATCTCAGGCAGTTCACCTTCATCACCTCAAGCTGCCTTAACTGCTCTGTCTTCACTGTCCAAGTTTATGTACCATACAAAAGAACTGGTCACTCCACTGTTTCATATACTTTATTTTTCATCGCTCCTGGCATTCTTCTGTCACACACTACCCATGATACTATCTAACAGTTCGCTGCAGTCCCTCTGAATCTAGATTGAACCTTTTCATTCCTGCTTCCCTTCTCTTCAACCCCTACTAGGTATGTGAAGTTCTTATCCTGTTCCAGTATTTTCCCCATCTATCACAGTTTTTAGCTTCTTCTGACATCCCCCTTAAGCTGCCATGGCAAACGTCTGTACTCGGCGTTATCCCACATGCCTTCAGTTTTGCATTATGTTACCCTATCATTTGCTGAAGCGCCTGTTAAGAACCTGCTTGTAATGCTGCATTATCTGCAAACAGCAGCTTTGTTGGTCTGTCACTTCCAGCCAGGCTAATGTTGTCCATCACTAGTATGAACAGCAGTAGCTCACAGCTGAACTCTGATGAATCCCCACTCTCAATGAAAACCCCTCTGTGAGTCTGAATGCTGCACTTGTGCCATTGAGCCCTCCTAAATAACCTGCACTATCTCTAATGTTTCTGGGACTTTGACCTATCACAACAGTGCCCAAATCAGCTTTTTTGGGGTCTTTTCCTATGCTTTCTCCACGTTTAGGAATGAACAGTTGATCTTTTTCCTTATTTCTAACTTCTTCTCCACTACCTCTCTTACTGCCCCACTACCTCTCTTACTGCAAATAGTGGGCCAGTTGTGTTGCAACCTGATATGGATTTGAATTTCTCAGCTCCTGTCTTACTTTCTACTACTACTTTGGATACACATTTATCAGTCACCCTGTCCAACACGTTCATGCAGTGTGACAGGAGTCATTTACCTCTATACTACCCAGTATAATGAATGTTCCTTCCTTTCTCTCCATACTGCCACTGGTACTCTCAGGAGCCATTTATCTTCTAACTCATCCAACATTTTGATCATGTTTGGCATGACCTCATCCAAATCTACTGCTTCTTTTAGGGCGGGCTCCTCCTCTATTTTCACTATAGGCTGTGTATGGATCAGTACAATTTCTGTAGGGTTTTCTTGATTCAGAAGCTATTGAAAGCACTCTTTTCACCTGTCTTTGATGTCCTATGGCATAGTGAGCAGATTGTTGCTGGCATCCAATATAGGTTCATAGGTAGGTACTAGGCTATCGGCCCAAGGGCCTATGTAAGCCTAGCCAGCAAGGTACCATAGCTTATGCCACCCAAGAAAGTTATTTTCCCATGCCACTGTCCAGCAGAGACACAGAAGTGATCCCCAGGGTGTATTTCCTATTTCCCATCCACTCATCAAGATTTTTCTTGAAGAGTGCTAATGAAGAACTTTGCTTGACATAGATGGGTAGCTTGTTCCAGAGTATAGGAAGTCTCTGGGACAGGAATCTATCCCTCCAGCATGTCCACTTTATTGTGGTGACAAGGTTTAGGTCCCTAGAGCATGGAGCTTGGAGGGATTGGGATTTCTTTAGGTGTAGCATGTCCAACAGCTCTGGGTTTGATATAGCTTTATATGTTAGGCAGAGATCACCTTGAAGTAGGCGATATGCTACGGAGTAAAGCTGGAGTTTTTTGAGTTCTATGAATGGTGTCTGATGACTGTCTTCTTTATCTTTCTTTCTTTGCCTTACAACCTGATAAAGTTTCTTTATGCCATCTTCTAACTGTCTTTCCAGAACCTGGTAGAGTGATCCTGATGCCTTGTTCTTTGTTATTGCAACAGCTTTTGCAGCCTGTTTGCTAGCTATTAGTTTTCCTTCTTGGTCAGATCTGTGTTTTTAACTCCCATTTTTTTCTTGCACGCCTTTCTTTTGATAACTTCCTGGAGTTCTGCATTCCACAAACAGCTTTCCTTACGTACCTCATTCCATACCTGATTCAGTCACATACCCTTTCTAGTCTTTACTCATTCTCTTTTGAGATGCTGCCATTCTTCTTTGACTCCATCTATTTTCTCTTATTCATGAGGTGTTAGAGCTCTCCATACTTTTTTTGAACCCTTGTACATTCAGTCCCTTTATCTTCCAGGTCTTCAGCCTAGCCTCTGTTAAGCTTAGTGGTTTCTCTTACCACTGCCTGCAGCTGATCATGGCCACCAGTTTTTTATGCTGTGGACTGATGTCTTGCTTGAGGATGACTTTGCAACTGTAATTCTACCCCAGGGCCCTTTCCTTACTAGGAGGAAGTCTACCAGAGTTGCATGTTGACTACTCTTGTTTATGATCTCATGACTGTCTCTCTTGCTGAAGCATATGTTGGCCAGTATTGTGACATTTGCCAGACAGAAATCTAGAATGGCCTCTCCTTTATTTCTGTTGCCCCATCTGCATGGACCTAGTCAGTTCTCATATCCTGTTTTGTCTACCACAATATTAGCATTCAAGTCTCCATAATGAACTCCTATTCATGTTGTCCTGCTTTATTTAGCAGGTCCTGCAACTGCTGCCTGAATGTACTCTTTTCCATGTCATCGTTATGCTGCTGTGGGGCAGAGGCTGAGATTATGAATATCTTTATACAGGAGTCTAACTGTCATGATTCTGTCACTAATTCTGATGACATTCCTCACTGTCTTTTGAAGCTTCTCCTTCACTACATTTGCAGCACCATTTCTAGTCTGTCCTCCCCCTGAGTTTTAGACTCTGGATCCCAAGCCACATGGCTTTGCTGCACTGCCTTCCATCTTGTCTCCTTGATACACAGGATGCCCATTCTCCATCTTACCATCATGTCATTCACCTCCAAGCTGCACCCTTTTGGTGAATGTATATTCTGTGCTGCAATCCTTAGTTCATTTTAGCAGCTTGATTAGCTTAACTTCCAGTTTTAACTTAGCAGAGCTATCTCATGTAACAAAGTCTGGGTAATTAGACAACAGATATTCAAATGCTTACTGACCGAGGACTGCTGGGTTTTATTGTGGGCACATACTGGCAAATAGAGGTGCAGAGACCTCCCCACACATTTTGCTTGGATACTGGCATAGGTCATAGTAGGATAGGCCCTCAGCCCACTGATTACTGGCAAGTAAATACCCATGATAATTTTTGGTGATGTTAGTCAATGTGACCAAATCACTTCGAGTCAATTTTACATTGAGTGGCTAGCCTTGACACAGCACAGTTTGCGGGATATGTCTTTCCATCAGAACAAAACATGGGCAAACAGAAGGGAGATACAGCTGCCTAAAGCCAAAGCACTGGACAGGGCCTGCAGAAATTTTAATAAAAATAATATTCACTGGGAGAAAAAAAATGATTCAGAAAGAAAGAAAGATTGGTGAGCAGGAACAAAAGGTGGAACAGGTGGCTGCTTTTAAAGCTACAACTAAGGGCCTGCCTTGGTAACAGGATCTTGTTTTCTTTCTTTTTGTTCCTACTTTCCAGAATACGTTTCAAGTCTTCTTTATATGAGACATGCTAGATATAAAGAAATGACATTGTTTTCTCAGGCCTTTAAAGTAGAACCACACCCAAACACTGAAAAAAAAATGGTTATTTCATCGTGTCTTGACACTTCCAACATTCTAACACCACTTTTGGACTCTATTTACTTTTTATATTTTTAAATGGGATTCCAGAGTCTTTCCATATGGGGTTTGGCTTCTTGATTTGTTAGTCTACCTGTAGGTATCCCACATTGCAGTGTTTGGCTTTAAAATATTACATCATAACCGCTAAGCTCCTGTCAATGCATTGACTTTATATGTGTTTTCACATATACTCTGCTTTCTTTTAGTCAGTCAGGTTTAATTCATTTCTTTCTTTTCAACTACTACTTAAAAGCCAAACAGGGACAATCACACAGAACAGTATTGTCAGTGCCTGTTACTTCATTTTCTTTCTAAAGTGGCCAGTTTTCATACTTTTGTTATGGCTGAGTTATAGTCCTTAAACTCATCAATCCTCCCATTAAATGCTTCCCCTTTGTATCTGTCAAACTGGCAAACTTGTGCTGTTTGCTTCTGTGCTTGATAGCTCACAGCAGGAGATTAAGGTCATGTGCTAAGAATACTGTTCTGTGTGATTATCCTGGTTTGTCTTTTGAGTAGTTATTGAAAAGTAAGAAATTATATTGGATTGGATTGGTTAAGCTGTTGTTTAAGCATGGTTTAAAACTACTGAGTTTGTTGGAGAGTTTTAATTGCATGGGAATACTATTCCAGGGTTTAGCAATGCATTGAGAGTAGAGCGAGTCTCCTGCAACATTATTTGACTTACTTGTAAGTAGTAAGAATTCGTTACTAGAACGGAAATCCCTTGCTGGGTAGCAGGGTAGTAATAAGTTTTGTAGTGCAGGGCATTTTTCTGGATGATGAATGGGTTTGCGTGCTGTAGTCAATTGTGAATATGTTAGACAGTTGTGCAGTTCAAGCCAGTTTAATTGCTTTAAGATAAGACAGTTGTGAATTCTATGAGGGAGACTGGTGGCAAATTTAGCTATTTTATTGTAGCATGAGGTACGTTTTTTTCTTCAAGTATTGTTTGTGTTTGTTACAACAGGAGCTGCGTATAAGAGAGTTGGCAGTAAGAAGGTGGTGGCTAGAGTTTTTCTTGCAGTATCTCTAAGGAATCCATTGATGCTATAAGGACAGACTAGTTTCTGGTGTGTAGATTTTATGGTGTGCAGTATATGGTGGTCATATTTGAGATTGTCATCTATTATAATGCCTATAAGTTTACTGAGTTACAGTTTCAATGATGGTATTATTTGTTGACTTTATAGTAAAAGATTGCCTTTGATTTAATCAACTTTTTGAGGTGAAAAGCATTAATTTGTTTTTCTTGGGGTTGAGTAGAAAGTTTGATTCTTTGAGTCAGGTTTCTATTGAGGAGACAGATTGTTGGGTAATGTCTTGTTTATTGTTGAGGCTGCACATATTAATATTGAGTCATCAGTAAACTGAACTAAACTAGCATGGTGAGTGGAGTTGTGGATGTCATTAATAAATATATTAAATAGTAGAGGACCCAGGATAGAGCCCTGATGGACACCTGTAGTAACTGGTTGAAAGGATGAGTAGGCTTGTTGCCATTTAACAGCTTGTTGCCTTCCAGAAAGGTAACTAAGAAACCAGAACAAGGAGTGTTGTGAAAGTCCTATTTAGGAGAGTCAAACAAGCAATTTGCTGGTGTGAGACAGTATCAAATGACTTTGACAAGTCTAAGAACATGGTGGACACAAACAGACCATCGTTTCTATGTCAGTTTATAATACTGGTAAAATGTAATAGAGCGGTAGTGGTGCTGTGCTGGTGCCTAAAGCCATGCTGTGATTCTGAGAGCAGGTTGTTTGAAGTTAGGTATCACATCAGCTGCATACGGATCCATTTCTCTAATATTTTGGAGGGGGGGAGAGAATCACTATCAGTCTATAGTTATTAAATTCTGTATATGTGCTGCCTTTGTGCAGTGATATGATGTAGGATTTTTTCCGGAGTGATGGGACTCATCTTTCTGCTATGGACCTATTAATTAATATGGACACAGGGAAGGCTATGACTTCTGCAGTCATTTTTAGGCAGTCTGATGGTAGTTGGTCTACAGCTACATAAGTAATTTTTAATTTAAGGAGTAACTTCCTTACAAGTGAGGTAGGTACTGGACTAAAATTGAAGAGCTGTAGGTGGTTTTGATTGGACAGGGGTAAAGTGAGGGAGGTAGATGTATTAATGCTAAGATAGATAATATTGATTGTATAAAGCAGAAATTAAACTGTGCGGGGATATGGTCTGTCATATTCTATGTTTTTGGAGAGGGACTAATGGTCTTGCCAGGGTTGAGTATTTTATTTAGTGATGACCAAAAAGTTTTGGGTTGTTTATATATTTGTCTTATAGGCTGGCAGAGTGTGCATACTTATGCTGTTTGACATGGAGTTTTGAAAGGTTTATAAGAAGTCTAAATTGCTGAAGCATAATATACATCACTGCCACCCACTTCATCATGACAATGACAGAATTACCAGTGACAGGGATAATGAAAGAGATGTGTAAGACATCCTTACATCTATACACCACAGTACTAATTAGCAGAAGAAAACATAATACTTCTGGTTTTCTGGTACACACCAATGCTTGTAAATACCATTAATCTGTATTATACACCAATACAGAAACCCACTGTTGTCCATACCATGAAAAAACAGTGCAACCTTTGCTGTGGAGTATATGGACTGCTCAAAATGGTAATCAGATATTAGCACACAGCAATAAAGATTTCAAAGTGTCATGTGATCCAGCCATTATCACTTGTACAGATGACAAGGAGCAATCTACAGAGACTAGGCTGAAGACCTGGAAGCTGACTGGAGAGAAGACACAAGAGTTCATGGAAATACTTAGGACCCTCCCACTGCAGGAAAAATAGGAAATAGGCAGAGGGAAAAGAATGGCAGTGCCTTAAAACAGCATGTGTGGCCACTCTAGAACAAGTGTGTGTCCATGCCAGGTATGAAAAGAAGGCACATAAGGAAAGATTGCATTGGAATGCAGAAATCCATGATACATCAAAAGGAGTACAGAAAAAATGAGAGATAAAAAACATGGATCAGGCTAAGAAGGAATACAGGTTGGCTAACAATAAGGCTAAGAGCACAGTTGCTATATCAAAAAAAAGGCATCAGAGGCGCTCTTCCATCTTCTGGAAAGTGACTTAGCAGATAGCAAAAAAACTTTATCTGGTTGCAAAGTAAAGACAGAAAGATAAAGAAGATAGCCATCAGACACCCTTCATAAGAAATGCTAGCAACATCCTACTCAGCAGTTTATAGAACATCAAAAGCAGATGGAGGAAGCATTTCTAGTAGCTTCAGCAGCTTCTGGATGATGAAAACCCCACCGTAGCTATACTGCCTCAGACACAGCCTGTGATGAAAGAAGAGGAAAGGTTTATCCCAGATCATGGAGAAAAAGCATTCTGGTGTCAGTGTACAAAAACAAATGGGATATTCACAACTGTGGGCAGGACACAGATGTCATACTTCTATTATGCAGCATGAAAAGCTCTGGAGAGGCCATCTGATAAATGAATAAGCAGAGTAGCAGAAAATAAGATGGGAGATGACCAGTTCATATCAGGATGCATCACAACTAACCATATGTTTGCAGAAAGAGAGCTGAGCAGAAGCTAGAGATGAGAAAAAAATTCCAGCTGCACATTTATTGACTTTAATAAAGCATATGAAAAGGTCCCAGTCATTGGCACAGTGCTGTGATGGTTTGAAGAACAAGAAACATTGGTAGAATTAGTACAAACTGTGTACAAGGACATGATTTCACAAGACTAAATGGCGTTTGGACTCACAGTTTCCATGTGGGAGTTGGAAGTGAATGTGCATCAAGGTTTTCTGGACACACTGCTGTTCATAGTGGATATGGACTACAATAGTAAACCAGTGAGAGGGGACAGATCAACAAAGCTGCTGTATGCAGACGATATGTCATTACAGACAGACTCTGAACAAGAACTTCAGCAAATGATAGGGGAATGGCATGCAAAACTGAAAGCAATGGGATTAAACGGAGTACAGATAACTCAGTTGTAATAACAGCAAAAGGGGGAATCAAATAAGTTGAAAATTAGGATGAAATGAAAAATATTAAAACATGCTAACAACTTCAAATAACTTGGAGAAGTGGCTGAGAAAAAGAGAAGTCTGAATGAGGAGGTCAAAACTAGAATCAAAGGGGCTGCAGCGAGCTGGCACAGAGTGTCAGGGGTAGGGTGTGACAGAAGAATGCCAAAGAAGTTCAAAAGTAAGATGTACAAACCAATGGGATGACTAGTACTGCTATATGGTACACAAACATGGGCAGAGAAGGCAGATCAGCTGAGGAAGAGAGGTGATGGAGATGAAGCGCCTGAGATGGGTGAAGAAGTAAGGACATCAGAGCAGAAGCCCAGGTAACTCCAATTGCAGAAAAGACCAAAGAGAACAGATTATAGCAGTTCATGCACGTATTTATAAAGCAGAATACAGCCTAGTGAAAAAAGATTTGGGACATGAAGAAGGTAGGAAAAAGGAGGTTGATGAGGATGATGACAATGATATAACACACACATGCATGCACACTCTCTGTGTGTATGTGTGTGTGTGTCTGTGTGTGTCTGTGTGTCTGTGTGTGTGTCTGTGTGTGTCTGTGTGTCTGTATTTGTGTGCATGTGTATATATGTATGTGCTATGTATACATACATACCACACACACACACACACACACACACACACACACACACATATTCATATCCATACATTAGTGCATTGTGTGTACACTTACAAGAATATCTGTTACACACTTCTCTAGATGGAGTCACACTGAACTGCATTCCACATATAGTATTATAGGTGTTACATACATACATTCTATACATATACATGTTTGTGTGTATACACACATACAATTACTCAAAATTTCCAAGTGGTCACCTCACAGCATGAGGTGCTATGGTTCGATTCTTGGCTAGGGTACCTTCTGTGCAGACTCTGCATGTCAGCCCTATGTTCTCGTGGGTTTCCTCCAGGTGCTCCTGTTTCCTCCCACATTCTGAAGACACGCACTAGGTGGACTAGACACTCTAAATTGGCCATAGGTGTGCGAGTCTGTGCTATGGAAGAAAAGCCATGGTAGAGCTAGCCACCTGGCAGTGTGAGTCTTGGATCTAGATGATTGTCATTGTTAAAGTGACACCCCAACCCCATGTTCAAAAATGCTAAAAAAGGGGGTGGGGTTGGATGGACCATATTATCTATTTCTCCATTATACACATGCACTCATATGTTTTGTACATATATGTAAGATGAGGGCTACATACATGTTCTTTATATATAATATATATATATATATATATATATATATATATATATATATATATATATATATATATATATATATATATATATATATATATATATATATATATACATACACATGCACATATACATATATATGCATACATTATATACATGCGTGTCTACACATACACACACACACACAAAAACACAATCACACACAAACACACACACACACACACACACAAATATATATATAATATATATGAATACACATATAGGTAATATATGTGTGTGTGTGTGTGTGTGTGTGTGTGTGTGTGTGTGTGTGTGTGTGTGTATATATGCATATAGATATAGGTTATATATATATATATATATATATATATATATATAGATATATAGATATAGATATATATATATATAGATATAGATATAGATATATAGATATATTTATTGACATTTACTGACATATGATTACCGAGAAATTCTGAGCGGGTGGAAGCCCATTTTCAGTGGAGACCCATGGACAAAAGCTCCAAATTATTACAAAACACTTTAAAAACTATAATTTTACAATTTTCAAAAACAAAACAAAAATATCTGCATTTTAAATTATTATATTTTAAATAATGTTAATAATGACAAGAGAGGGGGTAATATAGACAACTTAATTGAAAGAATTGAATTAAAGTGGATATTAAAGCTGCAAGCTCATGTATACCCTGGGCTGAACAACTATGTCTGCATTAAACCTGAGCTAGAAGCTCGCTCACTTAAATAAGATGTAATACTAGCTGAAGACTTAATTAATGTATCTTAAGGGTTGGATTTATTTTAATGATGTGTTCAATTAATTAATTGATAGTTCTTTTTGCTATAAAATGTGTAGGGATTTTTACTGTTTTATTGAAGACTTGAGAAAGAATGGCTTGTTCTACATGAAAGCGCTTGTCTAAATAAACCTGTTTTAAGCCCTGGCGGTCATCTGAATTTTTTTTGCTTCATTGACTTTTCATTTTTGATGATCATTGGACTATTGCTGGTAAATTGTGTTTGTGCTTTTTGGACGATTGTGTACCAGCAGAGCCACATGGCTAATAATACATCCATTGAGCTAGACTATGTTCCAAAGGTGAATGAAATGCAGTCTAAATAGGAAAATATTTTAACCAGAGGAGATAATCTACTTTTAACCATAAGTTTTGAAGGGAATCCTGGAACTCGTGAGCACAGCAGACCAGATGGATATCAGTTGTTCATGCAGAAGGTAAAAGATTTAAAGAATGATATTTTTAACTCTAAGTGCCTTACTTGACAGAGACAACATTTGGAAGCTTGCCTTCACTTTAATGTGGTTCCAAGGGGTATGCTGGTTTTATGTATGCCTACTTACAGTGAAACCCACCCTGAATTATTGAAGAAGGGGCAGCAACTGAACTTAGAACTGAGTAGAAAATACATGCAGCTGCTTATAGATTATTTTCATCCATTTGAACTGAGCCTATGCACTAGTATACAACAAAACTACTGTGACATTGTAGAGCAGTTTGAAGGGGAGACCTCCACTGGTGCTTTGAATAATATGTATATTAATTTTGCTTTTTATGAAAATAGACTGAGGCAAACCAAACAATGTAAGCTACAAAGAGACTTTATGGACATTAACCTTGGTCATGTGTTTACATGGCCACAAAATATTTCTAACTTTGCAAGCCCTAATAATAATAATGTTAGAGTGGAGGATGTAGAAGCACCTACATCAAGTGCAACAGACACGCCTTCACCAGTTCTGCTTACTGAAATGCAGGAGGAATGTCAGAATGTTACTTCTCAATGAATTAATGTGTCCCAAACACCCTCTGAAATTAGTATAACTCCTTTGCCTAATCAGCAAGCTAATAATCAGGTCATACAGGGAGCAAGACCTAAACAGCTTATTCCACTAACTCTTGATTGTTTTTTACCATTACCATCAAAGCAGAATGTGCAGAGACAGCAGCAGCATTCAATGAGCCGAGGAAGAAGAAAAAGGAAGCTCTCAGGAGAGAGAACAACTCTGAACAGGAGACAGAGGCAGTAAATGAATTGGTAATTAACTTGTCGGACTATAGTCTAACTGAAGCTGAAAAAGCTGTGTTAAACAGGGGCCTGACTTTCATACCCTCTGCATATACTGAAGTAAGTGAATTGTTGACTGATTTAAGAGTGTTTGCTAGAAATGCGGCACTTAAATTGTTTTCTAAAATTATGACTGACAGAGAGCAGGACTAGATTTTGTAAAAGAAAATTTATTTTACACCTGCTATGCCTAACCATGTAGAATATTTTATTGGAGCTTGTGAAAATGAGATTTATAATAGTTTCTATACTAGCAATAGAGGCTCTTTTTATAACCTTACACAAAATGAGAGACATGCCTTGCTCTCTCTGCAGAACAGTCAAGCCCTGAGTATAAGACCTGCAGACAAAGGAGGGGCTGTTGTTGTTTTGAATAGGGGTGATTATGTTCATTCTATGAAGGAAATGTTAAGTGTTACAGATGCATATGTCCCAATAACACATGTTCAGCATCTGAAAAATGTTAAAAGTATCAGTGAATGTTTATATGATTTGTTAATGTGCAGACAAATAGATGAGCAGCTATATAGGTTTTTTAAGTTGATTACCCTAGGATACCTTACATCAAAAGGTTGCCTAAAATGCATAAATGTCTGGACAAACCACCATTAAGACCAATTGTAGATGGAGGGGGCTGGGCTACAGAGCCCCTTTCAATATATGTGGAGAGTAAATTAGGACCTATAGTAAGGCAGATTCCCACTATTTTGAAACACACGTCCCATTTTTTTTTGAGGTACCTGAGGAGATTAAATGAAACACCAGGGCTAAGTAGTTGCTATATGGTTACCCTTGATGTACAAAGTCTGTTTACTTGCATACCCCAATGAGTATGGAGTTGAGGCAATAAGAAGTGAACTGAAAGAAATGAGGATCAGCGATACAAATAAAATCATGTTGATGTGCACATTATTAGATTTAATATTATCTAATAATATATTTGTATATGATAGCAGTATATATTTAAAAAAATGGGGGGGGTGCCATGGGCACCCCCCTGTGCAAATTCATATGTGAACATGGTAGTTTATTGCTTGGAGAAACAGTATTTATTCAACAGTGTGTACAGTAAATACATTAAGATGTATAGACGTTTTGTCAATGACATTTTTATGTTGTGGGAAGGGGAGCAACCATTATTGTTTGATTTCCTTAAGTACTTGGAGTCTACAACGGACTTCTTGAGATTTACTATATCTTTCTCACTTATAGAAATAGACTTTTTAGATGTCTCTGTGTATAGAGACAGTTTGGGTAAAATCAATACTAGGCTCTTTAGAAAAGACTGTTGAAAAAATAGTCTCTTAGTTCGTAGCAGTATGCAACCTAAGCACAGTTGTCCAAATATTATTAAAGAGCAATTGATTAGAGCTAGTAATATATGCAATGTGCAAACTGATAAAGAGAAAGAAGTTAATTATTTAGAGCAACTATTTCTGGAGAGGGGGTATGACAAAACTATGTTTCAGACGGTAAATAATGAAACTGCTGTCAACAGCAAAGGAATTCGTTTTATCGGTGTAAAGCCAGCAATGAATGTAACTGTAAAAACGAATTTCAAACACAATGAAAAAGCATGTTTTGTTACTAAGTATATTCTAGTGACACTAGCAAGGTTTGTGATATAATTAAGATTAACTGGCACTTCTTGATAACTGATAAGGAAACAGAAAATGTTATAGGTAGAGTGCCCAGTTTTGCATATAAGAACAAGAGCAATTTAAAACGGTTATTTTTTATTTATTGGCTAAAGAACACTGTGTTCCTGCTGAAGCTTATCCTTGCGAATAAGTGTAAAATGTGTCAATATGTTTCTTCTGTACAAGAATTTAAACACCCTATTTTGCCCTTCATATTTCAGCCTAGATTCTATGCTACTTGTAGAATGACTAGCTTAATATATATGACAGAGTGCACAGGTTGTACATGTTTTTATATAGGGGAAACACAGAAACGGCTCAGAGACAGAATCTATCAGCATACTATGATGTAAAAAATAAGAACACATTAAATGCTTAAGCTAACCATACAATGGAATTCCATTCACATAATTTTAAATTTAGACTCCTACAAAATGTTAATAATGACAAGAGGGGGTAATTTAAACAACTTAATCAAATGAATTGAATTAAAGTAGATATTAAAGCTGCAAGCTCATGTATACCCTGGGCTGAACAAATGTCTGCATTAAACCATAGCTAGAAGCTCCCTCATTTAAATAAGATGTAATACTAGCTGAAGACTTAAATGATGTATTTTAAGGGTGAATTTATTTTAATGATGTATTTAATTGATTAATTGATAGTGCCTTTTGATATAAAATGTGTAGGTATTTTTACTGTTTTATTGAAGACTTGAGAAAGTGTGACTTGTTCTACGTGAAAGCGCTTGTCTAAATAAACCTGTTTTAAGCCGTGGTGGTCATCTGGATTATTTTGCTTCATTTTAAATAATTATAACAAATTACTGATAATATCAAAGCTTTTGTTAAGAATTGATACAAGTTACATGACAATGATTTAATATTTATAGAAATTAAGTTAGTCCAATATAAACAGGAATTGCAATATAAAGTGAGCAAAACAGGCTTATGGTATATTTAGAAAGAAAGTCAGGGAAAAGAACATTGATAGAAGTAAGGAAGTGTGTGAAGAAAGGAGACTAAGGAGGTATAATTAATGAAAAGGTACTTGCTCACATTTAAGGATGTAGTTTATCATGGTTTTGAGCAAGAACAGAGCCATATTTTAGCTAGGAAGCCTTTTACAGTGGTTTTGAAAGATGAGAGGGAAGGTATTGACCTGATGGATACAGATAGGGAGTTTTAGGCATTAGCAACCTTGTACGAGTACAGGCAATGCCCAGCAGATTTGATAAGTTTGTAGACAGACAGAAGTTTTGGTCAATACATTGCAATGACCGATGGGGAACACAGTTGTGGATAATGCTTTTTAGTGCTGGACAGGCATATGCATTCCTGATAATTTTATATGTGGTAAGAAGCTATTTATATGTTAGTTGATGAGACATTTCTAACCAACTTAAGCTTTTTTTTCTTCCAATTTTTTTTATTGATTTTCCAATAACAATTATTTAAGCAACAAATTATAATAAAAATATATACAAATTTTAAAAAGGCCTCAAGCACTGTATAAAATGGTATACATGTAAAGAAGGGTACAATATTCATTAATTCATACTTTCAATGCGACTAATTTGGTAGAGACAAATCTAAATTCAATGAGTGAAAAAGGGATAAAACTTTTGTCCAGGGGTTGTTAGTCAATTTTCTGGGATATATTCTTGCTTCTTTAACTTTTATTTCCATTGACGCTACTTCAACCAGGAGGATCTTGAAATCTTGTAAGGTTGGAATGGAGGATGACTTCCATCTTCTTGTAATACATTTTTGGCTACTGCTATAATTGTCCAAAGAAGATACTCATTTTTGTTATTCAATACAATAGATTCATTTACATTAAGAAAAATTAATGATTTTGATAATATAAAGAAATCAGTAAAGATGGCTTGGAGAAAATTTTCAACATCATTCCAAAATTTCTTAATGCAACAACACTCATAAAAGATATGAGACCAATTGACCTTGCATTTTAAAGAACACCTCCAACACGTCACCTGCTCTGAGGAGCTAAATTTAACAATCTTACTAGGCGTGTAAAAACCTCTATGCAAAAATTTCCATGAGAACATTTTCCATATTTGTAAGTTAGAGGTTAAAAGAATGTAAAATTTTTGATTTATTTGCAGAAGTTAGGGACAATGTGCAGTCTTTAGTGATAAAATCCCAAAACCTCTGATTAGGAGTAGTCTTATAAGTAATAATAATTTTATAAGTTTTTGAAATTAAATTTTTCCGATGGAATTCACCATGAAGTATTTCATTCATAAGAGTTATGCATTTAGGTGGAGAACTAAAGGGATAACTCTGTATCGTTCTGCATAAATCTTAAGTAAATGGAAGCAGACTATTTAGAACCAGCCAGTCTGATGATGGTAGATCATATTCTTTGATCAGAATTTGTGTATCTGTGGTAACTAAATCTTTTGTACAATGTAACCAGCATGTATTTTTTTCCTTTCCCAATAGCTGAGTATATCTAAACTAATATTATCAAAAAAGTTTTTGTAGCTTTAAAGGGGGATAGAAGCTGGATCCATATTTAATGTCAATATTGTTATTTACAAAGCTTCCAAAGGACATACAATTTAAGTATTCCAGATTAGTGAATTTAATAGTATTATACTGTATATTAATACAAAGTACATACCAAAGCTTGTTACTTAATTCACTCAACTGTAATTTTTTTATTAGTTTATTTTCAATTAGGATGATACTTGTATGTAGCATTTTCCAAGCAGAAGAGTATTTGGGATCTATCCAATTTAATATTGTTTTTAGGTTAGAGGCTTTGATATAGGATTTTAAATCTGGGAAATTTATTCCTGCAAGCTCCCATTATGTGATATGATCAGTTAGAGCTATTCTATTTTTTTGGGGGTACCATAGAAATTTTAATAGAGTTTTGTTTCTTTCTTTTAAAAGTTTTTAAATGGGTAATACAGAAATAGAAAGAGCTATGTAATTTATTTTTGGCAATAAGATCATTTTAATTAATTGTAATCTATCTTCAAATTTTAGATGAAATTTATTCCATTTCTCTATGAGAGATTTTAGTGAGTTTATAATGTTTCTATAGTTTGTGTTTAAAGTTAGGTCTGTATTTTCACATAGGTCAATCCCTAGATACTTCAAAGAAGAAACCTGTTTCCCAATTATTTAATTATTGGTTGAATTAGTATTATCATTAGAATTTGTTTTATTCAAGAGCATATGATTAGATTTAGAACTACTAATTTAAAGGCAAGAAATATAGTAAAATTGTTGACTAGCATATCTAATTTTTGTAAGGATTATTTGGAATTTATTAAAGTAAGCAAGATATCATCTGCAAATAACATTATCTTGGAATTAAATTGATTATTTATATTTAGGCCTATAATTTTAGGATCTGACTGGATTGCCAAAGAAAGAGGTTCTATTGCTAAAGCAAATAACATTGGAGGCATTGGGCATCCCTGTTTGGTACCTTTAGTAATTTTAATTGATTCTGATACAAATGGACCTAATTTTACATAAGCTAAATTATTATAATAAATGTTTTTTTAGAAAAGTAATGAACTCAGTGGGCAATTTGTATAATTATAGAATTTTAAAAAGATAATTCCAGTTTAATGAATCAAAGGCTTTCTCAATATCAACAGTGATTATAAGAGCCTCTTGATTGTCTCTATTTAGAATATCTATAGTAGTTATAATTCTTTGAATATTATCTTGGGTATGTCTGTTAAAATGAATCCCATTTGGTCCTCTGAAATGCGATGAGTTAATGATTTCTTAAATCTGTTAACTAATATAGACATTAATAGTTTATAATCATTGTTAATCAGAGAAATTGATCTATATGATTTGCATAAATGAGAGTCTTTATTTTCTTTTAATATAGGAGTAATTAATGAGTATTTGCATGAGGGAGGAATTCTACCTTGTAAATAAGATTCATTTAGGGATTTTTAAGAGTGATATAGCAGAAGGTTGCAGAAACTTATATATTTCATTAATAATACCATCAATACCGGGTGATTTATTATTTCTGCTTTCCTGAATTTTCCCAATAATTTCCTTTAGAGAGATTTGTTTCTGACTCTCATTAATCAAAGTCTCTGGTAGATTCTTAAATACCGGGAAGTTCAAGCTGTGTTCTGAGAATTCATGTTGAATGTCTTTGTTTTTGTACTGTTCCGAGAAGTGATACTTAAAAGCATCCAAAATATCACCAATAACAGAAACTTTTTTATTATTTCTCCCTTCATGGAGTATACTCACAATATTATTTTAAATAGAGTTTCTTTTCACTCTCCAAGCAGAAGAGTATTTGGGATCTACCAAATGTTAAATTACGCATGTATTTTGGATATACAGAGAAATAATTTAATCTTAATTTTTCTAAGGCCAAGTTGGTTTTATGAGTTAAAATGTCATTATATTTTTGTTTAAGGATTCAATTTATTTTTTCTTATGTGGAATGGTCCTAATATTATCTTTATTAATTAATACAATTTGTTTTTGTATATTAGATAATTCTGACTCCAATTCTTTCATTTTATTATAAAACCATGCGATAATTTTGCCATATAAGTAAGCTTTCAATGAATCCCAAAGTATTACTACATTTACTTCGCTGGTTAAATTTGTATCCAAGAAGAATTTTATCTCTGTATCAAGCCAAGGTTTGAACTGTTTCAATTTAGTAATATATGCTGGTATTCTTTTAGTGAAAGATAATTTTTTAAAATCAGTTTGAAAATTAAAAATAAGTGCATTATGGTCAGACATAGGGCATGGGACTATTCTAAAGCATGATATTTTTGTTTTTAGATCTTGGGATATAAATACTTTATCAATTCTGGTTTGAGTCCTATATCTAAAATCACAGTGGGAAAATTCTAATGAATTATCTTTTCTAAGATAAAATAAATCAAATAACTAAGTTATCTACCCATTTTTTATGATTTTCCCTATAAGAGTAATATGAAAAGGTCTCTTGTTAGTAGTTGCTGAGTCATTCAGTAAACAATTAAAATCTCCTCCTACAATCAAACTACCCTTAGAATTGTTAGTGATAAGTTCTAAGTGCATTTTAATTGTTGTTACCCCAATTCCCAGAAACCAATAGACATTGACCAGTGACCAAATTCTATTTCTAAATTGCATTATTATAATTGATGAGTCCTTCCTTATCCTCATAATTATACAAAATTAGAGGAGAGATAACACTTTTCCTCCATAGTGTTAGAACACCTCTTGTCTTTTTAAAAATGAGGAGTTGGATAGTTTGAAGTATTCATTGAGATTCCAGCTAAAAGTATCATTTATTTTGAAGTGGGTTTCTTGTAAGAATATTACTTGTGCTTTATTTACTTTCAAGTATTTTAATAGGTTAAGCATTTTCCCTGGATTATTTAATTCATTAACATTTAAGGAAAGAAAAATCAAATCCATTTTATTTATTTAATGTTTAAAGTATAATAAATGTGATAACAAAGCAATCATAATATTTAAGATTTGCACACCCTTCTTGGAAGAATTATATTTAAGCAATAAGGTGTTGTTTCCCAATGTAAAATACAATTTAATATCAAACTGAGGCCTAAAAAAGAAGAAATATTTAAAGCTAAACTTTTAACAATCAGTAAATCTATTAACTGACATGGAATGTAAAACATTCCTAATCTGACAGGAAAAAAAAACAGTCAGATTAACCATCACTTCCAATTTTTGGAATGAATTTGCCCAGCTTGAGGCTCCAGAGTATACATTTTATGAAGTTCTATAGATTAAATGACATGAGCGAACATCAATATATTGATGTAATATATATAGTTTGATTGTATCAAATACAATTAAATCTCACTAATAAGCCTTTGTTTGATTAAGAAATACATATCCTCATTTCTGTATGAATTATTATATAAGTGAAGAATTAACAATTTGATAATAAGTATGTATAGATAATATTTATCAATTAAAGTCTCAAGAGCATCTGGATACATAACATTTTCAGTAATTTAAAGATAGATAAACATAACAGTATTAATCAGGATAAATCAATACAGTATTAGATCAGCATTTAAAGTATTTATAGTAATAAAAATTACATGTAACTAATTGCCAAAGAATTACTCTTACTATGAGGTATTATGTGATTGTCACTCCTCTATATAGTAATTTCACATATTTCCTTATTGCTACTAGATAGTAACAATATTACCATAATATAAACATGAGCAGGACATATGGAAATGGAATGTATATTTACCAATGGTGATGGTTGACAGAGGAGATACTACCCAAGCAGTTCCTATCTATCACAAACTCAAAAAGTTCATATAGCATTGGAAAGATTTCAACAATAACTAATAAATATAAATTTACTTTCTAACAAATTATGCAAAGTTTCATATAAAAAAAGCATGTCTTAATAATACATCAACAATTGAGTAGTCTTTACTATTGTGAGGTTAAATTTGATAGAGTTAACAATATCCAACACATTTAAATGTAAGATTCATTACTTATTCAAGCAAAACCCTTCTTTTTTATCTTTCCATTCACCTTTTTCCCTCTTTTTGTACATACATATTTATCTCTTTCCTCTTTGTTTATTTCCTCTTTCTATTCCCCTTTCATCTTCCTTTTAATGAAAAGAAACATTTGCTATATGATCCTTAGCATTATCATTACATTTCTTAAATATTGATTTGAATATTTGAACACTGCATAGCGAGTTTTTTGCTACAACATACTTGGACTTTAACCTGTTACCCAGGTCAGCCTTGGTGACCTAGTTAATTACAATAATACTGTGCTTGTGTATAAACTTTGTTCTCGTCATAGTAGTTGTTTCCTTTTATATACATACACACACACATATATATATATATATATATATATATATATATCTATAGCTTAACTTCTTCATATACCAACTGCAGGATGGAGATTAATAGTAACATCACTGAACATGGTTAAGCAGAAATGTATTAATATCTTAAATAGTTGTGCCTCATGGGCCTGCCCTTATAACAGTTGTAATATATATTTCCACAATGGCTCCTTTGTAAAGTACAGCATAGTTATACCAAATGGAGTAAATATCACAAATTAAATCTGAGAGAGCCTGAGTCCAAATGTGAAGTGATGATACTAGTAAATGATTTTATATGCTCTCTATGACTGTCCTTTCCGTTTAACCCACTGAGAGATTTTAAGCATGGGTAGTTTAGATGTGTTAGAGCCATTTGTAACTAAATATTTATGCTATATTCTACTAATCTGACCCCAAATTATTTCCTCGACATCCAGGACTGATGACAGATGTGTATACTTGGCATGTTTAGTTGAGAACAAAACATTATACTTTGCTGCAAAATGTATAGCTTTATCAGACTACTACTTTAATTAAAATAAATTGCACACACTGTATAAACAGTCTTTACTACTGACTGCCATTTACATAATGAGCAGACTCTGCTACCTTATAATGGTCAATATTAACTTGCAAATGAAAAAAAAAAAAACATTTCAAATAATTCACATCTGACTTAGGATATTGTGACTTCTGAAATCTTACTTTGCATTTTTTTTCTTTATAAATTTCACTGATGCCAATTAGTCTAGATCAACTACTGTAACACATCTAAGCAAATAAGCCATTGGAGCTTTTATTGTTAGGCCTGCACAAATGGTGTTCTGGCCAAGTTACCTTTTTAGATATGTGTTTTTTTTTTTGATGATGATGATACAATGGTCACAGTAAGGTGCGAAAGCCTTTAGTGCAAATATTCTCACAGGGGCATTAGTAAGTAGCCAGTTTAGTAAAGCATGATCTTTGGTAAATGGATTGGATTTAGTAATATAATGTGACTTTCTGGAAGAAATGAGATCTTGTTTAGGTGAGTGTCTAGGGATCTCATATAGTGTATGTCTGAATAGACATTAAACCACCTATTGAGGTGCTGTCATGCCAATTCAAAGAATAACATTTTATACAGAATGTAGTGGCTTATTTGAGAGTCATTGTTCGGTATTATTTCAGGTGGTGAACGAATATCCAGCTGTCAATATGCGCAGATTTATTTCTGATATTGTTAGTACTAAAATAAGTAATTTTGATACTCCTACAGTAATATTTCCATAAAAGGGATACGCTTGAACTTTATATCCTGTACTAAAATTATACTGATAAGGAGCAGTTCCATCACTGTTGAATAAATTAGTCTATCAATTAGCATAGGACATTAAAGCTAGGAGCTGTTGATGAACTGTTTATTTTTCTTTTTTTGTAGTCCAAAGTTTCTCTTTCCTTCTACTGAAAGCAGATAATCAACTTAATATTCATATAAATTACAAAGTATTCTAAAATACGATTGTTAGGGAAATATTTAACTGGTATTTCTGTTGGTATTACAGGTATGTGAAGCCAACATTTTGAAAGCTGAATGTGGATTTTATAATACTGTATGTGTGATTGCAGCCTGTCAGAATACTTCCGAAGCACTCAAGGAGATTTATAATGTAGCAGTGATGTCATCGCCATTTACATAGTCCCGCCTTGGTAAATATGGAAGTCATAGCTGGAGTTTTTTAAGGCAGTCAGTCATTTTCTAGTTTATTTTACTTGAATCAAGTTAATAATTATCATGGTTTCTAACATTTAGTTTAATGATTTATTGGTATTATGTTCAAGTAACTATGGGCTGTTAAATCAGCAAGACAGACAAAGAAAATCCCCATTTCACGTCAGCAACACTTGTATAGCTGACCACGGATTTTTAACACAGCACGCAAAGGCAGTTCAGACAAGCTTCATAATGTTAAATAAAGCTCAGTTTACAGACAGGCACGAGAGTGCTTGAGTGAAAAAAGAGGGTAGAAACAACTTTTGAATTCAGAGCAGTGCTCGTGATTACTTTTCTCGTGAAAGAGAGAAAAGACAGTTTAGAATGTTAAAACGCTAAGCTGTAAATGGGATAGAGGAAAAAAAAATACCATAATATGCTGAAGTCTTATAATGACAGAATGCTTGAAACATTTAAAAAAAAAAAAAAAATACACCGAGTTCCTTGAGTTGCGTACCCAAAACCAAACACTGAAATTTTCCACCTCAGACTACAAAACAAGCAGACAGCTACAAAATTACTTGTTTCAAACATCCTCCTGCCCCACTTCCCTCTTCCTTCCTTAACAAGTCAAAAAAAAAGGAAAGACAATTCAGTAAGCAAATGAACACGTATGCAGAATTCATCTAGTCATATATCTTGGGCATCACTAGCAATTGTATCTAATAGGAATATAGCATTATTAATTTTAAGTTGCAAGTTTTATAAAGACATGTGCAAGATAAGTAAAGTAATGATACATACTTCTTTAGGTCTAGGTATCCATAAACATTTTATGACTTAGCTTGATCTTTGAGAGAATTAGGACGTCCAGTGACTTTGACTCCAGTTTTCATTTTCTTCTTTCTTACATCTGTCCAGTTGTTTTTCTCAGATGATCTTTTAAGGGTCATAGATGGTGTCCAGTCCATACCATCTGGGATTGTGATGATGTTATTGTTTTGAATAAAAGATACAGCTCCTTCTATATTGTTGAAAGATCTCATCTCATTCTGATGACAGGTTTTGATTTTGGCTGCATAGACTAGTTGTGCTTTAATTTTATTTTGCTTTAAAAGCCTTACCAGTGGCCAAGAGCTTTTTCTCATTTCCAGGACTCTTGTGGAATAATCATTGTCTAGCCTTATTTGGATACCTTTGAAGGGCAAGGGACTTTTACTCCAAGCTGCTTTCAGAATAAGTTCTTTATCTAAAAAGGATAGAAACTTCACTACGATAGATCTTGGAGAAGCATTACGGGAAGAAGAAATAAGTTTCCCTATGGCTCTATGTGCTCTCTCGATCCCGTAGGACATACCTTCTTTTAAGTCCAAGAATTCAGGTAGCCAAGAATTTAGGAAGGAAACAATATCTTCTCTTTCTGTTTTTTCAGGGAGACCAAAAATTCTAATATTTGTTCTCCTCTCTCTGTTTTCAATGTCGTCTACTTTATTTATCAGCCAGTTATTTTGTTGCAGTATGGTCTAACAGTGGGATTCATCTTCTTTAAGCGTTTTGTCTATGTCATTCAGTGAAGTTTCAATGTTCCGAATTTTGGATTGTTGCTGCTGGAGTATTTCCTTCAGAACATTAGTTTGTTGTTGACAGTTCATCTTCATAGTTTCAAGGTTGTCAGTAAATCTATCCATTTTTAGAGACAATTTCTGTAGAGTGGTAGAGATAGACAGGATCTCCTTCCTTAATGTGGAATCAGCATGTGAAGATTTGCTCATCTCTATTCAGTTGTATAATCATTAGTTTTGACAGGACATTTTTTAAGAAAAGACTCCAAAGTTGAGAATCTAGTAGATTGTATATTCCCAAATAGATTGTATAAATTTAAGGAGCTAGTGACAGAATTTTAAAATAATAATTTTCTCGTTTCTTAGTAGCTGATGTGAAGCTCAAGAAAAAAAACTGTTACCAGTTGGCCATCTAGACTCTGCCCCTCCCAACTTAAGCTTTTATTGCTATATGGCGGTGGATTCTAAAAGGGGTATTTGCTGCAAATTTAGCAACTTTGTTATAGCATTGTTCAAGTTTTCATTTTTGTGAAGCCTGAAGTTTAGTAAGGATGGGAGTGCCATAAAGAAGTGTGGGGAGTGTTAGTTTTAGTTGCGTCAGTGAGGAAGTTTTTGATGAGTTCTTCTTATGCACTTTTGTATATGCAGGTTGAATGTGAGCTTATTATCCAGTATCACCCCTAATAATTTGCTATGATAAGTGACTTCAATGGTTATATTATCGAGAGAGAGCAAGGACTTTAAATTTTGATCAAACAAAACCAGAAAAGCAGCAACAAACCAATAATCCACAGAAAAGCAAATGCAGGCCAAAGGACTCAACAAAGAAGAAGTGATAAATCCACTTTATTTATACAGCAGTAAAAGGTTAATGCTTTCATCCCTGAAACAAACTAGGAACTTCATCAGACAAATAAAAATGTTCCAACAGCTTTTTAAATCTTGTAACCTAAAGTGCATGTGTAGTGATATCACAAACCACACCTCTAAACTCAACTAAACCATACCCCTGGTTCATGACATATATACAGCCTTGCCTAAAAGAAAATATCTGAATGAATGCCTTGAGTATAAAATGTAATATATAAGATAACATAACAAACATTTTAAAATTGTAAACAAATATAAATACTAAATAGACACTGTTGAAATGCATATCTAATAGACATAAATAAGTAAAAAAGCATATTTTTTTCTGTTAAAAATCTAGTGCAAGAGAGAGCAAGGACTTTAAATTTTGTTTTTTCATTAGATGGGGGTTTGGGGAAAAAAGAAGTTCTTGAGTCTTTTTTGGGTTGAGCATGAGATTTGTGTTGCACATTGTGTTACACAACCATGTTTCAGTGGCTGTTAAAGCTTCCTGAGTAACTTTTTGGAGGTGTATCATGTTGTCAGATGTGCAAATGAGAGTGGAACCCTTTGTGCATTGCATTAGGGTGGTCTGTTGTCTGGATGTATGGAGGGTGTTAGTGAAAATGTTACAAAGAAGGGGACAGAGAACAAAGCCTTGTGATACAGAGATGGTAACAGGGAGGTAAGGAGAGAGCATGGAGTGCCATTTTACTAACTGATACCAATTGGACAGGTAGCCCTTGAACCACAGAAGGCCAAGCTGAAAGACCTAGTGAGGACATTTGAAACAGAAGTTTGCTGTGACAAACTGTATTGAAGGTTTTAGACAAGTCTAGAATAAGGAAGATACTAGTTTGCAGTTTTCCCTAGCTTTATTAGCACTGTTTATATAAGTTAGAAGGGCAGTGCTTGTACAATCAGAAAGATAAAAGCCAAGCTGTGTAAGGGGTTGGAGTTCTTCTTGCAGGAGATAATCTAGCAATTGTTTTTGAATACATTTTTCAACTATTTTGGTGAGAGGAGATAAGATTGCTATAGGTCTAAAGTTATTCTCTGTTTAATTTCTTCCTTTGTGCAGAGGGGTAACGTGTGACTTTTTCCAGAGTGAGGGAGCATGGAATTCTTGGACTGACCTGTTTATAAGGATTGAGACAGGACAAGCAATGCTACTGGCTGCTATTTTTAGGTACTTGCTTAGAATTAGTTTTATATAGGATGTGGGCACAGGTGCGAAGGTGAAATTGGATGTGATGATATTTAGCTGTTGGACAGGTTAAGGATTAGATGCTGAGGAATCCCTGGTTAGAGATGCTATACTATCAAAGAGTTGAACTGTATTGCAGTTTAGAGTGGTGAGTTATTAGAAGAGGGGTTTGGGTTGTATTTTTGGCCAGGATGTAAGAGTTCTTTAACAGATGCCAAAATTTCTTAGGATTGTTTTTAGTATTATTCTGAAAGTTATTATAGTATAGTATAGTATAGTATAGTATAGTATAGTATAGTATAGTATAATATAATATAGTATAGTATAGTTTTTGTCTTCATTTATTTGCTTTTTAATATGACTGCAAAGCATACTAAAATGTTCAAGATATTGAGGGGTTTTATATTTTTGACATTCTTTCCATTATTTTTCTCTATCCTGCATTAGCATTTTACTCTTTTTGGACAGCCAGATTGCATTATTTGTTTTTAGTCTCTTCCTTCTATGAGGTGCAAGGCTGTTTAAGATATTTGGAAAAGTCATACTGAATTCATTTATAGCATCATCATCTAAGGGGAAGATTTTTAGGAAATTCCAGTATATAAATTATAGTGTAGTAATGAACATTTCTGGATTAAACTTGCAAAGGTTGTGTGTTGTGTAAACATGGTGCATAAATGGATGTGTCTGGTTGTATAAACGCGGAGATGATCACTGAGAGAGTCTGACATACCTATGGTGATGTATTTACTAGGGTCTGATCTAATAGGGAATTTGATGTCTTGCTATAATGTGTGGGGCTATTAATTATTTGGGTAAAACCACATATGTTCATGCTAGATGTAGAGGAATTAGAGTTTATGTCCAACCAACTGACATTAACATTACCTAATAGTATTTTTTCTTGTGGAAATTTTATAGCTGTCCAATATAGGATATCTTCCAGTAATTGTCACCAGGAGGGATGTAAAGGACAATACACATATCTACATATATATATATATATATATATATATATATATATATATATATATATATATATATATATATATATATATATATATATATATATATATATATATATATATATATATATATATATATATATATATGTGTGTGTGTGTGTGTGTATACACACCCACACACACACAAAGACAGATGCACTCAGGCACATGCATTTTACATAGTTAAAGTACTTCTGATTTCCTTTTCTTAATGTCTTTAAGGCAGGGGCACATATCAGTTGTATGTTAATTCGAATACAGCTGTATATCATGGTTGCCATCAATGGTCGCATTTCCTTTATGGTCTAGAAAATGTTCATACACTCTTAATGCTGTAAGGATTGACAAAGTCAGTGGGAGTCTCTTACCATGAATCTGTGTACCACATATACATTACCCTCTGGAAAGATGTGAGAATAAATCATAAAAGATCTTTTTATATACAGTAGCAGTGCATCTAGTTGACATGGTTGACACCTCTCTGTCTCTTTCTGCACAGCAGTCCTGATTTGGGAAGCTCTGTCCTGTGTGTGTGTGTGTGTGTGTGCGTGTTAAGAATTTACACGAAATAATATTATCTGACTTTTTTCTAAATATTACAGAAATTATTGATTCTACATTTAAGTTATCTTAATATATAAACTATTATAAATGACCAACATTTAAAGCTTAGTATTTTAATACTGTGATGCTTCTTATGTAAATTTGTCAGAAGAGGTGACAACTGTCTTTAAATCCCCTGATTGATCTAATTGCTTTGTTTTGATATAAAAGGGGAGTGTAAAATAATCCTCCTGTTTGGAATAATGACAGTGGAAAACAGTTCCACAACTTGGACTAATTGCCCTTTTAAGATTGACAGCAATACCTGACAGGGTAAACTACAGATTTCTCTGCTTCTATAGTATGCCAGTCAGGCAGAGACAAATTACTCTGTAAAGTATGTGAGAAGTTAAGCTTAAGAAAAAAAAAGTAGGTGGGCTTTCCCTTCCTTTGATTCCAAGGCAAGGAAATTAAAGTTTTATAAAGTGTAAGCAGATTGACGGTACCTACACAATACGGGAACAATATTGTAGGGAGAGTTAAACTGTAGGAGAAGGCAGGATTTTCCTTTAAATAAAACATATCCTTACTTTGGGGAAAATGCCCAGTGTAAACTTACATCAAAACTTTAAAAACAATGAGAGGAAGTTAATCTACTAGCAAGACAATGATGGAAAATGCAATCAATGGGATCACAGGAACACATTTCCAAAGAAAGCAATATATTTTTCTTAACTGCTTGATGATATAAACTAAACTGCAGTAAGCGGGTTCCTATTAGATGAATGAACAATCAAAATGTCAAGTACAACATGCTCAAAACACTTTGATCAATTGTTCATCTAATCGAACACTGAAAAAGACGAAAACCAGAGTTCCAAAAAGTTTTAGTTGGTCATGGTGGTGAGTATAGCTTGTGACGTAAGGACGCTACACTGTCTGGAATGGCTAGGTAAGTGAATTCCGTACTTGTGTGTGTTTGTTGTGATTACCAGGTAATTGCCCTTTCCCCAATATAGAGCGATCTCGTAGTTGGTATATATAGTTGGGGGGGGCACAGAGTGTGGGTAGGTTTGAAAGTTGTTGAATGATGTGAGAATGTATGGGTCTATATGTATTAGTTGTATGTGTATGTGTTGCATGTTAGTGTAGGGAAGGTGTGGGACAAAATAAACGTTTTGGAACTCCAGTTTTCATTATTTTAAGGGTTTGATTAGATGAACTTTCGATCAAAGTGTGTCGAGCATGTTGTATTCGACATTTTGTTTGTTCGTTCATGTAATGTAGAACTCAGTAAGCTAAGTCTAATATCTAAGCCTAAGAAGAAATAAGTAGTAATTGCTGATGTAATAACTGTAAGTCATGAAAAAGAATGTATGGGGATCCAGGGAAAAGGTAAAGTAAACAGCAACCAAAGACAAATGTGAAACAAAGAAATCTATTGAATAAATAGTACAATAAAGAGCTATAAGATTGCAAAGAAAAAACAAAGTGTTGGATTGTTATACCAGAGCTGTTAGCAAAAGTGGGGAAGGAAAACCAATTAAGTGATATAAAAAGAATGTGACATTAGTATTAGGTTTTAATGCAATAGGTTCATAGGACGATACTAGTCTATTGGCCTGGAGGCCCTTATAAGCCTACCCAAGAATTTCACCCATGTTCCCACAAAGTTGGCACCTGTTTTCCCTGTCCAGCAGGGACACAGGTGGGATCCAGGGGTACATTTTCTGTTTTCCATCCAGTCATCCATGTTCATCTTAAAGAGGGTTAGTGAGGTACTCTGCTTGACATGGAGAGGGAGTCTGTTCCACAGATGGAGAGTCGTTGGGACACAAGTATATCCTGCTAACAAGTTCTATTAATGTCACAGACCAGGTTGAGGCCTTGTGTGTGGTTTGCATGAGTGGAGTTTAGCTTATGGATATGCAGCAACTCAATCAAGGCTGAGTCTGAGATGGCCTTGTATGCCAGACACAGGTCACCTCTGAGCAGTCTGTACGTGACTGAGTAGAGGGACAGGGCTTTTACCCTGTCAGTATAGGATAGGTGTTTTAGACCCTGGATTTTCCTGATCAGGAACCTCTGTGGTCTCTCCAACTGATGCATGTACTTGGCAAGGTACATGCTGAAAGGAGCAGTGTACTCAATAATGGATCTGATAAGGAGTTATGGGATGTTATGACCTCCTTATTCTTGGATGAAATACCTTTACTTATGAGGTGGGCCATGTAGAAAGCCTTCCGTGCAAACAGAGGCAACATGGTGGTCAAAAGTCAGGTTGCTATCAACCTGGGCGCCCAAGTCCCTCACAACTGATTGTGTCCTTAGCACTTTGTTATTAATGTGGTAATTAGTGGGGATGCCATTTTCCCCAAAGGGAATAATGATACATTTCTTGGCATTCAGTTTGAGGCCATGCTTCTGGCACCAGTCATTATTTTGGGTGAGGCCCTCTTGGAGGATGTTCACATCACTAAGGGAATTTATGACAGTGCCCAGCTTGCAGTCATCTGTAAACTTGGTCAGCCACAAACCACTGTTTTTTGGCTTTTACCTCAAGAAAGTATATCCCAAACAGTAGAGGCCCCAAGACCAATCCTTGGGGTACACTGTCTATTATGAATTACCACTAGAGGTGTCTTCCTCTATTTTGACTGAGTGGGTTCTATCAGTGAGCCAGTTAGCGACCCATCTGATAACATACAGGTTGGTGCTTATCTGGGACAGTTTAGATTTACTAAAATCATACATTACAGAACTACTGTGTGTGTGTGTGTGTGGGGGGGGGGGGCTTGGCCGTTGCTTATTATTTGGGAGACCACAAGCTGCTATGCTTATTCTTATTATTAGCTCCTTCCAAGCATGTTTATACAGTCCAGACTTTAAATTATGAGACCCTTTTAGTTTCTTATTCATTCTTAGTATATTTCCATCCTTACATTCAAAAATATCAGTACTTCAAGCACAGGTAACAATGCCTATCCAGTTTTGCCAGAATACCATTTATTAGTTCATGTGGTGCGTTTCCAGGCTGTTCTTAAAATATCCAAACCAATATTTATCATGTTCTATTTTACCAGCCAGTTCCATGCAGTGGCCACTCTGCCAGTGAACCACTCAATACACCTTCCATTCCCATAGATATTTCCATGAAGGAAATCTGATGACTCTCTAGCACTTCTTGGCAACCCCAAATACCCTTAGAATCGGCTATCCCCATATGCCCAACATGTCCAAGCAAGCTCACTTCCCAGTCCACTGCAAAGGGTACTGCAGAAGACCAAGTGCTCTTAATCTTTCACAATAACTTAGAATTCCACTGTTATGTTAAGTCCTTAATTTGCTTGGACCAAAATGCATTTTAAATATAAAATTGCCCTTATTATTTTTTATTTATTTTTTTATCAATAATCAACTTAATGAGCTAAACGAAGTGTTGGGAGACCATCAACATGTGTACATGTGGTTTAAAACAACCCTTTTATTATATATACATTTTTTTTAAGCCAAAAACTTCATTACCGAGAATAATCTTGGAGGCTCCTCAGAGCCGTTAAGCATTATTGACACTCCGATTCCATTACCATAGCAACCTAGGAGTGTCTGTTTCTGTTAGTGTGTCTGTGTACTGCATACCAGAGGCTTGCGATGCACCTGAAGCAAAGCTTCACTTTACTGCAACTTCAAGCCTAAATTCCCTCCCTTTCAGTAAGGCAGCAGCCAGGAAAAGAACAGAGAGCAAACAGATAAAAAGAAAAAAAAAAAAAAAAAAAAGAAAAAGCCTCCCAACAAGCCGCCACAACAAGAGATAACATTCTTCCAGCTTTCCCATCTCTCACTCAGCAGATGTATAAACAAACTATTCTCTGCAAAATATTCCAAATCACAGTTTTATCCACCGCCTTCCCCTGGATCCAGGCTAAAACACCAAATGTCTCTTCCTAATACACAAGCATCAATAAACCTCGCTCACAAGCCCTAACCCACAGCTTCCCGGAGATGAAAATGACAACATATAATAGCTGCCAAACACAGCTGCATCCACACACACCATGTCAGGCTTAATCAAACAGCACCCGAAGCTATGATACATGCCATAATTGATATTAACTATATTTAGACATTTGTATTAGCTGCAGACATGGCTGCATCCACGCACATCATATCAGGATTGCTCAAACAGCACTCAAAGCTATGATACCTGCCATAATTGATATTAACTATGTTTAGACAGGATAATAATGACACTTGTACTAGCTGCCAGACACAGCTGCATCCACACACACCATATCAGGATTGATCAAACAGCACTCTTAGCTGTGACATCTGCCATAACTGATATTAACTATATTTAGACAGAATAATGATGACATTTGTACTAAGAGCTTCCTGCTATTATTTAACCAGGATATACTTGAAATTTCTAAATCATACTTTAACTGAAGAAGGCATTAGTCTCCATGACAGCATTTTTTTCAAAACACTCTACTGTTACTGCTATTATATATGATGTTAATTTGTTACATTTGAGTCTGAACTCTGATGAATGGTACCTTGTTGAATTAGTTAATTAATTACTTAAATTATTATAAGTAAAATCAATGAAAAATGAACAAGATAAGTATTCATTGAGTTCAGGCAGGGGAATAGAAACTTCTTTGTTTGTATTATATGTTGCTTTGTTTGGTTTATATATAATGTAAATAGTAACCCATCTTGACCTACCTTTGTCTGTGAAAAATTATTGGACTCTTTGAACATTCTGAATAAATCATTATTGTTTCTCAGTTCATAGGTTCATAGGTTCATAGGTTCATACTAGGCTATCTGCCCGAGGGCATTTATAAGCCTAGCCCATAGTTTTGTGGCTTACGCCACCCCTTTAGTTTGGAGAAACTATGCCCATTATTTTGCTGTGCCTCTGTCGAGCAGTGACACTGAGGTAACCCCTGGGGTGTATCTGCGATCCCCCATCCATTGGTCAAGATTCCTCTTGAACTAGACCAGCGAGGTGCTCTGCCTCACATAGACCGGGATTTTATTCCACAGCATAGGGAGTCTTTGGGTGATGAATCTATCCTTCCAGCACGTCCTATTAATAATCATGTCGAGGTTTAAGTCTCCCGCCCTTGTGGCTCTGAGGGATCTAGATTTTTTGAGATGAAGCATGTTCATCAAATCTGGGTTTGACATGGCCTTGTATGTCAGGCATAGGTCACCTCTGAGCAAGCGGTAAGCAACTGAATATAACTGGAGTTCTTTCAATCGGGCAGCATAAGACAGATTTTTGAGACCCTTTATCCTTACCCTCCTTGTTTTAAATAAAAGCAGATGACAAGTGATTTACCATATCATGATTGGTATGCCTGTGTAGCTTACATTATCTGATTTTGTCGCAGGTTTCTGGCTCTATTAATAAGAAGGTAAAATACTAACCATTAGCCCCAGCTGAAGCCTTACTGATACCCTGGGATTTTAAATAGTAGCAGCGTGATTGATACTTTTAGTAGCATTAACATCAAGTGAATAAACAGGCTTGTCTAATAAATAATGCTGTAATAGAGCTAATAAGTTGTCTGTAACTGCTGAAAGATAGCTGATTGTTTTTGCTGTTCTTTTAATTCTGGCTACCATGTTCTAACTGTAATGGTTTCACTTTTAGTTAAAAGGTTTTGTTTCTAGCTTATATTTAATCCTATACATTGTTTTATCCTATTTCAATATCTAATTCCAGCTGCTGTGATATAGCTATTTGGGTTATTATGCAATTAGGTGATTGCTTCTGTGCTTTTGACCTATTAATTGTTGTTTTCTACTCCTGATGCTGATGTTTAATATTTGAACAAGTGCTTTTGACCTATTATTTGATGTTTTCTACTCCTGGTTCTGATGCTTATTATTTGAACAAGTATTTTAGTTCTGTTACATATGTACTACTAAAGAAACGTTTCTCTTGCTTTACCTAGTGTTTATTATAACCTTCTTCTCACTTTATTTTTATTTCTCTCCAGCTGTGCAAACTTCTTATACTTACTTTTTCCACTGCCGGCTGTGCCATACTGGACTCCAAAGACCAGCTATATCCACCTACCTAAACCTGCCTGTGTATTTCCTCACCTGGGTAATCTAAACACCCTTGGATTGAAAGCCACATTAACTAAGATTGTATGTCACAAATTATTTTTTTTTTTCATCTACTATATGTATATACTAGTCCACTACACCTCCTAGGTGTACTAGTTAAACTGCCATATCTGCCAGCCGCCATACCCCCATCTACTCCTGTTGTACTCCACTTTCTGTCTCTAAGATATTGCAGCCCCCACCCTTTATTCTATCACCCCTTTAACCTCTCCCTTCTCCATTAATTTTCGTTTTTACTTACATCCAGCTTTTGCGACCTCCTCACAGTGTACTTACAGACTTTGGCCACTAGATGGCAGTCTTTACCCACCTCTAATTTCACTTAATTTATCTTCCTACCTCTTACTTTAAACTCTCCCTTTTTACTTACCTTCTCCTGCTCTTACCTTATACCTTATTGATTGTTTTTTCTCACTGCTTTTACCTTACTTGGGTCTGCCCTGCTCCATTTGCCTTGCGGGCTCACTCTGCTCCCCTACCCTACCCCCAATTCCCACACACCCCCAGTAGTCCTACACTTATACTTTACTTAACACTCCCCCTTTTTTCTCAACCTATCACAAACCTCCTCATCACTATGCCACTCCCCTATCTCTTTCTTTCCAAATTACTTCTAATTACCTCTCTTTTGAACTACTCCCTTACCTTTCCTAACCATTCTCAGCACTAACTACGTCCCATATCTACCTCCTATACAACCTCCACTAATTTCTTATTTGCATATTTTAAACCCTGCTCAATCTCTTGAAACATTCTCTCCTATTTTCTACTTCACATACTCACACAAACCACTATCAACTCATATCTACTTATTACTATGGCCCCAACACACAAAACTATTTTCACAAACATACTACTCTTAACTACCACAATAGCCTCTCTTACCACACCTTACTCACTCACCTACTTTGAAAATCTTTCTCTACCTGAACAGAACCATCACTTCCAACAAACTTTGACATCTTCTTTCATCTACACCCTTAACCACAATAACATAACCTGTACCTCTAACTATATACTACCAAAATATCATAGAGCAACCCATGTTACTTACATCACTACCAAAAAGAATTTTAATAATTTCTACAAAATCTTTATATTTCTACAATATCCCCAGCGATACTCCCTCCTAGACGGTGATATTCACCCAAACCCTGGCCCCAATACTGACTATGTCAATAACTTTGACAATTTAACATTACCTAGGATTTCTACATTAGCTAAAGCACCTAACTCCCTCCTGATAGCTCACCTTAACATTAGAAGTATTAACAATAAAATTTCCCACCTGCATGCACTCTTTGATTTGCACTCATTTGATATTCTATGTCTTACAGAGACTTGGCTAAAAACATCTACTCTAGACCAGGAAATTAGCCCTCCTGGCTATAATATCCTTAGAAGTGACAGTAAAACCAAAAAAAGGTGGAGGTATAGCCATTCTCTATAAATCTAATCTCCAAGGTTCCCCCTTTAATGTGCTTCCATCATTAGACACCAAATCTGAAATCCTGTCTACCAAACTCCAAATCAACAACTCCAAATCTATCTACCTAATTTGCATGTATCTCCCCCCTGGTAACAATACCAATACAATTGAAAACTTACTTAGTTACATCTCTACACAACTACCTCAGGAGACCATTGTACTGGGTGACTTCAACATAGACTGGTTCACCTGCAGTTCCCCCAACCCTACTAACAACATAAACCTCTTTGGATTCTCTCAGTTAATAACCACTCCTACTAGAATCCACAAACCTAGCAGGAAGGAATCTACTCTTGACTGGATCCTTATTAATAACCATCCTGAAACTTATACTCCAGGAACCCTTCCCGACAATATCAGCGACCATATGCTTACCTACATTATTAGACAAAAACTCCATATCCCAACTACTCATAATCTCAAAACTTCCCACTCAAAAAAAATATTTAATCCAGATAGCTTCCTAAACGAATTGCAAGCATGTGACTGGTCACCACTGAACCATCTTGAACTTGATGAGGCTGTGACCTACTTTAACACTAACTTCCTACAAATCCTAGACTACCATGCACCTTATTGATATACTAGAATAAGAACCAAATCTTCCCCATGGCTAACAAAACAAACTAGGCAAAAGATGCTCCTCAGAAATAAAATCTGGGGTAAATGGAGAGCTACCAAATGTCCATCTGATCACCTTCTCTTTAAACAGTTAAGAAATGTCACCAAGAATGATATTCTTAGAGACAAAAAATACTTCTACCTTCACCTCCAACAAACCAGTCAACAAACTCCACAAATATGTTGGTCAGGGATAAATAAACTTCTTCAGCCAGGACACTCTGCTACTCCTGCCCCAGCAGGTTTCAACCATAATAACTCCAACCAGATCACTGATGCCTTTAATAGCTACTTTACAGAAACCATTCAAACCCTAGCCAATTCTTTACCTCCATCTACTGCTTCCCCACTAAATACCTCTAAGACTTCATCTCCTACCTTTCAAATACAACCTGTACCTACATCTCTCATCTGTAAGCTACTTAAAAAACTGAAACCTTGCACTCCTTCTGATGACCGTCTCCCATCTGAATACCTACAAATTGCCGCAAAAGCTATAGACTACCCCATCTCTATCCTTATTAACAGAACTATTTCTGAAGGCAAAATCCCTACCATATGGAAAGTATCCCACATCATCCCTCTACATAAAGGTGGATCTTCTATTGAGCTTTCTAACTTTCAACCTATTGCCTTACTCTCCCCATTAGCTAAGATAATGGAAAAATGTATTCACAAACAACTACTTAACCACCTACTACAAAATAACCTACTAGCCAACTGCCAACATGGCTTCAGACCATTCCACAGCACAACGACTGCCCTTCTATCCTTCACTGACTCTATAAATAAAAATCGTAACAATAACTCCTTTTCCTCTGCACTATTTTTTGACCCCTCAAAAGCCTTTGATATGGTTAACTATTACTTACTTCTAGACAAACTAAAGTCCCATTCTCTCGATCCACAAGCATTACAATGGTTTAGGTCTTATCTTAAAAACAGACAGCAAGCAGTACTTTGGGATAACAATCTGTCTTCCTTATGTCCTGTAAACATTGGAGTCCCACAAGGCTCTATCTTAGGTCCCCTTCTTTTTTCCTTATTTATTAATGACCTACACATGAACATACCTCAAGCCACCTGCATTCAATATGCAGATGACTCCACCTTAATCTGTACTGCTAAGAATATAGCCTCCCTCCAGTCCCTCACCCAAACTGTTTTCCATAATGTTGAAAACTGGTTTATGCAACACTGCCTCCTCCTAAATCCCAAAAAAACAAAACTACTGCTTTTTACTCCAACTCATAAATCACCTAATCCATTCTTCTCTATAACCTCTAACAATGCTACCAACATAGCCCCAGATACTACAACCCGCCTACTAGGTGTAACAATTGATAATTGTCTCAACTACGATGACCACATTAACTCCACCATAAAGTCTGTTAACAAAAAACTTGGTACTCTCTATAGAATTAAATCCTTCCTTACCCCTTTGGCCAGGAAAACTATTGCCCAGACCCACCTCATTTCTATCCTTTTCTATGCCTCTGCTATATATACTAACCTATCTAAAAACAACCTCTCCAAACTTCCCACCTGTTATAATAGCATAGCTAGATTCATCACATCCTCTCCCTTCAAAACTCACCACTGCCTTAACCTCAAAAAACTAGGATGGCTAGAACTGCAGAACCATATACTCTGTCAACAGTTACATATAGATCCTATACCACCCCAGTAATACCCCTATCCTCACTAATCTGATTTCACCATATAAAAATTTAGCTACACTACGTTCTGTTAATAATCTCCTGGTTTCCTCAATTAAATCTAACAACAAAGCTAGTGACTCACTTTTCTCAAACACTGCAGGTAAAAACTGGAATCAGCTTCCTCCTGAACTATCTATCCTAGCTTCTACTTCTCTATTTAAAAAAAAAAAACATCTTAAAGAACATCTTAAAACTCAGTGGCTTTGTCCTTGTGCTAACCCAGACTGAAATCTTTTTCCCCTCCTGCTCATACCCTTTTCCCTTCTCCCCTAACCTATGCCTCCAATCTAGTTACTTCTCTTTTATTCATAGTAAGAGGATAAAATATAAGGGCTTTACTCTGTCTTACTCATACCCACTATTGTGTTTAGTATAATTTCTTTTTAGTATAATTTTTAGTATAATGTTTATAGTTTATAATTATATTACTATATTTTTCTTTTGACCAATGCTACCTCTGTACTGTTATTATACATGTCTTTTTTATATATTGTTAACTTTGTCACTGTTCATGCTTGGAGCTTTTCTCCTTGGGCCTCTACTGAAAATGGACATATATCCAGTTAGACTAGCCCGGTCAACAAATGTAAAATAAACTAAATAAATAAATAAATAAAATATCAGTTGATACTTTGAGAGATGTAGTTGTAAGAGCTATTTTTTTGGTGACAGCTATCTTAGAATAAGTTTTTTGTTTCTTCTTTCTAGCATCAGTCCAAGGATTTGTTTATTTTATTCCTTTAAGAGTAGGGGCCATCCATTCCATTTCTTCTGGGATAGACACTATGTTGTTGTTTTTGATGAATATAGTAGCTTCTTCTAAGTCATTAAAGGTTCTCATCTCATTGGCAAAAAGTATTTTTATCTTTACTGGAAAGGCCAGCTGTGCTTTAATGTTGTTTTGTTTCAACAGTTTTATTATTGGCCAGACGTTTTCCTTTGTTCTAGTATTCTGTATTGGTGGCTGGTGACTTCAAATTGAAGGGGGGCTGCAGGAGACAGCTGATTGGACGGGGCCAATGTGAAGTGGTGTGGCCAATTAGAAAGGGGAGGGGCTATGCTCAAAACCACAAAAACTGGAACTTTAATTAAATACGCTGCCCTGGGTGCCAAACAGTCATTATGAGAGTCCAATCAAGACAATGTGAAGTATAGAAGAAAACAAATATTTCAATGCATTGGCTGCATGACAGCTTCCTTAATATCTAGATGGAAACAGAAAGGCTATGAGGCATGAAAAAATAAATTACTTTTTAAATACATTACTGGAATGCCAGTCAAAATCAAGTAGAAGAAAAACAAGCAGCACTCAACTCAAACCACTTCTCCTTGCACTGCAGTTCTAATTATAATTTATATTCAGCTTTATAAAAAGTACCAAGTAACATGCTGAAAGTAGCAATCTCTGTGATACCCCCACTTGTAAAAATGTTTCTTATCCAAAAAAGACCTACTGCCTGACAACAGCTATCTACTTGTTTCACTGGGAAAACATGATCAAAGTAAAAAATGAACAGCAAACAAGAAACAAGCTCAAGATAAATTGCTTAAAGGATTACTGCACAGATTATGGACCACACATGATAGATTGGCATTCTGTTTAGTTTATGGGTAAAGCCTGCAAAGATGACTGCAAGTCTCCAACAAAGGTAATGAGCTTCTTAAAACACTGTAATTCTGTCTTTTATTACAAATACTGTCATATGCATTTCAATACCCAAGGCTTATACATTATCTAGTTATGCAAGTATTCTCTGTATGACAACAACAAAAATGCTTTCAGTGTTGGTAATTCTTTAACAGTAAGCTTACTTGCATCTTACAATCTCAGACAAGCTTACCTGATGGTCATGAAATCATTGCTACTTAAACGCAGAGCAACAGGCACTTTCTGAATAATAAGAAGCATAATCAACAGTATAAAATATGACAGAAAACCAGAACATTCTGCAAAATCAAGCCAGACAGATGAAAAGTCACTGTAGTACTTGTGTCTACCTTGGACGTGGGGGGGGAGGGGGTACTCTGCAAACTACATGGGGGAGTGGGGTGCAACAAGTATGTCACAGCCTGAAATGTCTCTGGCTGGCTGCAATAGCCCTGACACATTTGTCATACCTCTCAACCTCAAAGCAAGAAATCTGGACAAAGTCATACACAGAAGCAGAACAAAGTCCCAAAAATAAGGACAATATTTAAAGATTGCTCATAAACTTTCTAAAGAATAGTAGGTCTTGCATTAGTATGCATTTTCTGAAGGGTATGAAATCTGAAAATAAAATGTCTGTCATCATTTTCTTACTTCAATATTTAATGATTTGCCACTAATTTGCCAGAAAACCACAATTTTATTGGACCAACAATGTGATGCAAAAATATAAAATAGCCACACAATACAACTGGGAACCTGTCAAAGGGACACTTTTTAATATTAGTACTGTTAGCTTGAGCAGCTGACAAAATAAATGAATCTACATGCATTTCTGAAATAAAAATAATCTATAACTCTGATTATTGTAGTTATTTATTAATTGTAAACCTTCCACATTTTCTTCCAAAATTGCCATTTTGTGGAGGGATTATTAGAGAGAGAGCGACATTTTGAGCCAAAATCGGGGACAGTTGAGAGGTTTGGATATGCCCAATTCTAGAAAGCAATTTGCACATACCTCTCAACCCATTAACACAGGAAATCTGGACAAGGCCAAATATATTGGGGGAACATACAAACAGTACTAAAAATTGCTCTTGTATAATAGAAAAACAGGTCTTGCTTTAGCATGCATTTTTCTGAAGGTTATGAACTCTGAAACTCAATGTCTGTCATTATTTAATGACATTCCCAAATGATTTGCCAGAAAACCACACATTTTATGAAGAACAAACCAAAAATAAGAAACAAAAAGCTATTCATTCTGTGAAAATCTAGACAGTTGAGAGGTATAGTTCATCCGAGTCGGGGCTGTCTGAGTTTGCCATTCTTCCTCCTCACAAAACCATGGTTGAATGGAGCCACCCCCTGCAGCCATTCCAATGTCCTATTACTTGGCTATTTTGCATGGAGCCACCTCCTGCAGCCATTCCAATGTCCCATTACTTGGCTATTTTGCATGGACCCACCCCCTGCAGCCATTCCAATGTCCCATTACTTGGCTATTTCACCCCATTTACCATAAATACTGCAATTTGCATACTGCTTTACTTCTAGGATGATCTGGATTTCATTTGAACATTTTATTTTGTATTTTACAGCACAAACACTAAGACATCTGCTGAACAATGCAGTCTCATAATGAAAATAGACTTAGCATTAATTTAAAACTCTGCCCTTATAGGTTCATAGTAATTTCAGTGCAGAGACATTCCCTTCTACTCTAAAATCTTACAAGTAGTCATTTCGAAAAATAATACCTCTACATGAAGCTATAATTGAATTCAGTAAAACCTTTCTTACCATACTAAATGAAAATAGCCCACTAAGAAAGAAGCTCCCTGGTTATCTTGCAAAACTAAACTAATGAGACTAAGGGATAAAGGTTAAAAATCATAGTGAACTAAAAAAAAAATGAAAGGTTACAATAATTCAGGCACTTCAGGAATGCAAGCAACAGTATGGTAAAACTGGACCAAAAGAATCAGGGTTGTAGCATGCAGGAAAATCAGTAAAATAATCCAAAACCCATTTGGACATTTATATCAAATATTACTAAGCCCAGGTTGCAGCTCAGAACCAAACTCAACTTCTGAACATCACCCAGCAAAAATAGCAGATGAATTCTAGAATCACTTCCAGTACTAAAAACCAATAGCATGTGAAATTGCATAGCTTTTCTGGAATCCATCTCACACTCATCACACTTCTCTCTAAAACCTGAATCCATCCCATCAGTGAAAAAAAAAACACATCCTTAAACTGAAAAACACCACCCTGGCCATAGACAGCCTTCCACCAGAATATCTAAAAATAGCTTCTGATGCCCTAATGCATCCCTTAACCCTCTTAATAAAGTGATCCATTAATGAATGTCACGTCAGTACTATTTTAAAAAAGTATATATATAGTGTCATTTCACAAAGGAGGCTGTATAATCACCATGCTGATTTCAAGCCAATCGTTATACTGTCTTCAATATCCAAAATCCTGGAAAATGTATACAAATCCAATTAATTAACTATTTTACTGCAAATAACCTTCTATCCCAACACAACACAGCTTTGAACCCAGCCATAGTACCATCACAGCCTTTTCCCAATTTAATAATACCAGCAATAAAAACAAACTCTGGCAATCTGATCTCATCACTATTTCTCAATTTGTCCAAAGCATTCAGCATAGTCTCACATCAACTACTACTAAAAAAACTTTCTTCTCTGTGTATGTGTCTCTCTCTTCTCTCTCTTACTTCTTTCTTCTGTTTCAAAAGCTACGTATCTGACAGAAAACAAGCTGTCAAGTGGCAAAGCAAGATTTCCTCCTTCCTACCTGTCAAAGTTGGCATACCACAGGTGTCTATACTTGGAACGCTATTGTTTAGTGTAGTTATAAATCTAAATTCAGCAGCCAAGCACGCTACTCTGATACAATACACTACACTGATGATTTTACATTCATCTGTTGTGGTCATACCCAGCACAGATTACAAGAACTGAGCCAAGAATTCCTAACATCCATTGAAACTTGGCAGGTAGCTCAAGGCTATTAGTTAGCGAACATGACTGTCTCCTTCCTCAAAAAACTAAGCTGCTGCTCTTTACTGAAATCACACACAAAATAAATATGAGTTTAAGATTATAACATGCAACAACACTAAGAATGAAGTTGTATCACCCACTAAACTTCCTGGAGTCACAATAGATGATACTATGAAATCTAATCTCTGCAGCCAATTAACAGTCAAAAAGGCACACCAAAAGCTCAGTCTGTTGTACAGTGCCAAACCATACCTCTCAAAGAAATCCAAACCTATTTCCTACCCATGCTACTATACACCTCTCAATACCTTCGCAAATCTACCAGCGCTCTATAGAACAACACTCGGCAAAGCTATAAAAATGAGAACATTTGTCTCAAACTCTTCCTACTGTAATGGTTGTTACACATACATACCACCAAGAAGAAAATAAACTCTGTACTTCTTTTTCAGCTGCTGTGTCACGTCCAGCAAATGAAATAGGTCGCCAAGCAATAATAAATCCACCACAAGTCAAGTCCACAACCGAAACTGGCTGCAACTGTTTGCTTCTCGCTCTTTTCCCAGCACATAAAGCCCGGGAAGAGAGTGACAACTAATCAGCAGCCATTTAGCCCATCCACATCATGTACGTGCCTGCGGACGTGGCAGTCCGAACCCCTTCCAATTCTATGCGGTTCCAAACCACATAGACTGCTGGGCATCACCCTGATGCCTTAATTGGCTATCCAGACTGCAGCACTGGAGTGGATCTCCAGCTAGAAAGAGGAAAAAAAACTTCTATTTTTAAACCGCTGCAACCCGGAATTCAAAAGTTTGCATGCTCGTCAGTCGGCGTAAAGCAGCCGGCTGATAGAGATGAAAGAAAAGACTCATTAAAGACAGACAGTAAAAATAAAAAAGTACTTTTTTCCTTTTATCTTGCTGAGGGGGCTCGATGGCATGAGCCTCCCCTGGTATTCTGGAAGAATAATCACTGTCAAACCTTATCAGGCTTTGATTGTATTTTAAGGGTGATTTTCTCCAAGCAGATTTTAATATTAGTTCCTTGTCCAGAAATGAAAGAAACATTTTATAACTAAGGATCTAGGTGGAGTATTTTAAGAGTTAGAAGCAGGTTTCCTCAATGCTCTATGCGCCCTTTCAATTCCAAATAAGAGTCCCTCTTTCAAGTCTAATAATTCACGAATCCAGGTTGTTAAGAGTGAAATAATTTCTTCTCCTTCCATGTTTTCAGGCAGATCAAAGATCCTTATGTTGTTTCTCCTTTCCCTGTTTTCTAAGTCATCTATTTTGTTAAGCAGCCATGTATTCTGTTTAAGCAGAAATTCTTTTTGGAATTCTTCCTCTTTGAGTCTGCCTTCAATGTCATTTAGTTTCATAGTTTCATAGTATGGTACTAGGCTATCTGCCCTGGGGCATTTGTAAGCCTAGCCATAGTGATGTGGCTTTTGCCACCCCATGAAGTGGTACAAAAAATGTATAGAATAAATTTAGAATACTGTGCCTCTGTCTAGTAGTGACACAATGAAGGTCCCCTGTCTAGCAGTGACACAGATGTGACCCCCGGGGTAAACTTACGATCTCCCATCCACTCATCAAGATTTCTCTTGAAAAGAGTCAGTGAGGGGCTCTGCCTAATATGAACTGGGATCTTGTTCCAAAGCATGGGAAGCCTCTGGGTTATGAATCTATCCCTCCAGCATGTCCTATTCATACTTGTGCTGAGGTTTAGGTCTTTAGCTCTCGTGGTTCTGGTGGATTTAGATTTTTTGAGGTGGAGCATGTCCATCAGATCCTGATTGGACATGGCCTTGTATGTCAGGCAGAGATCACCTCTGAGCAGGTGGTATGCTACTGAATAGAGCTGAAGTTTCTTTAGTCTGGCAGAATAAGACATATGTTGGAGACCCTTGATCCGTTTGGTGAGGTACTTTTGTGGTCTCTCCAGCTGTTGCAAATGCTGGGTGAGGTACATACCAAATGGGGCATTGTACTCAATCATGGGTCTGATGAGGGAGGAATATAGGGGTACAATGACATCCTTGGATCTGGATGTGAATCCCTTCATGATGAGGTGTGCAAGGTAGAATGTTTTTCTAACCACTTTGGCAACGTGGGTGTCAAATGAGAGGTCGCTGTCGACTTGGGTCCCTAGGTCTCTGATTAATTTTTCCGTACTCAGTGGGTTGCTGCCTATGTGATAATTTGTGGGTACTTTGTTTTTCCCAAAGGGGATGACTATACATTTTTTGGCATTTAGTTTAAGGCCGTGACTCCGGCACCAGTTGTCTGTTTCTGTGAGGCCTTTTTGTAGGATGTGTGTGTCTGCTGGTGTATCCACTATGGCGCCTAGTTTGCAGTCATCTGCGAACTTTGTCAGCCACAGCCCTCCCGTGTTTGCTTTAACATCTGAGAAATAAATGCCGAACAAGAAGGGTCCCAGGACAGATCCCTGTGGGACACCACTTGTGACTGGCTTTGAGTCTGACATTGCTCCAGCGATTTTAACTTTATGGGTTCTGTCCTTTAGCCAGTTTGCAACCCATCTAGTGACATAAGGGTTTACTTTTAAGCTGTTGAGCTTATCTATGATGCCTGAGTGGGGTATTGTGTCAAAGGCCTTAGCCAAGTCCAGGTATGCTGTATTGACTGCTTTGCCCTCATCAATGGCTCTAGTGACTGTTTCAAAAAAGTCAACCAGGTTTAAAAGGCAGGATCTGCCCTTTACAAAGCCGAACTGGGTGGGGTCAAGTGTCTGTAGGTCCCCTATGTCTCTGTTTATGACTTCCATAATGATTCTTTCCATAGCTTTGCAGACCAGGCTGGTTAAGCTTATGGGTCGGTAGTTTCCAGGGTCTGTAGAGGCACCCCCCTTGTGGAGTGGGACCACTGTTGCTGTACGCCAGTGTTCAGGTACATATCCCGAAGTAAGGCTAAGGTTAAATAGCATTTTTATGTGTGGGTTTAGCTCCTCTTGGAGTTCACGTAACACGCAACCCGGGATACCGTCAGGTCCCATTGATGCTGTGTTTTTTGCTTTGTTTAGGGCGGTTCTCACTTGGGCATCTGAGATGACAGGGAGATTACATTCAGCTGGGATAAGTATTTCTTCTTTTGGGGGTGAAGGAGGGGAGAAATTTGCACTGAACCTGTCAGCCAGAATGTTGGCAATATCTGTGGGTTCAGTGTATTTTATGTTGTTGTGAACCAACTCTGAGCATATCTGAGGGTTTCCACCCAGGTTTCTAACATAGCTGAAGAAGGCTTTGCGGTTATCTTTAGTGTCCTTAGCGATTTTTCTCTCAAAGTTGGCCTTGGATGTTTTTATGAGAGAACGTAGTTTTCTGCTAATGTTGATCAGAGTTGTCTTCCCTTCATGGGATTTTGCTCTGACGTGCAGTAGCTTCCTTCTTTTGTTATACAATTTGTTTACAGCTGAGGTCCACCAGACAGGATGCTTATCTTTGGTGGAAAGGGACTTGCATTTGTTTGGGATTGCATGATTCATGCATTCTTGGAGATGTCCATAGAAAGCATTTGTGAAGGATTCAGCATTGTGGGATGTGGTATCCACTGGCACAGTGGGCTTAAAGGATACCATCTCAGTCTTAAGAAGAGTGAAGTCTGCTTTTGAGAAGTTTTTCACTGTGGTCTTTTGTGCTGGGGTGGAGGTGGGATATGTATATCCAGTGTGATTAGTTTGTGGTCAGATCTCACTAGTGAGGGGTATACTTCCAGTGTGGAGCATTTTGTCCCCATGTTTGTGATGATCAGGTCAAGTATATTATCTCCCCTAGTGGGAGAGGTGACTAGTTGTTCCAGTGCATTTGAATTTATGAATTCCAGGAACCTTTGGGCTAGGGTATTAGGGCTAGAATAATGTACCCAATCTATGTTTGGGTAGTTGAAGTCTCCCAGTATGATGGTATTTTGTGATACATTCATATCCTCCAATGTCTTCAGGAAGGCTGAGTGGGGTTCTTGAGATTGGGAGGGTGGTCTGTAACATGCTACCAGTTGTATAGCAGTTTTGCCTATGGTTAATTGCACCTGTATGGTCTCTGATGCTTCATGTGTTGCTACTAACCTGGAGGTGTGGGTGTCCTTGATGAATATGGACACTCCCCCTCCCTTTGTGGTTCGGCCCGGGTTTTGGGGCCGAAAAGCATGATACGAGGTATAGCCTGGTAGTGCTGGGGTGCTCTCCGGAGCCTTGAACCAGGTTTCCGTTACTGCAGATGTCGATGTTCTCCATGCTGAGGAGTGCATCAAGTGCCTCCATCTTGAGATTTAGACTTCTGGCATTGAGCAGCATTGCCCTTAGTTTTTTTCCATTTTTGTTTTCTAAGGAGGTGGGTTTGTATTTTGAGCCTTGCCTAAAAAAGGCACTGTGGGGGTGGCAAGAGCCTTAGCCAATATCCGGAAGCCCAGTGGTGACAGGTGTAAGCGATCCCTTGCAAAGCAGCGTGGCTTGCCCAACATGTCATCCCAGGCAGACAGACATTGGATCCCCTTAGAATGACACCAGTACTTGAGCCAATTGTTAAAGCTGATCATCTTGTCTTTGTATTGTGGTATCATTCTTGGTGAGGGCAGGATGCTGCTCAGGGTCAGGGTCCTACCAGCCTGGGCTACATAATCGGAGAGCTCCGTTATGTCTCTTTTCATGTAGTCCAGGGAGGTACGTCTCAGGTCATTCACACCTGCATGGACAATGACGGAGTCATATTTGTACTTGCTTAGGAGTGACTTGAGTGCGTGTGTTATGTGGCGGATCCTAGCTCCCGATAGACAACTCACAGTCACCTTCTCCTTGCTCAGCCTGGTCAGCGGGACATCAGTGTGTCTGACTATAGAGTCACCTATTACTAGTGTATCAGGCAAGGTGTTTGGCCTTAAGGGCTGTGATTGGTTGACACACTGATTTATTGAAGTATGTGTTGCATGTATTTTGTTTTGAGGTGGTGGATTTTTGGATGTCTGCTTTGGGAGCCTCTGTTGTTTTGGTAAGTTTTTTATTAGAGCCTCCGAGTATGTCTTTGTGTTTTTATGTGTTTGGTTTGCAGTTGTGGTAGGTATATGTGGGACTGGGATTGTTGTGTGTGTAGTTGCCATCTCCTCCTGTCTGGTCATGCCAGCCCTGAGTTGAGAGAGTTCAGCCTCCAGTTTGGCTATATAGTTGCATCTCTCACATGTATTTGTGTTTGTTGGGAGGAGGAGATGGTTGTCTGTGTACATGAGACAATTGTAGCATTGTCTCAAGATACCCAGATTGACCAGCTGAATTGGAGACGATGCCAGTAATCTACCACTCGACATGCTAGAACAGTATAAGGGAGTGCTGTACCTTTAAGGGAAGTGGATATTCACAGGGGTGGTAAGTAGATGTAGTGCTTTACTTGGTACGAGAGTGCTTACTTAGTAGAGAAGTATTGATAACAAGTGCTAGGCTTATAATATAGTGAGTAGTCTGGTTATACTAAGAGTAGAGCTTCCTTAAGGGAAAATTTGAAGAGCAGACTTGGCGGAGCCAGAAAAAGTTTAACCTTGTTTAACCGGCGCTGTGCTATGTGCACAACCGCACAAAGCCGTGCAAACGGGGATTTTAAACAATGAACTAAAAAAGAGCTAGAAATGGTCCAAAACAACCAATTACTACAGCTTCTTGTGCTGAGGTCACTTCCTACAGGGACAGGTAGGCTGCTCAAGGCTCCCCACTCCCACTGGTGAGCAAAGAAACTTCCTTCTATCCAAGCAAGGTAATGGACAACACAGGAACTACACCACAGCCCAGAATACAGCAATGCCTGTAAACTGGTCTAAACTAGTCGAGGAGAGGCGGGAAAACAAGGATTATTTTTTTGTTTTTTTATTTTTTTGGTAGAAACACACAGAAAATGCAGAAACAGTGATAAATTAGTTACACAGGCTAGCACACTTTAGTGGGCAGCCTCCACAGTTAAATTAAACAAACAAACAACAAACTTTCGTTCAAATTCAACTTAAATGTAACTTTAAGAGAAGTCTCTATAGTTGTTATTTTGTATGGTGTTGCTGTAATAGTTCCTTAAGAGCATCAGTCTGTTTTGGAAAATTTAATTTGAGGTTTTCTAAGCCATTTTTAAAGCCACCCATCTTCAAAGATAGTTCCTGTAAGGTAGATGTCATCAGTGGCAGTTCTTTTTTCAAAGCAGCATCTGGATGATAATTCCTTGAGTTATTCATATTCAGTGACTCAATATATCTCCAGGTTACTTGACAGGAAAAGTTTTGTATATCTTCACCAAAATTGATATTTATATAGTTTAGTAGTTTATCTATAGATTTCTGACATTTTAAACTTGAAAAAAGTAAAGTTTTCTTATAGTATTATACTAGTTTATGGAGCTCTCAAAATTCACTGCTTTCAGTTGGCCATCTCTATGCTCCACCACAACATACCTTTTCTGAGGAATATGAACACTATACCTAGTGTTTGTCATTATTTAATATGTTCAATCCTCAATGATTTACCAGAAAGCAACAAATTTTGAGGAACAGGCAAAAAACATGAAGCAAAAATCTGGACATTCTGGGAAAATATGTACATTTCGCAGGTATGACCCAGGCACTAAATTTGTACATAACATTTCTATTTTGTTGGTCCGGTAAGCCCACCAGACATGACTGTCACTTTTCATGGAAGGCCTAGGAACACTGTCAGATTAAGTGTCTTGCTCAGTGTTATACAGTAGGTGAGCTGATATGGAAGGAATCAAACCCTTTACCCTTACCCTGGGTACAAGAAGCAGCTCTAACAGCTCAGAACTTTGTTTATCTGTGTGAACATCTGTTAGCTAAGAAAGCATCCTGTGCATTATAGCCACTGCACTATTCAGCCATTATCATTGGTGGTAGAAAAAAAAACTGTTTTTAAAAGGAAGCGATATTTATTCACATCTCACAGATGTTATTTGCTTTGCTTGTATTTCTGTGTCAGACTAGATTACCTAAGAGAAAAATCACAGGGTCAGAATGTGCCAACCCTTCATACCTGCAGCAGAAAATTAAAAAAAAAAAAAACTCTGCAGTATAGTAACAGTTAATTTCTTTTAGGATATAGGATGCATCCACTATACATGGCTGCTGCTGAATTTCTCATCTGATAACAATGAACAAAGCCAGACCATATCAGAAAAGTATTGGAATAAATAAATCTCTTTTTTTGTCTGACAGGACTTTAAGTGTTTCCTGGTGTTAATGATATGTTGATAGACTATAAATATCCTTGTCTTTAGAAAGACAGGGATATACATGTTTAGCTCTTCAGACTTTTATGAAGTGACTTATAAGACGCTGTGCACAATTACATGAGCTGTGTTATGTCAAAACATGATTTTATAGTGAAGGGATGTTTTAACTAGAGCACTGATATGTAATATAACTTGGAAGACTAAAATCTGTTTTCATAATACCACAAATTAATCTGTATGAGGTTTGTAAAAGAAGATATTAAGTATTCTTCTAACCCTTTTATAGTCTTTGCCAAAACGTTATAGATTACAGTTTTACAACCACAGTGCCTCATATAAGCAACAGTGCCACCACATTGTAAAAATGAACTTCCATCTAATCAAAATAGTAAAGAGTTTATCCTTTACTGCACAATGCACAGCACTACGGTATGCTCAATAAAAACATAAATATACAATTGTCTTTGTAGGTACAGCTAGCCAATATTTTAAATTTAATGGAATGTTTATACTATCACTATATTAAATATCCAGTGCTGGTTTCTTAATGCTATTCATATTCCACTCATAAGGAAGGTATTTACAATCAGACACAAAGACAGTCCTAATTCAGGAAAAACACTTGATGCAAAATTAGTCATGCAACAATATGATCTCCCTGAAACATTTATAAATTCTGTTTGTGTTTTATAACCCAGTCTCTCTCCTAGATTTTATAGTACTGGTTGTTGTTGTTGTTTGTCTTTCGGCTTTTTCCTGGTAAGGGGTTGCCACAGCAGTACTCCGGTCCGCTAATGATTGGCAGTAGATTTCTTTTACGAAACGCTGAGGTGTCAGCTTGATGCCCGACCTTCAATGAAGGCACGCCCATTTACGCGCGCATGTCTTTCGAACGCTACCCAACCGCGGGGAGGACATGCAGACTCTACACAGAAGGCACTCCCAAGCCAATCTGAGAATCAAACAGGAGAACCTCTTGCTGTGAGGTAACAATGCTACCGCTGACTGGTAAACACTCAAATTCATTTTAAGTAAAAAATGGTATTCAGAGACTTCCTCATTTTCTTATGTATTTACTTTACATAATAGCCCATCAGTTGGCAATTTAAAATCAATACTTTCACAGTTCACATTTCTATGGTTAAAGGTGTCATGATACCATTTTAGCTTCTGCTGAAGATATAGTACAGTTGTGTAAAATCTTACCATAATGGTAGATGTCCATGCCTTCACCACTGCAGTATTCATTATTTATGAGATTCCCTGCCATGAAGCCTATCATCCGGCCATTCTACCAAAGTCTACCATTACTTTAAGGCACTCTGAATGTCACCTACACATTCCTCAAGTAGTGTAGGGCAAAAAAGGTGATGTTCAAGTGTACCATCTTCAGAACTGATGACCCCAGTAGGAACAGCAGTCCAAGGTAAACAAAAGGCAACCTGCACATCCAGGAAAGAAAAAAGACTAGGGGGGGTGGGATACTGCAGTGGTGAAGGCAACAACATCTACCATTATGGTAAGATTTTACACAACTGTACTATGTCCTTATATTCACCGCTGCAGTATTCCTTACAAATGGGAGAGTGCCAAAGCTCAAGAAGAAACTTGGGAGGAGGAAGCAGCGCAGAGCACTCTAAGACACCATGAAGAATGGCATCAGTAAAACCGGCTCTAGCTCTGGAGATACCATCCAACTGGTAATGTTTGGTAAAGGTATGCACAGAAATCCAGGTAGCTGCTTCAAGAATAGAATTAGTGTCTGAACCCTTGAAAAAAGCTGCAGAAGAAGCCACAGCTCTAGTACACTGAGCCTTTACTGAAGGAAGGCTCTCGCCAAGAAAAGTGTAACAAAAAGAAATAGCTTTTGAAATCCAAGTAGAAATTATTTGCTTGGAAACAGCCAATCCTAAAGACCTAGGACTTATTTATTTTATTTTATTTTATTTTACATGTGTTAACTGGGATGGTCTGACTGGACACAGGTCTATTTTCAGTGGACGCACGGGGAGAAAAGCTCAATATGTTAAAATACAGTATACAGAGAATTTTCAAACAATATGTTAAAATACAGTATACAGCAGAAGACATAACAAGACTTTATATATACAGGAAAAAAATAGTTACACATGGTTAATAATAGAATAAGTATACAAATTCAATCAGCATTAGGATGAAAGGAAACAATCAACTGATCAGATTTTCTTTCAACTTTAGTCTTATACAAATAAAATCTGAGCTGTCTGTGCACATCGAAGGTATGCAGTACCCTCTCGCTGTCAGATTGTGGAGAGGGGAAAAGTAGGCAAATTAATAGACTAAGTGCCAACTCATTAACCACCTTGGGCATAAAAGAAGGATTAGTACACAAGGACACCCTGGCCTCAGGAAATATCAGAAAAGGTGGACAAGACATAAGGGCTTGAAACTCAGGCACCCATCTGACAGAAGTAAGAGCTAACAAAAGATCTGTCTTCCAAGAATGCAAGGAAGCTGAAAAAGCAGGCTCAAAAGGAGCCTGAGTCAATTTCTTAAGAAGAAAATTAAGATCCCATGGAGGAGGAACAGGTTTCCTGGGAGGTCTAATATTAAGGACACCCTTAAGAAATTGCTTAGCCTCAAATCTAAAAGCTACTGGGGGAGTTAAAGGCAGACAAACAGAAAGAGCTGATAAGTGAGCCTTAATAGAATAAGCCAAACCAGCATTGAGCAACTCACACAGATAAGTGAGAACCAAAGGAACACCCATAGTATGTGGGTCCAGATTACTAGAAAGACACCAAATAGAAAACCTCTTCCATTTAGATAAGTAGGATTTCCTAGTAGTGGGTTTCCTGGCCTCCTGCAGGACTAAGTCCACAGGAAAAGGTGTCTATGTGGCATCAAAATCCTATCACCCATAGTGTCAGCTGAAGCGTGGACAGGTAGGCATGGATAAGAGATCCCTTGTCTTGTGTGCGTAGATCCACCCTGTGAGGGAACTTGTGAGGATTGCCCTTGGTTAGATGCAGAAGTAGAGGGAATCAGTGCTGTCATGGCCAAAAGGGAGTCACTAACAAGATTTTGGGAACATCCTGTTGACTCTTGAACAGGACTCTCGGAAATGAGAGGAAGGAGAGATAATACATAAAGAAACATCCCCTTCCAAGAAAATGGGAGGACATCCACTTTCCATACCAGAGGACCTGGGACTCTGTCACAAAACAGAAGAAGTAAACTGTTCAGAGGGGAGGCAAAGAGATCTACTTGAGGAGTACCCCACTGGTGAACAATGTCCAGAAACACATCCCTGTGAAGGATGCATTCATGGGACTGAGTGAAGGACCTGCTCAGAGTGTCTGTCACAATGTTCTGATCTGAAGGAATATAAACTGCCTGAAGAGTCAATTGATACTTGACAGCCAGATCCCATGCAGAAGTGCCAGCCGGCAAAGAAGGTAAGATCTTGTTTCCCCCGTTTGTTGATATACCACATAACTGTGGTATTGCCCATGAATACCTTGAGAGGCCCCAGAGAGAAGAGGATGAAAGGCCTGAACAGCCAGCATAAGATCTCATCTCTTTGATGTTGATGTGCTCCTTCTGCTGACGAGGCAACCACATTCCCTAAACCTTCACGGAGCCAAACGTTGCACCCCTCCGACATTGAAGTGTCTGTGAACAGATCGTGAGAGGGAAGAGGAGGATGAAAAGGGAGCTCTGGATTCAGAGACAACTGCTAAATCCACCACAGAAGTTCCTTTTTGAGACAAGGGTGAAAAGGAACTGTAATGTCTAGAGGATGTGTATGTTGAAGCCACATCAACTTCAGAAACCACTGGAACTTCCTCATGTGGAGTTTGGCCAGAGGAATCATCGGAATAGTGGAAGCCATGAAACCCTAAGCTCTCAGAAACTCCCTGGCTGTAATGGAGGCCAGGAGAAGAAGACTTTGAAAGTAAGAAATGAGAGTTAAGGCCTTTGGAGGAAGCAGGGATGCCAGCAATAGGCACTGTCTGAATCCTGCAACCCAGAAAGACATGATCCTGAGAAGGAGTCAGGGAAGACTTTTTGAAATTTGTCGTGAACTCCAGACTTTGAAGAGGAGAAATGGCAAAATGAAGATTTTACAAAAGAACCTCTGGGGAGGATGCCTGAATCAGCAGGTCATTGAAGTAAGGAAATATTTGGATTCCTTGAAGGTTTCAAAAAGCAATAACAGGAGTGAGGCATTTGCAAAACACCCTTGGGGCAATAGGAAGGCCAAAGGGCAAAGCACAGAACTGAAAATACCAGGAATCAACAGAGAAATGCAAAAACCTCCTGGAAACAGAATGGATCGGAATATGTAGATAAGCTTCCTTGAGATCCAGAGACACCAGAAGGGCCTGAGGTAGCAAGAGAGGAAAAAGGGTCTGAAAGCATAACATCAAAAAGGAAGGCACCTTCTGAAAAAAAAGTGTTTAGATGAGAGAGGTCTATAATCAATCTCCAAGTACCTTCTTTTCTGGGCACTGGAAACATTCTTGAATAAAACCCCTTCCGCCTTTTGGACAGAGGCACCTCTTGAATAGTACCCTGAGACAAGGGATCTCTAAGAACCTCTGGGAAAAAAGGAAGATGTTTCTGAGCAGGCTGAGGAATGCCCATAAAAGGAGGATGGGAATTCCACACCGTGAAGTACCTGTGACGAATGATTGACAGAACCCAAGAATCCTGAGTGATTTGAAGCCAAATAGGAAGAGAAAGAGAAAGGCAAAAAGAAAGAGGAATGTGGCTGGGAAGAGGTGGATATTCGGACAGCACCTAGTTTGTCAGGAAAGGAAGGTTTAGAAACCCTGCAGTCTGAGTGGCCTTAAGAGGAAGAGTCCATTTAACACCCTTTTTACCTTTAGCAGGAAGCTGAGGTTGCCTATGAAGAAAGGCTGGCTTAGAAGGGTAGTTTTTCTGAAATTTAGGCACAGGAGAAACAAAGACATATTTAAGTTCTTATAAGGCCTCCCTCTTGTCCTGAAGAGACTTAAATAAACCAGCAGCCATTTCCCCAAACAAATGTTTAGGATCCAGAGGAGCATCCAGCAGCTTAACCTTATCATCATCAGGTAAAGGCTGATGCCTAAGCCAAGCATACCTCCTCAGTATTGAACCAAAAGCAGCAGCCCTAGAAGCGGCATCTACTGCATCATAACTACATCTGACAGAATGGCAAACTACTTGAGAGGAAGTCCCTAGCAAGGAAAGAGCAGAATATTTACTTTCACAGGCTGGAAGATCAGAAAAAAGCTGACAAGCCTAAAAAAAGAGGACCCAAGACATACCAAGATATATGGATTTGATAATTAATAGCCCTAAAATCTTGGATAGAAGAAGTATAAACCTTCTTACCCAGCCAGTCCATGGTTCTGCTGTCCTTGTCAGAAGGCAGTAACTTGGACAAAGGAAGAAATTGAGAAGGCTTACCAGAGGCTATAGACACAGAGGGATCGCAGAAAGATATTTGAACAAAAAAGAACAGTCCTCAGGCACCCTATAAAACCTATCAGAATTCTTGGGAGCAGGGCACAGAGAATCAGGCACTTTAGAGGCATTAGAAAAAAAAACATCTAGTAAAGCAGCCAAGACAGCAGTAATAGCCACAGATTTAGGAGATTCCATATGCAGTAATTCATCATACCTCTTATGGACATCAGAAACCTGTGCACAATCCCACTTAAAAATTTCATCATCCTAGAGATTGTGTCCACAAAGGAAATTTCCTCAGGAGTATCATGGGTATTAGAGTCCTCCTCCTCAGACCTGTAGTCTTAAGGAGAAGAAATTTGGGTAGAATAAGTAGGGATTCTTCATCATAATCCAACTCTTTCTCAGAAGAATTAAATTTCCTGGGTCTTTTAGGTGAAGAAGATCAAGGAGGAACAGGAACCAAAACCCCTTGATGAGGTCTTAATGACAGCAAAGCATTAAATAATTCCTGAGTAAAGACCTGCCACTCACTTTGTGGATCCTTAGGAGTAGAAGAAGCATGTCTAGTTTTTGGTTTCTTTTTTAAGGGGACTTCCGTCATAGAAAACTGAGAAGTCTGTGACTCAGGACAGCATTCCACAACTGTAGTAGGAACTTCTTCCCTAAGAAGAAACTGCAGAACCCCCACTAGACCTCTCTGAAACAACCAACCATGGTTCCCCCTGAATGCCCAAAATGGATGCCAGAAAAGCCTTGTCGCACATGTTGCCTGCCAGATCTTCACCAGCTTCCAACCAAGATGTAGCAGAGGAATCTGACACAACGAGGTGAGTCTCTGGATTTGTAATAATCTCAGATGAAACCCCTGGCAGAGGCTGGACAGTGGAAGATTCCAGTCTTAACTTTTTCACCTTCTTATTCCCTGACGGCTGACCCTCAGGGCAGGAAGTTCTATCCATAGTATTTTTATTAAGCAGCTTAAGATATTGGTTCTCAATATATATTGAAATGAAAGAAAGCCTACTATGAAGAGATTTCAGGACAAATCCTGAAAAATAGAACAAGACGTATAGTCGTGAGAAGCTCCAAGACAAAAAAGCACATATCCTGACAGTCTTTATGGGGAATCTGTCTCCCACACTGGCATTTGCCCTTCCTGACAATAACCCCTCAATCAGCACAAAAAAAATGAAGAAAAGAACAAAACCTCCAACTGGATACTTATCTGTAACAGTGAGGACTTCAGCAAACAGGAGAAATCACAAGAATTCCAATAAACAGAAAAAAAAAAAAAAATGGTCAGAGGCAAACAGACCAATGGTTAAAAACAGTGTTTGGACTTGTGGAAAAGTAGTTCTGAGGATGGTACGCCTGAACATCACCTTTATGCCCTATGTTACATGAGGAGTGTGTAGTTGACATTCAGCATACCTTAAAGCAATGGCAGACTTTGGTGGACTGGCCGGACGACAGGCTTCATGGCAGGGAATCCCATAAGTAATGAATACTGCGGCAGTGAATGTAAGGACATCAATACTTACTTTCACTCACACTTAAACACATTCTAAAATTCTGTCTGACATAGAAATGATTTCTTCCTTTTCTCACTATTGACTAAATTTACATAAAGATGCATAAAAATATAAACTATATACATATATATATATATATATATATATATATATATATCTATATATATAGGGGTCTACTTCACTTCACTGAAAGTTCATTTCACTGAAACTCATTTGACTGAGCACACTTGACTGAAAGCTCACTTGACTGAAAGCTCAGTTCACTAAAACTCATTTCTTTGAAAGGTGTATGCCCTTTTCCCAATTTTAGTGCAATGCTAGAGTTAGTATATATATATATAGTAAGAGGGCGTGGGGGGCACAGCCCCCCACTTATTTTATACATTTGAAACCATATACATGGATACTTACAACTCCAATGAATAACTCTTTTTAGAAGACAATATATACCCAGACTATGTGGGGGGGGCTACGCCCCCATACCCCCCCCTTACTAGATATACTAACTTCTGCATCACACTACGATGGGGAAAAGGGCATATACCTTTCAAAGAAATTAGTTTCAGTCAAATGAATTTTCAGTGAAGTGAGCTTTCAGTCAAGTGTGCTCAGTCAGATGAGTTTCAGTGAAATGAGCTTTCAGTAAAGTGAAGTAGACCCATATAGATACATATATATATATATATATATATATATATATATACACACACACACACACACACACACACACACACACACACACACACACACACACACACACACACACACACACACACACACACACACACACACACACACACACACACACACACACACACACACTACTATCACAAGATTGAAGCCCACAATCCTGATATGCATAATTCTGGAAACATTACATAGGTTCATAGGTTCATACTAGGCTATCTGCCCGAGGGCATTTATAAGCCTAGCCCATAGTTTTGTGGCTTACGCCACCCCTTTAGTTTGGAGAAACTATGCCCATTATTTTGCTGTGCCTCTGTCGAGCAGTGACACTGAGGTAACCCCTGGGGTGTATCTGCGATCTCCCATCCATTGGTCAAGATTCCTCTTGAACAAGGCCAGCGAGGTGCTCTGCCTCACATAAACCGGGATTTTGTTCCACAGCATAGGGAGTCTTTGGGTGATGAATCTATCCCTCCAGCACGTCCTATTAATAACCATGTCGAGGTTTAAGTCTCCCGCCCTTGTGGCTCTGAGGGATCTGGATTTTTTGAGATGAAGCATGTTCATCAAATCTAGGTTTGACATGGCCTTGTATGTCAGGCATAGGTCACCTCTGAGCAAGCGGTAAGCAACTGAATATAACTGGAGTTCTTTCAGTCGGGCAGCATAAGACAGATTTTTGAGACCCTTTATCCTTTTGGTGAGGAACTTTTGTGGCCTCTCCAGCTGCTGCAAGTGTCGGGTCAGATACATTCCGAATGGGGAATTGTACTCGATCATTGGTCTGATGAGTGATGAGTATAGGGAGACTATGACTTCCCTTGATCTAGATATGAATCCCTTCATGATAAGGTGGGCAATGTAGAAGGTCTTCCTAACTACTTTAGCAATATGAGTGTCGAATGAAAGGCTACTGTCAACCTGGGTTCCCAGGTCCCTAATAACTTCTTCTGTGTTCAGGGGATTGCCACCTATATGGTAGCTAGGGGTAACCTTATTTTTCCCGAAGGGTATGACTATGCATTTCTTGGCATTTAACTTTAGGCCATGGCTCTGGCACCAGTTATCCGTTTCTGTGAGACCCTTCTGAAGGATATCTGTGTCGGATGTGTTTTCAACTACGGGCGCCAGTTTGCAGTCATCTGCAAACTTTGTCAGCCATAACCCTCCTGTGTTTGCTTGTACTTCAGAAAAATAGATGCCAAACAAGAGTGGGCCCAGGACTGAGCCCTGTGGGACACCACTTGTGACAGGCTTTGAGTCTGACATGGCGCCAGCAACTCTGACCCTGTGGGTTCTGTCACTCAGCCAGTTTGCAACCCATCTTGTAATGTATGGGTTTACATTTAAGTTGATGAGTTTTTCAATGATACCCGAGTGAGGTATTGTATCAAAAGCCTTTGCCAGGTCTAGGTAGGCTGTATGGACTGCCTTTCCCTCGGCAATGGCCTTGGTGACTGTTTCGAAAAAGTCAACCAAGTTTAGAAGGCATGATCTGCCTTTGACAAAGCCAAACTGGGTTGGATCCAAAGTCTGCAAGTTCCCTATGTCTTTATTTATGAGATCCATTATGATCCTCTCCATGGCTTTGCAGATAAGGCTTGTCAAGCTAATGGGACGGTAATTTCCAGGGTCGGTGGAGGCACCGCCTTTGTGGAGTGGGACCACAGTCGCTGTGCGCCACTCCCTGGGTACGTATCCGGAGGTGAGACTAAGATTAAACAGCTGTCCTAACTGTGGGTTTAATTCCTCGTTGAGTTCATGGAGCACGCAGCCGGGGACACCATCAGGTCCCATGGATGCTGTGTTCTTTGCCTTGGAGAGAGCAATTCTCACCTGGGTGTTAGAGATGTTTGGGGGGCTACAATCATTTGGTATAGATATCTCTCCTTTAGGGGAGGGAGAAGTTTGCACTGAACCTTTCAGCCAGTATGTTGGCAATGTCTGTAGGATCAGTAATCTTCACATCATTTTGAGCTAATTCTGAGCATATCTGGGAGTTTCCTCCTAGGTTTCTGACATAGCTAAAGAATGCCTTATGGTTGTCTTTAGAGTCCTTAGCTATTTTTTCTCAAAATTAGCTTTGGATGATTTTATGAGAGCTCTTAGCTTTTACTTATAGTGATCAGCGGTGTCTTACCTTTTAAGGATTTTGCTCTATCTTGTAGTAGCTTTCTCCTTTTGTTGTAGAGTTTGTTTATGGCTGTGGTCCACCAGACTGGACGCTTGCCTTTGGTACAAAGAGTCTTTGTTTTGCTTGGGATTGCCTGATCCATGCAGCCCTGCAGGTGCTGGTAGAAGGCATTTGTAAGCGATTCAGCGGTTTGAGTAATGTTAACCGCCGGCTCAGGGGCCTTAAAGGAGACCACACTAGTCTTTAGAAGTGTGAAGTCGGCTTTCGAGAAGTTCTTTACTGTGGTCTTTTTCATTTCGGGTTGGGGCGGGATGAGGACCTCCAGCGAGATTAGTTTGTGATCAGATCTCACCAGTGAGGGGTATTGGAGCGGCGTTGAACATTGTGCTCCCATGTTCGTGATGATGAGATCAAGTATGTTTTCTCCTCTTGTGGGGATGGTGACTAGTTGTGCCATGGCATTTGAGTTTATGAATTCCAGGAACTTTTGGGCTAGAGTGTTTGGGCTTGAGTAGTGTTCCCAGTCTATATTAGGGTAGTTGAAGTCACCTAGTATGATGGTGTTCGGAGATACATTAATCCCTCCAGTGTTTTCAGGAAGGCCATATGAGGTTCCTGAGTTTGCGAGGGTGGCCTGTAACATGCTACAAATTGCAGAGCAGTCTTGCCTATGGTTAATTGCACCTGGATGGTTTCCGATGCATCGTGCGATGCCACCAATCTTGAGGTGTGGGTGTCCTTGATGAATATGGATACCCCTCCTCCTTTCTTGGTATTGTCCAGGTTTTGGGGCCGGAACGCATGATATGAGGTAAAACCTGATAGTGCTGGGGTGCTCTCAGGAGCCTTGAACCAGGTTTCTGTCACAGCACAGACATCGATGTTCTCCATACTGAGAAGGGCCTCGAGTGCGTGCATCTTGAGGTTGAGACTTCTGGCATTGAGCAGAAGACATAGAAGACCAAAACACTAAAGAACACAATGCTGAACTTCTAGAGTTGCTTTGCCCCCCCCACCCCACCCCACAAGACCCATGTTAGCACCTGTGCCTGGGTTTACAGAGGTAGGGATAAAGTATTCAAGATTTTTAGACATAGTGGTCTTCAGTATTTTGGTCTTCTATATTGTGTTACCAGGATTATGTATTTCAGGAATGTGGGCTTTAACCCTGTGGCAATAAACCTACATATAATGATGATTTACCTAAGACACTTTTCATATAAACACAATTCATTTAAAAAATTAATCTAATACACATTTAATCTAAAACACATTACTTCTAAAACTTCTTATACAGCAAATATTTCTTCAAAACCTCTTTTTTTCCAGGGGAGACGAGCCTTCCTGCATCCCCATCCCACCCCATTAATAAAATACTATAACAGTGGTTGTTTGCAAGGCACAAATACTGAGATTATTTCACTAGTTTGCTTTGTAATTTCTATGATAAAAAAATACCAGCAGTCATTTTTTATAACTTTACACACTTTTCTATCAAATGTAATTCAGACATTTGTGTTTTAGATGAAATGTGTTTTAAATCAATTGCAATACCTTTTTTAGATAATATGTGCACCTGCATCTATAGCTTTCCATCTGTCTGTCTGTCTATCTATATTGGTCAGCACTTGCCAATATTCATAGCTCTCTCCCCTATATCCAAGGACTCATCTTACTGGTTTTCATTATGCTCGGCCATGCGTCAAGAGTAAACCAACCATAAATGGTGCTGTCATCTTAGGGAGTGCAGTATTTTATTTTATTTTATTTCCTCCAGCACCAAGTCCCTTCCTCCATTGTGCTAATGCCATCATTAGGCTGGACAGAGAATGGGGAGTAGCCAGAGCATGTACCTCACCTCCTACCCCTTGGATGGCCATGCTTGCTCTTGTTCTGCTCAGTTTTTTTCTTGGATCAGTCTCCACCAAAGCTGCACAACAGAAATGTCAGCATGCTCCCTCCCCCATAGAATATGCACCAAATATGTTTTGTCAAGGCCCAAGCCACTAATTGAAGTAGGGTCATCTGGGTCATATTGTAATCAGAGCCTTATCACTTGATGCAACTGGTGAGGTTAAAATTGCAGTAAATTTTAAATATTAGATGTGACATTCCCACGAAAAGATTTCAATTATAACCAGCACAATGTAATTAAATACTAATGTACAACCAAACTTTATATAACTAAAGATTTTATAGGTTCACAGATTTACAGGAAAGTAGAAGGCTAGTTGCCCTTGCAGCCCATTTTCCACCTAGCCAATTCCCTTTTTGTGATCAAATTAATCTAGCCCACTTGGTTAGAGATTGACCTTATCCATACCATAAATAAGGTGAGGGGACGCCTGCCATGCATGAGGTGAAGCATTTAGGAGCTGTCTCTGTCCATTAGTAGTATAGGGGACAGTCCTATGGTAAATTTTCTGTTTCCCTTCTATAGGTTCAAGTTGAGTTTGAATATGGACAGAGCTGAATTTTGTTTTATATGGATGGGGAGTCTATTCCAGAACAGTGGTATTCGTCTGCGAGAAACCATTCTGTTGATGTTGCAGAAGAGGTTTAGATCCCTAGACCAAGTATTTCTAATGCCATTTGACTCTTAGCACTCTTTAGTATACAGAGTATAGTGACAGTAATAATTCATAATTGTGTGAAGTTTCATTTACCGCAATGAATGTTTTTCCAGAATTTTTTCATAATGTTTTGAAATGTATCCAATTTTCCAAATCTATTTGAATATCATATCATAAGCTCTTAGCACTAAAAGCCCGAAGAGACCAATACACAACAAAAAAAGAGAAAAAAAGTCAGAAAGAAATAGTTCGACAATGTGAAACAATATGGTGCAATATTTTGAGGATACAGTCTGCTGCTTGCCCAAAAAATGAAATCACATCAGCAAGATGGCTGACAACAAAGAAGTTCAAACTATAACACATTAAAAACAGATAGGGTTATACAGAGTTCAATAGAGTCAACATGTGATAAAAAATATTATTTTTTTCAATTGTTGGATGTAGTTATCTTTTATTTGTGATTTCTTTCTAAATAATTTCATATATTTAATTTGAATGCTATTAATTTATGCATCTTTGTACATGTTTTTTGTGGTATGTGTATGCATTTTTAGGAAAAGTGCCAGGTTTATCTTTTTTTCTGTGTTAATGTACTAAATAAGATTTAAATATCTGAACATATAAAACATGAGTGCATTATGCATATGAGTATCTGTCTAGATATATATCTAGATAGAAAGATATGATCAACAAATCCAATTCTCCATATGCAAAGGTCTCTAAGTTACACATTTGTATGAGACTGCAGTACAATTTGTACAGTAACAGGTCAGCCAAATTAATGTGATCAAGGATATACAGCAACATAAGAAGAATCAGTGAGCCAAATACAAAAAGGATAATTAGACATAAACAGCAGTGTCACTACTAACTATGTAATAATGGTACAGAATCTGGCAGCAGATATACATAAATCATGCTGTATCTTTTATTAATTAAGCAATCACCATACATAACTGAGCTTGGCCCATATACTGTCATACTGAATTTATTTTCAGTAAATCTTCAGTCCATTTGAAATATTAAAGTGATAATACTCATACCATTCCCATGGTTTTCATGTAATTACTTTTATTACTTTGACATATTAACTACAGTGTTAAAAAAACATTTAATTTATTGTTACCACATGTTAATTATGTTTGTCAAACGTGCATGGATTCTTTCTGCCAGCACAAATTCCACTACAGACACAGATGTATATTCTTCAGTAGCAATCAGACCTCTAAAGTGTCAAATGTTCCTATTTTCAAGCCTGGTTTACCTCTGTTCATGACATACCTGGTTTTAAAGATATACTCCCATCTTTTTAGGCTTAATTTACCTCTTCCCACAATGTTCTGAATCCACCTCATCAATCATGATTTTTGAAGGTGTCTAGTACACTGAAAAAACACACTTCGTGGCTAACATACTAGTGTTGCCAACAAGCTTAAAGAAAGAGGACACACATTTCACATCTCTTTTTCAAAACCTAACATAAATGACCTTGTGTAGTAGAATTTTGCCCTAAAGTTTATTGATTTTACATAGTCTGATAATTTCCATCATTTTTGTTATGCTCTTGTTTTTTAACTGAGTGTTTCTGAATAGTATCACACAGTCCCACTGGAAGTAGAAAGAGTTATGTGCTGTTTAGTATTCAAATTCTATGCTAATTAGATGTCCAGATTTTTGGCTGGATGCATCTACTTTTTGAGGGCCTTTGTTCCCATGTCAGTGTCTGCAGATTGAGAGATAGTGTATGCTCTTTTGAACAACAGCCACTGTTTGACACACTCACGTAGTTGAACATCTTTTGCATCATAGTTGTCATATTACAACTTATATTTTATTTATTTATCCTTTCTGACTGGCTTATTCCCACTAGGCTAGTAGACTCTTTACACGGGAGACTCAAGATAGTATTTATACTCCTAGGAGTAATTTGACCAGAACATTGGGGAACTTTCCCTCTTCTTTTCGATAGGTGCTGTGAGATCTTTTACATCCAGTTGAGCTATCACTAGCTCATGAAGATGGGACTTTGGTTAAATGTCTTGTGTGTGTGTATGTGTCTGTGTCGAGACAAGCAAAGTGAGCCTGCAGACATGTAGTTAAGGACCTCATTCCAGCATATGCAATAAATCAAGAATATTTTGCACTATCCATCTATTTCTCCTTCTCCCATGAATTAACCTACCAGTTTATTAAATTACTGAAATATTTCAGAATGTTAATTTGCAAACAAAAAAGTTATCATGTTTCATAACAACCTTGTAACAGATATAGAGCTGGTGAGGAGGATGGTATTAATGCTTTTCATATTTGTACTGCGTAGGGGTTCTGTTTTGTGACCTCTTCATCAGCTGAATTTATTTTATATGAATAATGATTTGACATATCATTACATCTTCTGCTTGGACTATGTTTAATCAGTTTAGTAGTATACTGTGCTCTTAGTATGCCACCTTCTAATTAAACCATCAATGAATTAAGATGAAGGATCCCTGCATAAAGAACCGATGGCTGCCACATCACCTAGGCAGCAGGAGCAAATTCTGAACCTAATATAAAGCAGAGACTTGGATTCCTTCTTAGAGATGAAATCAGTCTAAGCTCATATTCAGGCTGTATTCATCTGGTAAAATATGAACAACAGAATTGCTGTATATAAGCTTGCAGAATGTTTTGTTTGTTTTTAAGGCTTTTCCCGGTTGGGGTCACCACAGCAGAACTCCAGTCTGCTAATGATTGGCAGTAGATGTTTATGGTGCCGAGTTGCCAGCCCAACGCCCAACCTTCAACAAAGGCACGCCCATTTACACATGTCTTTCAAATGGCACTCGACTATGGGGAGGACATACAGACTCCACATAGAAGGCTCTCCAGCCAAGAATTGAACAGGAGAACCTCTTGTTGTGAGGCAACAACGCTACCGCTGCACCACCATGGCTTATTAGCTTGCAGAATAAGTTCTGTAAATAGTAACAACTGTTTCACCATTCCAAGACCACCTCCATTGAGTTTACCATGAATACCCCACAGGATTCTGCTCTGAAAGTGCTAATTTTCTCTGATGAGGTGTGCTAATTATTGTGAATTATGTAACATAATTACTTCAGAAAAAATATGCTTTTCCAAAAAAAAGAAAAAAATGCATATTTTCTGTAGTAACAATGACCTTGCTTTTACAAAATGTCAGTGAATGCCTCATCATGATACTTGGTGGGGTGTACATAAATACAATTACCAAATAGATGACAGTATTAAAAGTCATTTATACCTAAATAACATGGGGTGATGGTAAACAAAATATTAAACACTTAAAAGACCATTTTGTCCAAAGTCAGAAAATCATATTCTTTGGCCCATCTAATTCTAAATGATGCATATAGGGCCAGATTCCAAAAGAATTGCTCTAAGTGCAAGTCTTCACGGATTCCAAAACACTTGCTCTCAGTGTAAGTCACTTCATAGGTTCACAGGTGTGTACTAGGCTAATGACTACAAGGGCCTTTTTAAGCCTTGCCATGCATCACAAGTCTCTGACAATTCTGGTATCCTACATAAGTGTAAGCAGGGGCTTGGGAGATGAAACATTTACAAGCAGTGGCCTGGGACATGAACCCTTTACAGGCTGCCTGTGTCCATTACAGGCACAGGTGGCAAACCAGGAATGAACTTCCTGTTCCCCAGCCAATTGTCCAAGTTACACATGAATTGGGCTAGTAAGGAACACTGCTTCACAGGGATGGGGAGCTTGTTCCAGAGAAGGGGTAGTCTCTGGGATACATACTTGTGTCTCTAGCAAGTGCTATTTATATCACAGGCAAAGTTTAATTCTTTAGAATGGGTAATTCTGGTGCTGTTTTGTTTTGCAAATATGCAGGAACTCCATCAGGGTGGTGTCTGAGAATGCCTTATATGCCAGGCATAGATCTCCCCTCAACAGCCTGTAGGAGACTTAATACAGGAATAGGGCCTTGTGGCGGTCTGCAAAGGGCATGTTACTTGCACCCTGTATTCGTTTAGTGATGTACCTTTGTTGGCTCTTCAACTGTTGGATGAGTCTGGTTAGGTACATACCAAATGGTGTATTGTACTTAAAGATAGTTCTGATGAATGCTGAATGCAGTGGAACAATGACCCCCTTGGACCTTGATGCCATACCTTTGCTTATAAGCAGCACACAACATAGAATGATTTTTTTCACTACGGTGGACATGTGGTGGTCAAAGGTTAGATTACTGTCTGTGTGTCCCCAACTCCCAGAGGTGGATGGCTTCCTGAAGGATACTATTATGCACTTCTTGGCATTTAGTTTTAGCTTTAGTCCATGGCTCTGACACCAGTTATTTGTCTGTGTCAGCCCTAACTGGAGAATTTTTGTGTTGGTGGGGGATTCCATGACTGCTCCTAATTCACAATCTGAAATGTAGTCAGCAAGAGGACATTGACATTGGCCTTAACTTCATAGAATTAAATGCCAAAAAGAACCAGTTTCAGGACCAAACTCTGAGGGTATCTGCTTGTAACTGGCCTTTTTCTGAAGCTATACTCCCCAGTTCTAACTTCCTGGGTCCTGTCTGTGAACCAGCTGACTATCAATTGGGTGACATGAGGGTTTATACCTAACCTCTTGAGACTGCTAATAATGCTAGGACAATATAGACAGTGTGAACAATTTTGCCCTCATCCATTGCTTTGGTGAGCTTCTCAAAGAGGTCCACCAGATTGACCAGGCATGATCTGCCCTTGAAACCAAATCTGGTTGTGTCCAGTGTCTGGAGGTTTTCAATGTTATTACTGACCATTTCCATAATAATTATTTCCATGGTTTTGCATATGAAACTAGTGAGACTTATAGGTCTGTAGTTTCAAAGGTCTGTAGAAGGCCCAACTTTGTGAGTGGGATGACTGTTGCTGTTCTGTCGTCATGAGGCAAAAAGTCTGTTTGGAGGCTATAGTTAAATAGCATTTCCAGAAGGCTTGATAGATCATGTTTCATGGTGTTTAGAAGGCATCCTGGGATACTGTCTGTGCCCATCGATGTGGTGTTCTTGGCCTTGGAGAGAGTATTGGGAACCTGTTCTGTAGTCACAGTAGGGGGAGTTATATTTGATGGTATTTCTTGAGAGGAGGTTGAGGATGAGAGAGGGGTAAAGCTGGAGATGAATTTGTCAGTTAGTATTTTTTTATATCTTCTGGCTCAGTATAGCTGGCTCCATTAATGAACTCTGCACTCAATTGTGTATTGCCCTTCAAATTATGGGTATACCTTTATGAGCTTTATAAGCTCATCCCTTTCTACACTCCTGTTTATATCTTGAATTATTTATCTACCTTCCCATGCTCTTATGTTAAGAAAAATGCATTTTACTTCTCATTGTCTGTTCTACTGATTGACTTGATCAGAATTAATTATCTAGCTATCTGTTTGATAAAGTAGCATATTTCTAACTCTAGTAAGCACTTCTCTGTGTTTTTACATCAAGTGGACAGTAGATTTTCCATCTAATGGAGATGGGTGGTAGCATGGTCTATTTAAATCATGGAAACACACTAGCAATTCCTGCATGTAGTTGTTGTATTGACTGGAGGGCTTATTAATCTACTTACCTTGTTTTTACTGCCTTTAGAAATTCTGCACAAGGGGCGTGGCCAAAATGCCAGAGTGAGAACAGCACTTTCTTGTTGCTCTGCCTGTGAAGTGATGTTTCTGACAGGATTTCTATAATTTTATTTAAAAAACTTCAAATATTTTACATCATAACTATTCCTTATACTATTGTGGATTATCTTCTGGGAAAAAAATCAAACTTTGATTGAATTTTCCTCAAAATTTACTGTCAGAACTTCTGAAGCTATATACAGATTGCTGAAGCCATGAGCCACTCAAAATCTTCAGTTCAAGATTTTTTTCATGAAAAAAGAACTCCAAACTATATTTAGTAGTATTCAAGACCTCTCAACAAAAATGGACAACTTGGAACACATAATGGAAAACATGAAGAAAGAAAGCAGGAAACAAATTGAAGATTTTAAAGAAATAATCACAAAACATTCAGACCAAATTGCCAGCATAGAGGAATCTGTCAATGAATTAGATGGAAGACAAATGGAGAATGATACTCAAATTAAATTTCTTCTGAAGCAAAATAATTCCTTAACAGGAAAAATAGAGGACCTGGAATCAAGATCAAGAAGAAACAACATTGGAATTTATGGGATACCTGAAAAGACTGAGGGTTACAACATGATTCTTTTTTTGAACAACTGGTTACCTAAGGTATTAAACCTTCCTGAGCCCCTGTCATTCGGAATCGAGAGAGCTCACAGGTCTCTATCTATTCCATCTTTCTCAAAAAAGTCATCCTCAGTGAGATCTATTATTTCAATTTTTTATCTGCTCAGGATAAAGATATAGTTCTAAGAGCTGCTTGAGCAGGAAACCCCGTACAAGACAATGGAAGGAACATTAGATTTGACAATGATTATACATCTACCACTATAACTAAAAGGAAAGCATGCATTCCTTTAATCAAAGACCTTAAAAAGCCAACATAAAATCTCATATCCATTTTCCAGCTAGAATAAGGATTACCTTACCAGATGGACAGAAAATCTTTAACAATCTAGAAGAAACTACTGATTTGTATGGAGAAACAATCTATTAGATAAACTAGAAGACATGGGCCTCTCTTTACCAAGTTTAAAAAGACAAGCTACTAATGGAAAAACAATAACAAGTAATAGAACTACTAAGAAACTTAAAGGGAAGTAAGTTATCTCATCTTTCTCTTCATTGCCTGCAATGGACTTTTTCTTTTAAAACATAACAAACCAGAAAATATATTACAAGGTAAAATCTTTATTACACTTAAAAAAATAGCATAGGTGGTGCTGCGGTAGCGTTGTCGCCTCACAGTAAAACGCTGTCGGGTTCGATTCTCAGCTACAGCATCTTCTGTGTGGAGACATGTGTGAATGGGCGTACCTTTGCTGAAGGTTGTGCATCAGGGCTGGTAACTCAGCACATAAAAATCAACTACCAATCATTAGTGGACCGGAGTTCCGCTGTGGCGACCCCTAACCGGGAAAAGCCGAAAGACACAACAACATTATTTTCCTTTTGTCTTCTTCCTCATATTTGTGCTTTACTATTAGTTCTTTTCTCCTTTCCTCTATGTACTCATCTCTCTCTTTCAGTTTCTATTTTAGTAATGTTTATTATATAGAGTTAATCAAGCATCTAATACTTTCTAATGTTAAAGCTTGTTGGTAGTGACTTAGCCCTTACAGGAAAACATAGCATGTTTTAACAGGAACTTTATAAATATATATATATATATATATATATATATATATATATATATATATATATATAAAAATGCACACTTAAAGAACATGCCTTTGTATGGCTTAGTAACATGCTTTCAGTATAAAAATACAGTATTAACATTAAGTAGACAACTTTTCCATTTAAAAGGGAAATGGGGATGTGTGTCATATAAATGCAGCTAGGAAGATACCTTTGTTTGTATTAACAGCAGTTGATTGCAGTCAATTAAGTGTGCTTATTACCCTTATTGTTAAATAAACACTATGTAATTATTCATTTAGAGTATATTTAATGAGATTACATTAATAGAGGTGATGTTTTATGCTGGGGAACACATTTACTGTAACACCTACTTAACAGTTTCTTTTTTATTTTAAATGCACTAAATTCTGGCTTTCAACAAGTGAGCACCTGTTAAAAAGGGTTTTTCTTCAAACTGCATACTTTACTAACCTCAAGACTTGTACTGGCACCATAAAGCTTAAAAGCTTCACTAGAACCATTCTTCGAGCATTTCTACAGGTTCCCCGAGCCCTGAGGACACTGTATGAGCATGGGAACTGAAAGACTGAGCTAGATGACCTTTGAACTCATGTTGCACACTGTTTAACATCTGCAACAATGGAAAATGGTGTCTTAGTGCTGTATAGCCATTTCTAAGAAGATTGCAGCTTATTTAGACTCTACAAACTGTAAGTTGCAGCTTATAACTTAAAAAGCTGTATGCTATTATTTTAATGATGTTCTTGCATTTAAATAATAAGCTTCCTGTTTAATCACAGAAATACTGGCTTGTATTAACATCATAGCATTTAGTTTTCAGGAATGTGCTTCACATGTCATGAGAGAAATGATTCAATACATTGTGCATAGTAGTTTCTTTTTAATACAGTTTCTGATATGAAGTTGTTTTTATATTGCTAGTAATGTGACTTATTCACAGTTATACTATTAATGCAACCTCATTATATTTACCTGCCTATTTCTTCACAATGCATGAATAACTTGCCACACATTATAACTGCACTAATTTAATAAGAAAGCTTCTATAGATGTCAAATGCATTGTAGTTAGAGTTTTGAAGGTTCATTTCTGAATAGGATTTGATTTGCTAGAGTTCAGGCAGGTTTTGAGTAGTTAATATATGAGAACCTATCTCCCCATTTTTTTTTTTTGCAAGGAGTATAAAAAACAGAGTTACATATCTAGGGTACCTTGTTATAATAGAGGATATCGTTCATGTAAAGATTTTACACATGAATGGTACTGTTTCTCCCATATTTATGTTGATAATTTAAGATATGTTTAAAAGTTTAGGCAGAAGTTTATAATTCTGTTGTAAGGGCAAGTATATTTCATTACTAACTAGTTGTGTGTTCAGTTTTAATGACTAAAATGTATAAAACAAATCTCACTAAGTTTTACTAGATGCTGATCTATCATGATAAGCCAGACACCTCACATATACTTTTATGCTGCAATGTATATATGTTAATAGATGTTCTCTGATATCCAATATGAGATTAATCTATAGTGGAAGTTATGTTTGACTATAATTAATCTTTATGTCTACTGATCTATTAAATGGTATATTTAGGTACATATAATCCTTATCTAAACATCTACATCAGTACATTAAGATAATTTTTGAGTGAGAAGGGGAGGGGGGGTGGGATGGGAAATTTAATGAAATATTATTAAAGCTCTTTAAGATCAATAAAACACAGGACTATACAATAATATAAATCGGATACCTTAATATTGTACAGAAGAAAGGGAAGAAGAGATGGGAAGGATGAAAGTTTTAGATATAGTATCAGACACTTTATTTTACACTTACTTTATGACAAATGCAGATAGTTTTCATAAATGTAAATAATACGTTTAGCTTCATGATAAACTATTATTATCATTATTTATGTTCTTTGTTTCTTTATATTTTATTTTGTATTAGGAATTGAGATATCATAATTAGTGACTTCAGTCAGATTAATCAACATAAAGTTCTATTGTTTGTTAGAATTTAGTATATTTCACTTTTATATACAATGTATGGAGCTATGCTATTTTTTTTTGCATGACATTAGTTATTATGAATCAAATCATATTTATACCGTAAAAATGTTTATTCTCATATTTAATCTGTATATGTATTTAAATGAAGGGAGGAGCACTTGATGGAAATTGATGGGAGTCTTAGGGTGTGAAGATGGTGGTTTGGATGATGCATTCATCAAACCAGGAATCTATCTTTTCATGTTTAGGATTGTGTATAGTTACACTTGTTTCATTAGATATGTTTTGTTTTAAATTCGAGCCCATAACAAATTTTAAGAATGACATTTGTTTCTTTATAAATGCATACATATACATGTTTATCCTTAAATATTAATGGCCTTAACAATCCCATAAAAAGAGGAAGTCTATCAAAATATTTGAAAATGAATAAAATAGACATAGCATTTCTACAAGAAACACACTTTATTAAAAAGAACTTAGAATATATTTCAGTGCTTACACAACACTTGTGGAATCTCATTTCCAGGCTAAGAGAAGAGGCACTATGATACTGTGGAACAAATTTTTACCAATGCTCAAAATAGTAGACACTTTTTCAGAGAAGAATGGTATGTTATGTTTGTGCTAGAGTTGAATAAAAGATCCATCTCTTTAGCTAGTACATATTAGATCCCTGGTATTGGTGCAGGAACTGCTAATAAATATTTAGAATTAATAAGCCAAAGGAGACATAGTTTATGCTGGAGATTTTAATTGTATTCTTACTAAAAAGGATACCACCAAAAATGATAACTTCAAATTGTCTGCTCCAGCTAAAAAACTAAAAAAAAATTATTAATTCTTTAAATCTCAGTGATATATATGATATAAAAGAACCAGAATCATTAAACTACATGCACTACTCATATAGATATGGAACACAGAGAGCTGTTGACAAAGTATTCATTTCTAATAGTCTAATTTCTAAAACTCATGATGTTTTAATTTGTTTTTGCCCTTTGTCAGATCACAATGCTCTTTTATTCAAGATTAGCATCAGTCCTAAAGATATGATAGCTTGGCAAAGATTACATGCTTACATTGTGAAACTCAATAGGTTTAGAGACTGGTTATTAAATGAAACTAAGTCATTTCTTGCTATCAATGACAGTAATAAGACTTATAAGACTATTATTTGGGATTCGTTAAAATCATATCTTTATGGTAAAATAAAAAAACCTGGTATTTAAACAAAAAGAAACAATGTGATGATGAGCTAAATTACAAACAAAAATTGATGCACTAAAAAATAATTTAAATAGCAAAGATATAAATACAAACTCTGAACTAAAAACATTAAACTAAAAGTATGAAGAAATCTTGAATCATAAAGTGGCTATAAATCTAGAGGGGCTTAAACTATAATCATACCCTGCAAATCCAAAAAATCTGCATAGAGTGGCAGTTAAATCAAAAAAATTCAGCAAACACAAGCTATATAAAAGAACTTACTGACAACAAAAGGAACATACATAGGCAAGTGACAGACTTAAAGGAAATCTTAGAAATGTTTAGATCTCATCATGAGGCATTAAACAATGCTAATTCAGATTCTAACAACACTCTAAAAGAAAAGTTTCTGTTTGAAAATGTTAATAAGAAAGTAACCAATGAACAAAACATCAAATTGATAAAACCAATCTCACTAATAGAAGTTAAGGAAAATATTAAAACCATTAAAAGCAATAAGGCCCCTGGAACAGACGGTATTATTGGTGAATTGTATACACTTCTTCCTGATCAAACTCTAAAACTTCTAGTAGCAGCTTTAGAGGAATTTAGAAAGTCTGGAAATTGCTTCCCCTCTTGGAAATATGCCATAATCTCTCCCATTTTAAATTAGGACAGATATCCCAAACTAGTAACATCATACCGCCCTATATCTCTATTGAACGTTGATTATAAAATTTTTACCTCAATTCTCGCTAAAAGATTAAACCAATTCTTGCCAAAATTAATAGCAGAAGATCAAACAGGCTTCATATCTAACAGGAAAGTTCAAGACAATGTCATCCAAATTCTATCTTTAATACATCTAGCGAATAAGAAAAAGAAAGAATTATCCATCATTAGTTTAGATCTGGACAAAGCTTTCTGCTCTATTACTTGGCCTTATTTATATAAAGTACTAAAATCATTTAATTTTTTGCCTGATTTTATAAAATTAATAAACAATCTATATGAAAAGTCGGTGTCTTACATCAAAATTGGGGATTACTTGTCCACTCAAATCAAAATATTAAAAGGAACCAAACAAGGCTGCGCACTTTCACCCCTATTATTTGCCTTAGCAGTGGCACCATTAGCCAACTACATCAGAAATGCCCCTAATATTGTTAGCTTTAATATTAATTCATATCACTCTTGTAAAATACAACTTTTCACAGATGACATTCTATTAACTATTGGGAATATAGATTAAATACACCATATTATAAAATCTCTAAAATATTTTGAAGAAATCTCAGGCTTAAAATTTAACACTAACAAAACGAAAACTATACTGTTAAACAAATAAACCAGCACCATATTAGAAAAACACAACAATTTTAACCAGAAAAATGACACTTTCAATTATCTATGTGTGCAGATAAAAACAAATTAGAAAGACATTATACATTCAAACTATAATAATCTGATAACTGTGGTTAAGGAACATTTAAACAAGTGGGGAAAAATGTTTTTCTCTATGGAAGAAAAAATATCCTTAATAAAAATATGTATTTTACCAAAAATTGTATTCCTATTTCAGACTATAATAGTTGAACCTCCAAAAAAATTAATAAAACAACTCAACTCACTTCTTTTTAAATTTTTATGGCATCTGCAAAAACCAATAATAAGATATGATTGGTATTGTAGGGAATGGGATAAGGGAGGCATTGCATTTCTGAATCTAGAACTGTATGCTGAAGCAGCTACACTTAATATAATGAGTCAGTGGTTAAGTAATAAATATACATCAAACTGGAAGAAATTGCATGAAACTATATTGCTTTCTAACCTAAATGAGACAATAAATAACAATTTGTTTACAGATAATAATACAATGTTTTTTGTTAAAAAAGACATAATTTTTAAAGAAAATAGAATTGAAAGATACCCTCGTTGTATCAACTACATATTAAACAACTTTAAAAAGATAATGAACAGTAACTATAAGACAAGACATATTTTATTCTTAATATTTCCGGTTGCATTGACAAGAACATGTCTAGATTCATTTAATAGAGGGAAATTAATGGTGATGAAGGAAAATGGTCTAATATATTGACACCAATCCATTGGTAGCAAGGATATATATGACACAAATAGCCTTATGGCTAGGTATAATTATAATCAAAATAACTGGTTAAATATCCAGATTTTTAGAGAGCATCTACTAAACAAGCTCAAATCAAGTGCTTGATGTTTCATTATGTCCAAATGTAATCTCTCTTTTCTGTGAACTGAATATGACTAACCACAACACAGGCTTTTCATTATCTAGGATTTACAAAACACTGAAAACAGACTTACAAATACCAGAAGATTCTTTATGGAGTTATATTGAAAAATTAAATAAAGCTACATTTTTAGACTCTGATAGAGCATGGACATTGAAATCAGTTGACAACACAACCTCATCTCCTTTCTGGAAAATTTCCACTTGGAAGTTTATCCATAGGAGCTACATTACCCCTCATAAATTAGAATTGATCACACATACTAGTACTCATAAATGTTGGAGATGTGAAGAAACTTTGTGAGCTGACTGGGCACATATGTTTCTTGAATGTAAAACAGTTACAGCCTTTTGGCAGGAATTTAAGTCCTTTTCAAAGACTTTGTGGTCTGACAAATGTGACATTTCAGATTCTTTGATATTATTTAATGCACCGATACCAGTACATATTCCAAAGACACAAGTGCATCTTCCTTGGTCTCTTCTTGCAATCGCAAGGAAAATTATAACATCAAAGTGGAAAAGTAGAAACATCCTCTTTTTTTCTGAGTTTATTTTACTGGCCAAAACTGTATGTAAAAAAGAACTGCTTACCCTTGATTTAAGATAAACAAAAGTAACTCATAAGAAATTATCATGGATAAAACTAAAGAATTTATTAGATAAGATGTAACATATACATTGTAAATTTTGTATGTTATGGGCATTGTAAATAGTTGTGTCATATATAGTTTTGCTTTATTCAATTTGTTTAAATGCACAGATGTCTTTGTTTCGTTTAAATGCACAGATGTCTTTGTTTCGTTTATAAAAATTCAATAAAAATTGTTTTAAAAAAAAAGAAATTCTGCACAATTGAGTGGCTTTTTGCACAGTTCTACAAAGCTAAGTACATTTATTGAATAATTACACTTTTATAAACTATTTAAAATACACTGCTGTAGCTGTATCTTTTAAGCTTAGTTTGTGGTAGCATTTCACTCTAAACACTCTTTTACTGTGCTTTTACATTAGGAGGACTGGGATAATTCATCTAGTGGCAGTAAGTGCTAACTTGGTTTATCTGATTTCGGAAGCACACAAACGGGTTCTAAGTGTAGTCCTTTTATTGGCCAGAGGGCTCAGTAGTCAGTTTTCTGTATTCCAGTGCTGGTATAAATTCAACACATTTGCACAGAGCTGCGCCAGTGCCCAGTACAGACTCAAACATCTGGGAACATTGTTTATTTTCATTACACTGTGAAAACATTGAGTAGTAACACCTTTAGATTTCCTTGGTTTTGTTTTGCCATGTTAGAAGTACTTGTCATGTCTCTGAAAGCAGACTTCGATGTAAAAATAGCCTTCAAAGATAAAGATAACCATAAGGCATTTTTCAGTTATGTCAGCAATCATAAGGGCAATGCCTAACAATGTTCAGAACTAGTTGTAGATGGCATCACCTATGATCAGACAGAAGATGTAGCAAATCTGCTGGCTGACAAGTCCAGCTTAAATTTTACCTCCCCATCACCCTCAGTTCTTTCTCAAGAAATACTCTCCACCACTCCACTGCCAATTATCACCAAAGAACAGGTTCTCAATATACTCTTTACAGCTAAAAACATGGCTTCAAGGAAGCCTGATGATATACTAGGTTGCCTCTTAAACAGTTTAAGTCAGGACTTATCTTGCCAATTACGATCTCTAGTTATCCACAGTCTCCAGACTGGCTTTGTCCCAGCATAGTGGAGGACAGCAGCAGTCACTCCCTGCATAAGAGGAGACCATCTACTGACCCAGGAAATTACTGATCCATAAGTTTGGCTAGTCTTATATGTAAGGCCATGGAAAGAATAATCATGGACCTGATAAATAATGTCATAAGAAACCTCCAAAAACTGGATGGGCAGGTCATACCAAATGAATCTGGTGGATTTTTTTGAGAAAGTCTCCCACGCCATGATGAGGGTAAAACAGTATAAACCAAGCAACCTAGCAAAGGCATTTGACACAATTCCCCACTCAGGTATTGTAAATAAACTCACAAAACTGGGTATAAATTCCTATGTCACCATATGGATATCCAACTGGCTCACAGACAGGACACATACGGTTAAAGTGGGTGAATACTAATCCAGCAAGAGGCCAGTTACTAGTGGTGTGCCGCAGGGCTCAGTGCTGGGATCACTCCTGTTTGGAATACATTTCTCTAAAGTCAAGGCTAATGTGGAAGGCTTCTAGATGACACAGTTTTCTGATGACTGCAAGCTGGAGACAATCACGGAATCCCCCAATACTGCTAATATCCTTCAAGAGGGTCTATATCTGACACATGATTGGTGCCAGAATCATGGCCTAAATTAAATGTGAAAAAAATGCATTATTGTACTTTTGGGAAGTCAAATACCCCTACAAATTGCAACATCAATAGCAAACCCCTAATAGTAGACTCAGAGGTTAAAGATCTAGCTACACAGATAGATAGTCTGAAATTTGACCACCATGTGTCCAAAGTGGTGAAAACGTCCTTCTATGTGGCACAACTTATAAGTGAAGGTATGACATCCAGATCAAAGGAAAGTATAGTCCTTGCTGTACTCAGTCCTCATTAGACCAATAATCGAGTACAATGGCTCCATTTGGCATGTACTTCACTAGGCATGTTCAGCAGTTAGAGCAACTTCAAGGGTTCATCACAAAGAATATACAGGGTGTAAATGATATGTTCTATGTGAATAGACTAAAAGTCCTATCCAGTTAATCTGTTTCCTACTGACTATAAAGGGGTGACCTATTCCTGACCTACAAGAAACTCAAGTCTAGCCCTAATGGAGCTGCTACACATCCACAAATCAAACAGCATAAGAATCACTGAATCTAGGGATTTAACTTAGTCAGTGACTCAAACAAAACATGCTGTAGAGACAGATATGTGTCTCAGAGATTCCCCCTTCTTTGTGACAGGCCTCATATTCAAGTTAAGTAGGGACCTTCTCTGGACCTCATCAAGCATAGTTAGGATTAATGGATGTAGAACTGCAAATTCATAGCTGGCTCAGTGCCCATGTCCCTTATGGACAGGGACAGTCTGTTACATACTCAAGGCATAGGCACAAACCCATGCCATCCTCTTGCCTCTAGGGGCCATTTACTGAGTAAACTTGGGTTATATTAGCTAGGCTTTTAAGGACTCTTAAGCCATTAGACTAGTGATCTCCTATGTAGCTCCATCCAAACTTAAGCTGGAAAATACCGTGCTAGCATGCCCCATGGTGACCAGCATAGGTGAGATATTATTTGCAGGTATGGATAACCAAACATCAGAAAATAAAATCGGCCACTGGAGGAGAAAGCAATACATTAAAAAGTTAAAGCACCGGGTGATAACAGTAGACTGATGAAAGAATAAAATGTTGAGGAGGAAGATGGAAAAAAAGATATGGAAACTTATGGTGCGATTGCAAATGAAGACTCAGGATATAGCCCACTTTGTCAAGCAATTATACATCAGACAAAAGTGTGATATTAAACAGAAGAAGGTAAAGGACAAAAAAGATTAGATGAAGATAAAAATAGCAGAGGACATTCTCTAGCCAGTTACAACAAAACAAGTACGCACACCATCGTGTCAAATTATATCATGGTTCATACATATGTAAAACAGGAACATATAGAGATTTTTGTTGACTCTTTTGCATGAACTGTTTCATTTATTTATTTGTTTATTTGTCTTTTGTTAACCGGGTTGGTCTACTGGGCTGGTGGCCCATTTTTAGTGGAGACCCGAGGAGAAAAGCTCCATATAAAGCAACAAGTTACAAAAAAAAAAAAATGAAAACAAGTTACAACATGTATAGTAATAATACATTCATTAGAATCAAAGAAATGTGCATGCAAATATATACAGAGATATACAATATATACAGAGGTGATAAAGAAGAAATAAAGTACATAGTATCATGAAGTAATTAAATCAGGACAATGAACAATTAATAGGTGGATATAAAAGCAACAAGTAAAGTTTGAGATCTAGAGAACTGTCCACAATATTTACGTGTGTGTGTGAGTGCGTGTGTGCGTGTGTGTGTGTGTGTGTGTGTGTGCGTGTGTGTGCGTGTGCGTGTGTTTGTGTGTGTGTGTGTGTGTGTGTGTGTGTGTGTGTGTGTGTGTGTGTGTGTGTGTGTGTGTGTGTGTTTGTTTGTTTACTTATTCAATTCACTTTGTTACTTGAGTAAGTGGGGTGGTCCATGGACCATTTTCATCTATGACTCAAGCCAAATGGCAACAACAGTATCAACACACAATGTCCAATGTCCATGCAATATTAATACAGCCATTGAGAAAATTAATACAAAAGTAATCTAAATATACAAAGCAAGATTAGTACATAGCAAGAAACACCTAGGAACAGTCATGCTAATACCACATATTGTTAGTAACATAACTACAGTATCAATTTAAACAGTAAGGGTATACAGGAAGATATATTTTCTGCATACTGCAACACAGTACATAAGACATGTGACAATACTAAATCAGAAGGTCTAATTACTAGTTGGTTAACTGACATTAGCACAGTTGCAGTATGCAAACAGTCAAAAGTGTAACTGAGTTTTTTACAGTCCTCAACTGGTCATAGACCTTACAGACTCAACCACATTACTGACCTGCTCTTTTGCCCTGCCAGACAAACCTATGGCTCATTCACTCATTATTTTTGTTGGCGTTGATGATCATGTGTTCTGGGAGCAGTGCCACCATTCATGAGGATTATCTTGATTACTTCTTTAAGCACCACCAGCATGTGCATGGTCATTAGCATCTAGGGACTGGTGAGCAAAGGGCCTCTGTGATGGACATAACAAAGCCACAGCATGTAACACGAACAGCTGGCCTTGCCTCCCTTGCAGACATGCACATCTGTCTGATCCCCATTTAAATGGTGATTCTACTCTGAAGAGTGTAGCCATAAGCACATAACCCTTCTCTTCCCTCAAAAGGGAGGAGAACAAGCTAGTTCTCATTATTCTTCTCATACAACACGCCAGCCCAGCAGGTACTTGAGCCACTACTGGTAATTGCCTGGGTAGTGGTTGGGCTTTATTCGTCTATGACATCAAAGTTGGAAAATGGCCACAAACATAGTGGGTATTATGGCTGGTTCCAGCTTTGTCAGGAAGGGTCGTGTTGCCCTATTATCATGTTTGACATTGCAAGCTATGGTATATGCCAATGTCAAGGAAAACATTTTTGTAAAGTAAGAAATAACTGCATGCATACTTGAGTTTCATTCATTCATTACCATACAAAGAAGTGGAACGTGGAAAGGAACATAGTCAGGTGCATGTATTACAACAGTTGTTAATTTGCTGTACAGCTTCTTCTGTCTTCATGCCTCTCAGATATCTCAGACTTTGGAAAGTATTCCTGAATATGCCTTGTATTATTGTCCTGTCCTTTGTAAAGCGATTCATTTTCTGGTAAATCACAGAAGATTACAAATCAGTAATTAGTGCCAATCATTAGAATGTCATACTTTTTATTGTTCAGAAAATGCATTCTGATGCAAATCCCACAGCTCTATTAATTTTTAAAAGAAATAGGGTAATATTTAAGATTTCTCACAGATTTTTGGGCCTTTGCTCCCCCACCCTTACTTTGGTCTTGTCCATAATTATAGAGCAAATAATTTGCAATGTATGACTGTCTTAACATTTCCAGTCAGAACTTAATTATTAACTTGGTATACAGTTTCACCTTATTTCACCATCTCCCCTAAATCAAATTTAGTACTTAAGAGCTCCTGGATCAAGGGATGAGATGTAATGTAATCCACAAGCTGTAGGCAAACTGAGACTGAAATGGGTCCAGTGGGATAGGTTCATAGGTAAGTATTAGGCTAGCTGCACTTGTGGGCCATTTTAAGCCAAGCCAATTTCCTTTCCAAAGGTGAGAATCAAAGCCTGTTCCTTGTGTCTGTGAGGTAAACACCATCCATTAATTCAATCCCCAATCTCCAAACCCCAGTGGTTTACCCCAGTTTACAAATTCAAAATAAATAAATAAATATGTATGACTAAGAGGTTTGGCCAAACACACTGTGATGATGTGAGGTATTGCCAGCTATGCTGGGAGAAGTAGGGCAGTGGATATGTAACATATGTCAGCACAACTAGCTGAAATTTGTAAAGAATTATATGTCATTTGTATATCAAACTGATTTGTACAGATGCTTGCGCTGAAAAATGTATTTGTAAAGCTTCTTGTGTTAAAAATATACCAGCAGTGTACCCTGCATTATTGTAGCTGTTTAAATGTATATGTTTTGACAGAGGATACTGAAAGAGAGGAGGTTAATGTCAAACTTTGAGAATAGTAAGAAACTAAATTACTAGGCCTAGGCCATAAAGATGTTATCTCAGTTTTGAATAAAGCCAGAGATGCAATGTCTGTAAGAAGTACAGTTTATTAGTTCCTGTAGGAAGAGCGGAAGTGCTTTATGGTTTTATGATTACCAGGAGCTGCAACATATCTTAGCAAGCCTCTGTGTGTATATTATTGACACCTAGGTACTAAATTGTGGCAGCTTCTAGCACTGTGGGGGTTGCATGAAAAGCAGAAGTCAGATGACCAAATGTATGTGATGTCTTTCTGTAATCTAGGACAAAAAATAATGTTCAATGTTAGGTGAGACTGAAGATTCAGTGCAGTCTGTTTTGGGGACCTGGCAAAGCAGGAAGGCCACTCACTTACTTCATCTTGCATTGCTTTACTAAGTAACCAGGGAATTGTAACTCTTGAGGTCAGTTATGAAAATATAGTGAGCTTAGTTAAGTGTGTTTTTTCTGCATATGTGTGAATCTATTCATCTGTCTTATTTTATTATTTCATGTAGTTGAAACTCTAGTGTTTGCTGTAAATAGATATTCAGTACTTTTGTGTTTTTATTAAATAAACTTTTCATTGTGATGGTCCTTTAGAGAATATTTTCCTTTGAAAGCACTCATATCTGATTGGTGACTCTGTGACCACTCCTGAAAGCCTTACTGCATTGGTCAGACTACCATTCATATTAATATTAATTTCACTCAGTATAATTGGGTGCCCTTGTAAGAGCTTTAGAGTAGCTGGCTTGGGTGTGTCTGGTGGCAATAACTACCTTATAGTCTGAGCAGAAGGAGGCACAGCTAGTAAGCCTGTACCAGCCATTCCCAGGTGTGTGTGTGTGTGTGTGTGTGTGTGTGTGTGTGTGTGTGTGTGTGTGTGTGTGTGTGTGTGTGTGTGTGTGTGTGTGTGTGTGAGAGAGAGTGTGTGTGTGTGTGTGTGTGTGTGTGTGTGTGTGTGTGTGTGTGTGTGTGGTGTGTGTGTGTACACCCAGAAGAGGACTTAACTCTGCCACTGTGCCCCTGGGGAGCCTTAATGGAATCCTGGGGAAGAGACAGAGAGAGAAACCTAGACTCTGGGTTGATTGTATTCCCTGTGTGCTCTTAAGGGAAATTGTGTTTGATGCAGAGAGCTGCATTTGGAATTACTGGGTGTATCCATTTTTGTTCCAAGTGAACGTCCTTCTCTATTACTAGTAGTGAGGATTCAGGCTCCTTGATTACTGGCCCAGAGAGAGGACATGACACACACCAAGAAGGAGGGACTTGATAGTTACTATAATGTGATTGCAAATGAGATAAATACAAGGGGGGAAACAGAAAGTGGATACACAAGAACTTGTAGGGCAGCAAGAAGTGATAAAGTTGTGAAACTGCAAAACACAGAAGTAGAAAACATGATAAATTGGAAGACTCAGCTCTGCTTGCTCAACACTATCAGTTTATTCAAAACATACACAACAACACATAAAACACTGTGCAGTGTATCACAAGAGTAAAACAATGCAAGTGTGTATCAAACAGTAATTTGTACATATAAAGAACAATCAAAAACAGGATGTGTTTAACTGAAAGTAGAGCAAATGACACTTACTAAAGAATAACGGAGAGAACACCACCATCCCACCTACCTGCTATTAAACAATAATAACTATGGCAAACACGGGACATCACTTATTTATCCCTCATTGGCCGAGTTAATCCCACTAGACTAGTAGCCTTTTGAGGGGGTATATATACTACTACTGGGAATTTTGGCCAGGACACTGGGGAACTTCCCCTACTCTTTCCAATAGATACTATGTGATCTTTTACATCCACTTGAGCTACTACCAACTGAAGAAATAGGTGGGACCTCAGTTTAATTTTTCATCTGAAGGATATGGATACACAAACATGTCAAAACAAGCCTTTTTTGTAGGAACAATGACTCATCTAGTAGAAGAAGCACACCCCCAATTTTTGATGCCTTCTGGAGACTAAGAATAATGAAGTTTGGGTCTTGAAGTGAGCAGTGAAGCTTCCCGCACCTTTAGGTTCTTTCTTCACAACTCTGAAAACTGCATTCACTTATGCACCTTCGAATGTTCTGATTCTGACTTGTATGTAACTTCTAATGTTCTGATTCTGACTTGCAAGTATCTTGGTTTTAAGCACTTTTGCAATACAAAAGAGTTACTGCTTCCATACATAATTAGCTGTAAGTTATTTATTCTAACATTCATTGCTATAAATATAAATAAAACGTGTGAACATTGGCTCTAAACAATTCTCACTGCTGAAGTGACACCCCAACCCATGTGCAAAACTGGAAAAAGGGGTTGTGGATGGATAGATTTGTAAGCTGCAACTTTCTTATTCATTTTAACTGGGTAACACAGTTAAATAACTGTGTTGCTTCAGGAATAAACGAGAACACTATTTGACTCAATTTGCTTACTTAGTGTTTCATGGTATGCAACTAAAAAAAAGATACAGAAAATAAGCAATTAGAATCCTAAACCTCTGAGCCATGCCCATTATTTATTTATTTTATCTATAAAGCATCATTATTTTTTCTTTCTTCTAATAAATATTGATTTTACTTATCAATGGTTGCTACCCGATGAAACAGATTTTGAGCAGAACAATTGCATTATTATGTAGCATTATGTGAACAGTTATATGCATAAACAATCCTTGCAAAGCTTTATTTCTTAATAATTACTACTGCTTACATTTGATATTTGGGATCAAATCCCATAACTTTGTCTGTTTTACAAAAGGAAGTCAATTTCATTTGCTTTCAGATTGCTCATAACAAATGGACATTTGAGTCTCTTGTTTGTACTTAGTTTAACAAGAAATATTTTTGAAGTATAGAAAACAAGCTTCACTTGTTTGTAATGCTTTATATCTGTGTATCTTTCTGTTCTTTCTGAGGTATCATTTTCAAATAGAAAACTTGCGCAAATGATCAGACAAAGTGTTTTATTCCTTTTCATTATTCTTGCATTTGCCACAGTCTTTTGGGTCTGAGTCTGGGAAATATGCCTCCTCACTCTCTTTCTCTCTCTCTCTCTCTCTCTCTCTCTCTCTCTCTCTCTCTCTCTCTCTCTCTCTCTCTCTCTCTCCAGATGGCAGTTGTGTATTGCATGATTCAGCCTAAGCCAGAAAGCAGCTTCAGTTAGTCAATATAAGCTCAGGCTATAAATGTGCAGCATGAACAGTTCAATAATAAAATGCATGTGCACATGAGCATGTATGTTATGTGCATTTGTATTTTTCTATGTGTGTGTGTGTGTGTGTGTGTGTGTGTGTGTGTGTACGCGTGCACACGCACGCATGCATGAAGCACTCAAGCATTACAATAGCTTACTTAAAGGAAATGTGCATGTGCAACACATATAGGAGTTGGGCACTTTAAAGTGCATCTTAAAGCAAAAATCTGAAGGACAATAATAGAATTAATGTGTCTTCATGAAGCAAATATAATTTCCAGTCCTTTACTCTGAATAATGAGTTAGTAAGTCTGGGAATGGCCACATGGAATAGAAATTTCTAATGTTAATCTTGACTTTTATAAATCATTGCAGATAAGCATGCAGCTGTTTCTCACAAGCAATGCAATTTCCAAATTTATAATTTGCATTAGGTGTTGACTTTTTATTTTACTCTGAAGATAAATAACATGTGGCTAAGAGATAAATAACATGCAGCTAAGTGATTTTATATCACTATGGCATTTTCAGTCTGTAACAAATACCATGCAATACACAAACAGAAATCACTGATTACTCTTGTAACATTTAATTGCAAGAAATTAGAAAGATAAATGTAGTTCAGAATCAGAATGTGGAATAAATCTCCCCAAATGTCCTTAGCTGATTTTTGTGTTTAGAACAGGTCAGTAAATGTAAAGCATTAATAAAAAAAGAATCATGCTAATGTATTATATTTCAGTAGTTATCCAACTATAAGACCTTTGGATGGTGAGGTGGTTACACCAATGTTCTATAGATAATGTAATTGTAATTTTAAATGACTAGTCTTTGCCATATATTAAAACATTAAATGCTGTGTGATGCATCATTATCACAATGTGTTTGGGTGGGGGTGGCAACAATATGAAAGCTGGTGCTAACTTCAGATAAAATAAAGAACAGTTGTGTAAAATCTTACCATAACCATATATGTTCTTCTCTTCCATGTTGCAGTATTCTAGGTGAGGGATTTCCTGCCCTCACATGACTCATATGTTGGTTTCTATACAAAAGCTTCAGACTGGCTGCTGTAGTGTGCATGGGATGTGAAATGTATGGCCATTAACCAATGGGCCTTATATGTGACGTCCACATGCACAATCCTCAGACCTTGAAGGCCAGCAGGCAGAGAATAAGGCCCAGCAGGAGGTGTGCCAGTTGTTTATAGGTGTGTAACTTGGAGACCTACTGAAATGTAGGTAGTACAGGAAGGTATAAGACTAGGGGGGACTGGTGGGTGGGAAGGAATACTGCAATATGGAAGAGAAGACATCTATGGTTATGGTAAGATTTTACAAAACTATTCTATGTCCTTCTGTTCCTATGTTGCAGTATTCTAGGTGTGAGAGCATACCACAGCTTAAGAGGAGGAGAGGGTGGTGGTAGATGCAGAGGTTTCTACAAGACCCTGCAGGATTTCTCTGGCAAGTCCTGTTCTAGCTCTGGAAACTTGATCCAATTTGTAATGCTTAGTGAAGCTGTGGATAAAGGCTCAGGTGGCTGCTTCCAAAATGTATGCTGTGTCTAGGCCTTTCATGAAGGCCCTTGAGGTGGCCACAGCTCTAGTGGAATGGGCCTTAATTCCTACTGGGGGTTCCTTTCTGTGGTGAGAGTAGCAGAAGCAAACAGCTTTCCTGATCCAGGATGCAATGGTTTGCTTGGAGGCTGCCTTGCCCAGGGCTCTGAGGTGTAAGGAGACAAAGAGCTGGTAAGTCTTTCTGTTGGCCTTGGTCTTGTCCATGTAGAATCTAAGTTGTCTGTGCACATCCAGGGAGTGCAGTGTTCTCTCCCCTTTGCTAACAGGTGAGGGAAAAAAGGTGGGCAGATGAATGGATAGGTTAAGAGAGAGATCATTGACCATTTTAGGCATAAAGGAGGGGTTGGTTTGCAAGGACACCCTGTCTTTGTGGAAGATCATGTAGGGGGGACAGGCCAATGGAGCCTACATTTCTAACACTCTTCTGGCTGAAGTGATAGCCACCAGAAGGACCACCTTCCAAGTACACATCTGTAAGGAGGATAGGGCCAGCAGGTTCAAAGGGATGTTGGGTTAATTTCTCTAAGATGTAGTTATAGTCCCAAGGCGGAGGGATAGGTTTCCTAGATGGTCTCATTTGCAAGACCCCTTTAAGGAAGAGCTTTATGTCGAGCCTGGCCAGCAAGGGGAGTTCCAGGGGCAGGCAGGCTGATATGGCTGAGAGATGAACTTTTACAGAAGAATAAGAAAGGTCATTTTTTATCAATTGACACAAGTAGTTTAGAACCAGGGGAACCTCGGTGGAGCTGGGGTCCCTTTCTTTTTGCAGACTCCATTTGCAAATCTTTCCCATTTAGCCAGGTAAGATTTTCTGGTGGTAGGTTTCCTTGCCTCCCTTAGGACTGAAAGCATGTCTTCTGAGTAGTGGTGTCTGAAAGGAATCAAATGTTTATCACCCACAGAGTCAGAGACAACATCTGTACCTGTGGGTGTAGGAGAGTTCCTTTGTCTTGTGACAATAGGCCCACCTTGTAGGGTAACTTAAAGTGATTGCCCTTGGCTAGTTTGTGAAGTAGGAGGAACCAGTGCTGCCTTGGCCAGTAGGGTGTCACTAAGAAGATTTTTCGTTTGTCCTTCTAGATTTTCAGGAGGACGTTCTGAATCAGTGGGAATGGGGGGAAGGCATAAAGGAACTTCCCCTCCCAAGAGATACTGAAAGCATCCACTCTCCATGCTAGAGGGGAGTGGGTTTTTGAGCAGAAGTTCTGCAGTTGCCTGTTCTGGGGGGGGGGGTGAACAGGTCTAGTTGTGGAGCACCCCACTGGTGGACTATGTCTAAGAAGACCTCCCTGTTCAGCATCCATTCATTTTGAGGCGAGGAGGTCCAGCTCAAGAGGTCTGCTTGGTGGTTGTCCTGTGAGGAGATGTATACTGCCTGCAGTACTAAGTTGAGCCGGGAGGCTAAGTCCCATATCAGCAGGGATAGACTGCACAGCTGATAGGCCTTTGTTCCTCCCTGCTTGTTCAGGTACCACATCACAGTGGTGTTGCTGCTGACAATCTGGAGTACCCCTGGAATCCAAAACAGAGGTGATGGTCTGTAGAGCTAAGAAATCTGCTGTAATTTCCCTGATACTGATGTTTTTGGCCTGAAGAGAGGGAGGCCACTTCTCCTGAATCTTGTAAGAGGCCAGAGCTGCTCCCCAACCTGAATCTGAGGCATCTGTATGCATAACTTGGGTTGGGGTAGGGGGCTGTAGTGGGAGCCCTGAGTTCAATTTCACTTGCTGGATCCACCAGTTGATTTCTGTTTTCAGACAGGGAAGGAGGGGGATGGCCTGTTCTAGGGGATGTAGGTGCTGGGACCAGGTGTTCTTCAGGAACCACTGTAGCTTGCACATGTGCATTCTTGCCAGAGGTAGCTTGGGGATGGTTGCTGCCATCAAACTCAGGAGATGAAGAAAATGCTTTCTCGTCACCTTTTGGGATATTAGAGCTTCCTGGAAGTGGGAAGTTAAAGACAGAACCTTGTCCTGAGGTAGAAAGGCCTTCATTGTGTCTGCTCTGATTCTGCAGCCAATGAAATTCTAGTCCTGGCTTGGAATCAGAGAGGATTTGGGGAGGTTGATGTTGAAGCCTAGGTTCTGCTGAAGGGACATGGTGAAATGTAGATGGTTTAGTAGAGCATCCCTTGACTCTGCCAGAATCAGGATGTCATCCAGATAAGGGTAAATAAGGGATACAAAATGTATCCCTTGAGTTCTGCAGAAGGCAATGGCTTTGGCCAGGTACTTTCTAAAGACCCTGGGTACTGTGGATAAACCAAAGGGCAAGTCAGTAAATTGGAAATGAGAGGAAAGGCTGTGTGTGTGTGTGTGTGTGTGTGTGTGTGTGTGTGTGTGTGTGTGTGTGTGTGTGTGTGTGTGTGTGTGTGTGTGTATGCCTGTAACGGCATGGAATTGGCTGAATGGATGTTTATGTTTGTGAGTGTGTGTGTGTGTTTGTGTGTGTGTGTGTGTGTGTGTGTGTGTGTGTGTGTGTGTGTGTGTGTGTGTGTGCCTGTGTGGGCAAGAAACTGGCTGAATGGGTGGATCTGTGTATGTGTGTGTGTGTGTGTATATGTATGTGTGTGTGTCTGTGTGCATGTATGCCTCTGCGGGCATGAAACAAGCTGAATGGATGTGTGTGTGTGTGTGTGTGTGTGTGTGTGTGTGTGTGTGTGTGTGTGTGTGTGTGTGTGTGTGTGTGTGTGTGTGTGTGTGTGTTTGCATTGAACTGAAATAAGCATATAAATGTCTTTAGTGCCATGAGTGTGTGCATGTTTTAGGAAGCATGAATGTGTGTTTATGTGTATTGGGTTCCCTATTATACTACAGTACAGAGGCAATTAGGAGAATAGTAACACAGGATTTTTTTTAAATTCAGAAACAGTGCAGTTACCCATTAATAATGTATATTTATATGCAGCTTTTATTGATCATTAATTTATTTTAATTTGTTAACTAAGTAGAGAACTGATCAATTATGACCAATTTTAGTCTCAGCCTGGCATCAGTAAATGACCAGATATACAATGTAAATGAGAGCACAATATCCATGAAGTGCCAGTAAATATAGTACAATGGTTGAATTATCCAAGCAAAATGTCATGGGATTTTAGAAAACATGTAGCTGAAACAATGCAATGTCCTTAAGGGGTCATCTGCATACATGCAATGGGACTCCACTCCAGGAAGTTTAAAGTATTGCACAGTGAAGACTCTACCCTGCATGAGTCTTTTTTGCAGTTTTAAGAATTGTAGAATTATACTACAAATACACAGTAAATAAAAGTGTTCAAGTGTTCCTATACAATATGAAGAAAAGCTTGCAAAACATTTTCCAGGTTACGTTACAATAAAGAAGAGATGCGAAAAGGCACAAAGGTATTTGTGGAGGAGTTAGACTTAACTAAATAACTAACCAGTGTTAGCAAATTAGTGCAGGTAAGGAATCTCTTTGAATTCTAGGATAAGTGCAGTGGGGTATGTAGGTTGCAAAAAATGAAGCCCCAAAGTATAATCCACTGTGATTTAGTTTAAACAAGAAGGATGACTATATGGGAAGGATAATAGAAAGAATGGAATGTGACTGCTAGGACTATGGCAGTGAGTAGAAGTAATAATGTATAAAAGGATGATGTGATGGTGGCGGGCAGAACTAGGGTAGGGAAGAGGAGCATTAAACAGCTTTGCACAGTGATACCATCAGAAGAAGTTTGTAATAAGGTAGAGTAAACAAATACAATGTCCACCAGCTGTGAGCAGCAGTGCTCATATAAGGGGAAGGCTGGATATCCCGAACTTGTGAGCCCTCCCTGCAGAAAACAAACAGTGAGAGTCCCATTAAACTAAAAATAATGGAAAGAAAGAAGCATAGTTATACGCTATGGCTGACAGAGTTTCCCGAATCCACAACTGAGCATTCATGATGTGAGACTTAGAGATGGAAGGAAACTATAGTGTTAGCTATAAAAGCAAATGTCAGGCTGAACAGCCTTGCAACAGCTCCTGAAGTTTTAGTCATTATGTCAAGTTCAGATGTAACTAAAGCTTCAAATTAATTTTCATAAAGCTATAATAGCACCCATCAATATTGTACAAGCTATGTAAATCTCCTAAAGTGTTCATAGGTTCATAGGTTCATAGGTTGGTACTAGGCTATCTGCCCGAGGGCATTTATAAGCCTAGCCAGAGTGTGTCGGCTTTCGCTGCCCCATTGATTAATTAACTGATCCTCTGTCAAGCAGAGCCAATGAAGTGATACCAGGGGTGCATTTTCTGTTACCCATCTACTTGTCAAGGTTTCTCTTGAAGAGTGTTAGTAAGGGGCTCTGCCTGATGTAATTTGGAATTTTGTTCCAAAGCATGGGCAGTCTCTGTGACAGGAATCTATCCCTTCAGCATGTTCTATTTATTGTTGTGGCGAGGTTTAGCTCACTAGAGCGTGTGGCTCGCAGTGACTTGGATTTCTTTAGGTGGAGCATGTCCATCAATTCTGAGTTGGACATGGCTTTGTAAGTCAGGCAGAGATCACCTCTGAGTAAGCGATATGCCACTGAGTACAGTCAGAGTTTTTTTAGTCGGGCTGCATAGGACATATGTTTGAGGCCAGTAATCCTCTTGGTGAGGTACTTTTGTGGTCTTTCCAGCTGTTGGAAGTGTCTTGTGAGGTACATCCCAAATGGGGCATTGTACTCTATGATGGGTCTGATGAGTGACGAGCAGAGGGGCACTATAACCTCTTTATTTCTAGATGTGAACCATTTGGTAATTAGATGGGCCAAATAGAAGGATTTCCTAACTACTTTGGCAATATGATTGTCAAAGGAGAGATTACTATCTACCTGGGTCTCCAGATCTCTTATTACCTCTTCTGTATTAAGGGGACTGCCACCTATGTGGTAATTCATGGGTGTTTTGTTTTTCCCAAACGGGATGACTATGCAGTTTTTGGCATTTAGGTTGAGGCCATGACTTTGACACCAGGTGTCCGTGTCAGTAAGGCCCTTTTGGAGGATATCCATGCCAGTTGGAGAGTCAATTATGGCTCCCAGTTTACAGTCATCGGCGAACTTGGTTAGCCATAGTCCTCCTGTGTTTGCCTGTACATAAGTATATGCCAAACAGTAGGGGTCCCAGGACTGAACTTTGTGGGACACCACTTGTGAATGGTTTAGAGTCAGACCTGGAGCCCACTATTCTTACCGTGTGAGTTCTGTCTGTAAGCCAGTTGGCAACCCATCTCATGATGTAGGAATTTATGTTCAGGCTGGTGACTTTGTCTGTAATACCTGAGTGGGGAATGGTGTCAAAAGCCTTGGCGAGGTCACGGTAGGCTGTATGATCCACCTTTCCCTCTTCTATGGCCTTGGTGACTGTCTCAAAGAAGTCAACTAGGTTTAGTAGGCATGATCTGCCCTTAACAAAGCCGAACTGGGTCGGGTCAAGTGTTTGGAAGTTCCCAATGTCTTTGTTAATGAGTTCCATGATGATGTGCTCCGTTGCCTTGCAAACCAGGCTAGTCAGGCTTATGGGGCGATAGTTACCAGGGTGTGGCCCCTCCTTTGTGGAGAGGAATAACCATTGCCATGCACCATTCTATGGGCAGGTAGCCTGTGGAGAGGCTGAGGTTGAACAGCGTGTTTAGGTGGAGGTTAGTTTGTTCTGTAGTTCATGCAAGACGCAGCCTGGGACATCATCTGGTCCCATTGACACTGTGTTTTTGGCTTTTGAAAGGGCTGTTTTCACTTGTGCATCTGTAATTTTTGGGACACTAGCTTTTTTCGGTATTGCTTTTGGAGGTGAGAGGGGGGTGAAGTTTGCACAAAAGCTATCTGCCAGGATGTTGGCAATATCAGTAGGTTCAGTATATTCTGTGGATTCCGGCGTGTAGCTCGCAAGATATTTCCCTGCGAGCTACATCACCAAAACCAAATGGCTGCAGCAGCACTTTACCGTAGTGCAATTTGGCTGAAAAGCATAGCCGCTGCAGCTGTAATCTATGAACGGGCAGATACAGCCGTACGGGATGTGTAACGCATGCCTTCATCTCATTCAAGGAATGCATTTATTTAATTATTTATTTATTTTGTTGTCAGTCTGGCAACAAAATAAATAAATAATTAAATAAATGCATTCATTGAATGAGAAGAAGGAATGTGTTACACATCCCGTACGGCTGTATCTGCCCGTTCATAGATTACAGCTGCAGTGGCTATGCTTTTCAGCCAAATTGCACTACAGCAAAGTGCTGCTGCAGCCGTTTTGTTTCAGCAATGTAGCTCGCAGGGAACTGTGCTATTTTGCACTAGTTCAGTGCATATCTGCGAGTTGCCACTTAGATTCTTAACATAGCTAAAGAAGGATTTGTGGTTCTCTTTTGAATCCTTGGCTAGTTTTCTTTCGAAGTTAGCCTTGGATAATTTTATGAGGGACCTTAGTTTCTTACTGATACTGATCTGGGATGTCTTTCTTTCTTGGGATTTGCTTTTTTCTGAGCTAGTTTCCTCCTTCTATTGTATAGCCTTTTTATGGCAGGGGTCCACCAAACTGGTTTCCTTCTCTTAGAGGAGTGAGTCTTGGTTTTACTAGGGATGGCACGATCCATGAATCCTTGTAGGTGCTCATAGAGTGCATTTGTAAAGGTTTCTGCATCATCTTGGGCAGCATTATCCTTTAGAGTAGGGGCTGTGAAACTTACCACCTCTGTCTTAAGTAAGGTGAAGTTTGCTTTAGAAAATATTTTTACTGTGGTTTCCTTAGCTGGGGGTGGTGGTGGGGTGTGGACATCCAGAGGGATTAATGTATGGTCTGATCTAACCAGTGACAGGTTGACCTCCAGTGTGGACCACCTGTTGCCCATGTTGGTGATGACCAGGTCCAATATGTTTTCACCTCTGGTAGGGGAGTTTACCAGCTGATCCAGGGCATTTGAGTTGATGAATTCCAGGAAGCGCTGTGCCTGGGAGTTTGTACTCGAGTAGTTTTCCCAGTGAATGGTAGGGTAATTGAAATCACCCAGTATCAGGATGTTTGGAAGGGCATTCATGTTTTCCAGTGTCTCCAGAAAGGTGGAGTGGTGGTCCTGGGTAATGGAGGGTGATCTGTAGCAGGCCACACTTTGCATTGCAGATTTGTCCAATGTTAGTTGCACATGGATGATCTCAGAGGTATCATGATGAGCCACTACCCTGGAGGTGTAGGTATCCTTGATGAATATGGATATACCCCCTCCTTTTCTGTTTTTGTCTGTGTTCTGTGGCTGAAATGTGTGGTATGAGTTGTAGCCCGGTAGTACTGGGGTGCTCCCTGGAGCCTTGAACCAGGTTTCAGTTACTGCACAGATGTCGACGTTCTCCATACTGAAGTGTGCTTCGAGTGCATGCATTTTGTGATTTAAACTCCTGGCGTTGAGTAGTATAACCCTCAGTTTTTTGTGTTAGGTATGTTATTTTGCCTTAAGAGCTGTGATTGTGTGGCACACTGATTTTGTGTTTTATGTGTTGTATGGTTTGTGACAGGAGATGCAGGTTGTTTGGGTGTCTGCTTTGGAAGTCTCTGATGCTTTTGCAGGTTTTTATTTAGAGCCTCTGAGTATGATTTTATGTATTTATGTGTATTTTTTGCCAGTGCTGTTTTAGTAGGTCTGTGTGCGGCTGGAGGTGTGGTGCAAGTGTTAACCTTCTCCTCTTGACTGTCTGTTCCAGTCTTGTGTGGAGACAGCTTAGCTTCCAGTTTGCCTGTATAATTGTATCTCTCGCATATGTTAGTGTTTTGTGGTAGGAGGAGAGGGCTGTCTGTGTACATGAGGCAGTTGTAACATTGCCTCAGGATACCCAGATTCACCAGCTGGACTGGAGAGTACACCTGAAATTGCCCTTTGGTCATGCCTGAATAGTAGGGTGAGCTGCTTAGTCGCCTGGTTGGTGAGGGGTGAATAAAGAGCCTTGCCCTGCTGGGCAATCAGTGTCAGAGTATATTAGTACTTGCTATTAGGACTGAGCAAGTGCTGGGCTGTAAGATGCTTTTTGAGTGCTTAGGTTGAGAGTTAGACTAGTTTCAAGGGAAAAACTGAAGAGGAGACATAGTGGAGCCGGGAATAATTTAACCGTAGCTAACCGGCGCTGCCCGGTGCACAAAACCATGCAAACGCAGTTTTTATAGTAGGGAAATCAACAAGATAGAAATTAGCCCAAAATGGCCAATAAACTATTAACTTCTGGGCTGGAACCACTCCTCCAGGGACAGAGAGGTTGCTCAAAGCTCCCATCTCTCACAGGTGAACAGAGAAACTTCCTTCTATCCAAGTAAGCTATGGGCAACTCAGAAACTAGTATCGCAGCCCTGAATTCAGCACTAGCTTGAAAAGTGGACTATACTACCTTAGAAAAGCGGGAAACAATTAATTTTATTTGTTTTTTTTTTGTTTTGTTTTTTTTCAAAAGATAAGGCAAGAACAGTAAAAAATACACTTAAAACAGCTTTAAATGACTACAAACAATCAGAAACGGCTATCACACTTTAGTGTGTAGCCTACAACAGTTAAACAATTTATTTAAACAAAAAACAACTTTTTAAAAGTGCAGGCAGTCAAATAAGTACAATATGTGAAAAAAACAAGCTTTTAAATCACAATAAATGCTGGAAAATCTGTGTTTAGGTGGAAAACAGTTAAGGACAGCAAGAAAGTACAGAAAACTGATACTTAATCACTCCAAAGTCTCTCTTCTAAGCTAAAAGGCTTGTATCAGTTTAAGGCTTTCTAGTGCTACCCAGTAGGTTAGTTATAGGAAAGATGGGAAACAAGCACAGATGTGGTCTTTTAAACCAGAAAGTTGAAAGAGACGGACAAACTGTCCAAATGGTCAATAAACTACAATTTCTGGGCCAAGAACCTCTCCTCTCGTGGTAGACAGGCTACCTAGTGCTAACCACTCCCACTGATAAGCTAGAAGGCTTTCCTCCAACACAGAAAGGCTTGCGGGACTCAGACGCTTGCCAACAGTCCTGGATACAGCATTACTGTATCTGGACTAGGCTAGTTACAGGAAAGGTGGGAAACAAGCGCAAGTGCGGCTTTTAAACTAGAACGTTGAAAGAGATGGAAAAAACTGCCGAAACGGCCAATAGCTACAATTTCTGAGCCAGAAACCACTCCTCTTGTGGTAGATAGGCTATCTAATGCTTACCACTCCCACTGATAAGCGAGAAGGCTTTCCTCCAACATAGAAAGGCTTGGGGGGCTCAGAAGCTTACCAACAGTCCTGGATACAGCAAATCTGTACCGGGACTAGACTAGTTACAGGAAAGGTGGGCAACAAGTACAAATGCAGGCTTTTAAATCAGAAGGTTGAAAGAGATGGAAATGCTTTCCCAAACGGCCAATAAACTATAATTTCTGGGCCAGAAACCTCTCCTCCTGTGGTGGATAGGTTACCTAGTGCTTACCACTCCCACTGATAAACTAGAAGGCTTCTCTCCAACACAGAAGGGCTAGGGGGCCTCAGAAGCTTACCAACAGTCCTGGATACAGCAAATCTGTACCTGGACTACACTAGTTATAGGAAAGGTGGGGACCAAACGCAAAACGGGCTTTTAACCAGAAAGTAGAAAGAGATGGAAAAACTGCCCAGATGGCCAATGAACTACAATTTCAAAGCCAAAACCCACTCTTCCCATGGTAGATAGGCTGTCTAGTGCTTACCACTCACACTGATAAGCTAAAATGCTTCCCACCAACACAGAAAGGCTTGAGGGGCTCAGACACTTACCAACAGTCCTGGATACAGCAAGTCTGTATCTGGTCCTTGACTAGTTACAGAAGAGGCAGGAAACAAGCTTAGATTTTTTTTTGTTACAGAAAAGCAGCTAAAACAGCAGTAAATACAATTAAAATTGCAATGCAGGCCAGCATACCTGAGTATGTAGCAACACTATGGCAAATACAGTTCAAATAAATGCAATTAAATTAACAAATGACTAAAAAACAAGTGCAGAAGGCAGTAAATTAGAAGGCTACTAACAAGCATTAATAAGTGTAGAGTAAGAGCAACAGAACAGATAACAGCACGCAGAAGAGCAACTAAGACAGTTACAGTAAGAGCAGCTGAATAAAATATATATATATATATATATATATATATATATATATATATATATAAAATTTTATTTATTTATTTATTTTTGAGGGAGGGAACAGAGCAGGATTAAGAGGCTACAGGGGTTGTCCTTCCCAAATGCTCTCTTTGTACACAGTAGGAGTGCCTGAAATCAGAATATGATCTCACTGCACTCAGTTGAGTGAACAAATGAGATGGGCCCAGAAGGAGTATCCAAATACAAATCTACAAGAAGGGTGGGCAATTTCAAAGCCACTAATATTATATGAAAAAGAGCAGATAAAAGTGTACTTAAATTCACTTATACGTGGTAGATGTTAGCCAGCCAAAGCTCTGATATTAAGCAGAGATAACTCAAAATGTACCACTTATATAAGGCAGGACAGAATGCCAGTGATGAGGCGAAACTACACCCCACTGCTATCAATGGCTGCACAGACATTCTAACAAGTACTCTGTAGAGAGACAGCCACAACTTCAGTTGAGTTAATATTTACTGAAAAACACAAATAAATAAATTAAATACAGTAATGTATGAAAAAGAGCAGCTAAAAGTGTACTTAAATTCACTTATACATCCAGTTGATTTCAGGTAGATGTTAGCTGGCCACAGCTCTGATATTTCTTACTGTATACCTGTTACAAAACAGAGAGAGGGCACAAAAGTATGTGCAGAAAGGAAGGACAACCACCTGTCTGCTAGCAAAAAATGTAACATGGCAAAAAAAAAAAAAAAACAGCAAAATGGATAATGAAGGTGGCTTTTAGGTGTGCTTACTTACAAAAGGTCAAAATGTATTTTCTGTTAGCATTAAGTATCACTGCACTTTATATAGAAGGGTACAGATACTTCTTGCAGCTTTAAATGAGATGGAGGATCAGGAGTTCATATGCCATGGTACCCATATCAGAAAGGGTATCTCAAACTGATGGCATGATAGAGGCCCTTATACAACTGAGTAAAAATATGGCATTACAAAATGTATGACAGTTTACATTACAGCAGTACAGAAAATGCAGCCTTAGCTCTTTCTCCTTTCTACTCCTACAAACTATTTTTTTTCTTCTTCTTACTCCTGTTTACTACAGTGTAAATATTTTTGTAATTTTTTGTCTATTTTTTTAATATTATTGTATAAGTTCATAGGTAGGTACTAGGCTATCAGCCCAAGGGGCTACGTAAGCCTAGCCAACAAGGTTCCCTGGCTTACGCCACCCAATAAAGTTATTTTCCTGTGCCACTGTATGTAATATGTAACTTGTCTATCACTCTGTATGTTATGCTGATCAAACAATGTTGGAGCTTTTCTCCTCAGGTCTCCGCTGAAAAAGGGCTATTGCGCTCAGTTGGACAAACCCGGTCAACAGATGTAAAATAAATAAATAAATTAAATAAATAAAGTATTGCCACCAGGGTATTAATTCTAAATCTATGTCAACAAGGACGAGGTAGGATCTGTTGCATGGTCATGCTAAAGTTGGAAAATCTACATGTGCTGCACTAAACTGTTTTTGGATAGTTTTACAAACACTTAAAATCAAAGACAGTTAAAAGAGATTATACCATTCATTGTTGCACCTCCAAAGTAACATTATATGTGAAGGCTCCAGAGGAAAATCTAGTAAAAATCTCTTGGTTTCAAAAATATTTTTCGTGTTGTGGTAAATTTGCTCAACAAACATCCACACATAGGATGTGGGCTACTCAGAAATACATTGAGCCAAGTGGGAAAAGCCAAGAACTCTCATGGCCTGCAGAGGACGCTAATAGCAGTATAATGAGATGGTAATGAGCAATATTATTTAAATGAGTGTCTCAGAAAGCAAATGAGGGTAAATACGTGGCAGCGAGATTCACTGATGTATAAATTCACTATGACTACAGAGTTAATAACTGCAGTAAAATTGTTAAGTTAAAGGAGGTGAACTGTGGAATAATGTATGGGTTGTCAGAGTTTTTACAAATATGTGCATACAAGAAGCTGTTCTCATCACTGGTACACTCAGGAGTGTGCACTGTCATCTGTTTATAACTAACATTATATGGCCTTTATGAAACTGACATTGCACCACTGCCATCTGGATAGAGTCACCAAGCAAGAGCAGGTCAAGATGTGTTGCCCTCATATGCAGATCAGTGAGATGTATTGAGTACCTGTCTCTATGGATGTCAAGGTATGAGTGACTCTGTGAAGACTAACTGCATTTATCCTTCATTGACCAGTTGGGAACAGACTCAGTGGATGTATCCCAGGCATCTACATCAAGGATACTCTCATGTGTGTGTTAGTGATCTTAAAGACAGGCCCAAGTGCAGATCATGCATAGCCCATCCACAGGGACATGATCTCCTCTGAGGGTAACAGACACTATCTAGACCTAGACTAGATGAAGAAATGCCGAGTGAATATAAGCAATGGTCATACTATATATCACTGTGACACAAGCACCTCACCTTTGCAGACATCCATGTCATACAGTGCTACTTTCCACACTGGATGGCGGAGTGAAAGTGGTGGCACAGCATGTAAGTTACAATGACCTCTTCTACAGCAGCCCTCACTAGTGGAGACAGGTAGAGCATCCAAGGGGAGTGTATATTCCATGGTACCAGCATGCACAAGAAGACCTTTATCACACAATTTGCCTATGAAACATGTCCATGATCTCACACATGTGGGGATGTACTCCTGCATGTCATTATACATACCTCATAAAATCTTAGCAAGCACTGCAGTATTGATAGCCAGTTTTTGTATGATGGCTCAACACATCCAGTATTTTGTGGATTTTGAGACAGCTAGCTCAGGTGGGGGAGTGCTACCAGTAATTTGTTTGATTACTGGCACATGGCGCATACATCATGGAGCTTGCAGCAATCAAAAGGGACTGCAATACAATGGGAGACATCCCTTCATGGGTAGGCCTGTGACTCCTTGCCCTTCTGTGTGATCCTGTGTGTCAGGAGTTGGCTACATAAAGATAGATGATATGTCCACTGACTTGGAGTGAAGATCTGAACTCAATATTACTTGTATCCAAGACTTACAATGTGACCCCTGCCATGCAAAAGTTAGGGCGCGATCACTGGCAGAGCTTTGTGTGTCTTTGACATCAGGCAGTGGTATATCCATAGTGCATGAGCCTGATAAAACATTATCTGTGAAGGCTTCAGAGGAAAATGCCCAGAATAAGTAAGAACAATCACCTTTACTTGAATCTCAGTGAATGAATTAAGGAATGAATGAATAGGTTAATGGGTATGTACTAAAAAATGTGTCTCCAGACTGTTACAAACTTGGGCAAAAAAAAAAAAATAATAATGTGAAGTTCCCTCCATCCTCAAGGTGTGCAAAACAAGGTAGACCAGAAAGAATTTGAGGCTGCTCAACCAATTATCTAGGTTTACCTAGAAGGTGGAAGGTGGCGAAAGTACTACTTTATTTGACGTATAGTGGGACTTTATTCCAGAAATGAGGAATATGTTGGAATATGAAACTATCATGCTAATTGCTAATGTGTTCCATTTAACTGTTGACACAGGTTTAGTTCATTTAACCAGCTACCTCAGGTATTTTAGGTACCATTTGTTCTGTGAAGTAACAGAAGGTTAAAGAGGGTTGGACCTTTTGTTGCCTCAGAAGGCTGGACACAGATTTCAACAAAGAAGTCGATAAGAGACAGAGTAAAGAGAGAGGGCCGTCCATCAGTCTAGGACTTTTGAGGCCACTGATCTTTTTAGTTTATGAATCCTTGAGGTCTCTCAAGTTGAGTGACATGTTTATAAAAATGCACACCAAAAGATAAATTACATTCAATAATGGGTCCGATTTGACAGGATTAAAGGGTTATTAAGACTGCTTTGGATCTATTGGAGATGATCCAGATAAAAGGTTTTTGTAGCTATTGCAGAGACATGATGGTGAAATGATAAGACGTTATCAATGAGTGTCTTGATCTCTTACAAATGTCTGATTAGAGGGGTGTCTTATCTATATGGCATCTGCATTTTTATTTATTTATTTTTTTAGAAAAAAATGAACTACACTACATTGTTTCACATTTAATTTGAGGTCATTGCCATTGCAACAATTGTTAACATTGTCTAACCAATGCTGGAGCAATTGTGACTCAGTGAAAGAACAAATAACAACACCCAATCTACAGTAATCTGCAAACTAAGATAAACACAGGCCAGGAGTGTTGATCTGGTGGTCTGATAAATACATGATAAACTGGAGAGGGCACAACACCAAGTCCTGTGGTACACCACAGTAACTTTTTTTTCAGAAGTGGCACCTGCGACTGTAATCACATGGGTTCTGTCAGACAACCAATGAGTTATCCACTGCACATTATAAGGAGTTCTATTCATATTTACAAGTCTGTTGGTATTGATTGCATGGGGAATCATTTCAAAGGCCTTGGTCAGATCCAGATATATTATGTGTATTGCATAGCCATCACTGTTTCTGTTATTTTTTCAAAGAAATTAATGAACCCCCATGAAGAGAGAGACAGAAATTCTCCATCTCAAATAATAGTGACTCAGTGGACAATCCACCTCCTGTTTCCTTCAGCTCCTGTACAAGGTGGGTGATGTGAGCTCTTACAGCATTAAAATGTCAGCGACACAGCAAGTGACTTTCTCATAACGTCTGCCCTGATTGCTAACAATACTGATGTTGTTTGCAACATCCCAACTAGCACGGGTCATGACAGAATACTGCTGTGAGAGGAAAATTAAAATGGATGTGAAGGTAAGCACATCATTAGCTATCAAGCACCCACCTTGATGCAATCTATGGGTCTCTTGTGTGGTGCTGGTAGGTGTCGGTAGTATATCTCTGTGGGCCACAGTGCACACATACTGTATACCAGTGCACAGCGTTCAGTTACTTCTTGTAGTGTGGCATCCTATCACGAAAAAGGGACACTGAACAGATGTCACTTGAAGCCTGAATTTGGTGGCCACAGGCAATTATCTACTACAGCAGTCCATAGTTGAGTGCTGTCAATGTTATGAGTGGAATTGGCTGACATTCCTTATGCTGTGGCTTTAACAGCATAGAGATTTAACCATGGATAGCTAATGTGAATACACACATATGGACAGATGCAGCATGTGTGAATACAGACAGCACCTGATTAAGTACTTCAGTGGCACAACAACTACTTTCTTAAGTAGGAGGAAGAGGTGCATTTCTCCTGCAGATTATGTTATGCTGGTACACACACACACACACACACACACACACACACACACACACACACACACACACACACGCACACACAGTTTCACACAACAGAAGCAATGCACAGGTTGCATGAGTAGAATTGCCTTACTTCCATGGATAACATTCACAAGACCATACATTTGTGGACTGTACTGCTCATACACTTACATGCTTCCATGACAAGGATCCACTCTGATGCATACAACATTTCACAGTACTGTATATGTGTGCACATTTAAGTTACAAATTAATAAAACATTTCAGGAAGTACAATAAAAGCACAAATTATAACAATATTTTGTCGCAAGCACAGGTAATGACAAGTTTTGAGGTGCACATTGGACTTGTAAATAAGTCTCTTCAGTAAGGTAACCTGATTCTTCTTTTTAACGTACATTAGAGGTTGCCTGCAGTAATGGTCCAAAGTGTTATGAGTCTCTGGATTCAGGGATTTGTAATGAATAAATTCAAAGCTTCTAGCATGGCAATTCTGCTAATCAGGCACCAGCAAATGAACATTCCTGAATAGCTGTTTTTACGCATCACAGCTGTGGGGAAAGTCATGCTAAGCAACTCACTCAATCTTTTAGATTCAAATGGCCATAGGTGAGGCTAACTGAGCATATCTGTGAGGGTCACTGACCTTACATGGATGTGGAGATAAATACTTTACTTTTATATTCAATGTAGGTGCTATAGAATAAAAAGCTATTATACTTAGTCAACATGCCCCTACCACACACATTCCATGCCAGTGTTCACACCTTAGCACCGCCCTGCCACTCTAACACTCCAACACCACAACAGGTCACAATAACAAGATGACCTTTGTTGTGCAGCATATGCTGAAAAAGTAAATGGGTGTGACTGCAAGAGAACAATAATATTTCTCTGGAATGCAACCTGGTGAATGGCCAGGGCATTCAAGGATGCAAAGTTTGGCAGTGTTATCCAGTGGTGCAGCAAGAAAACCAGAATTTTCCTTTATTTTCTGCAGTGGGACCACTAGAAGCATCTGATTGTGGTATGTTATGAGGTTTTCCATATAAAGTGGATGTTTGGAACAGTCTTGTCTGGTAAGTATCTGATGTCACTGACATATTTCATTCTAGTGAGCAATGCCGCTATTACTACTATGACCTTAAGATGCATCATCCAGAAATTCATAACCACTGGGAATAAGAGGACAGAGAAAAGGTACTTAGATTTAGTGTAAGTAATTTGTCTTGGTAATACAATCATATTTTGATATTTATAAATGTGTTTTTATAAGTATACAACTTAAAGATCCTTTCTCTTCTATCTTGAGATGCTCTTTTTGAGCACAATCTTCTGTATCAAAGATGAAAGGAAATGCTTTCTAGATGCAGCAGTGTGTATTTTTTTTCATTTTATAAAATATAATTGCATTCATTTTCTTAGATGTATCTGCTCTATGTCTGCACAGTGCAATACTGTTCCCTGTAGAGTTAATACTGCCTAGCTTAGGGTGTGCAGGGTGCATGTATTTAACATTTCCTGGTATAATGAGTATGTAACATAGAAATACAGAGCCATAGTATGTGTGCCCTTTGCAGTGTGATTGTTGCATACATACTAGGTTAAAGCATCTTAATGCATATAATTATGCTATGACAGAGGTATGCATCATTACCCTGGTAATACTTCTGTTTATAGGCACAGCATTAGCCATGCCCATGAGTTCCATGGCACATCTGCATACATACACAAATCAGGGAGTGTTATCTGTTTCAGAGCTCTTCTGTGATCATGTGCAAGCAAAAGACCATTTCTAGAGTACATGTTGGCTGTTAGTGACACTAGACCAATAGACAGATTAGGTACTAAGCCAGTAAAACAGATGTAAAATAGAAAAATAAAAATAAAATTTAGTGCTTCAATGCTAGGTAACAATTTGATAATATGAGCTATATATACTGTATGTGTCTGTTTGATGCGTATGTTTTTGCACTCTCTCCTTCCCTTCATCACTTTTTTATAATTATTTTCCTCTTTTATTTCTCTCCATTTACGCTTGCATTTTCACAACAGCTGCCATGGCTGTACCTACAGTTGGCCAGCCATTTCTGATACTGCTCTGGTTCCCCCATGTTGCAGTGGGGGGCTGTCAGTAGGCCACCCCTACTTCTTCTGTTGGTGCTTCACTGGACAGGAGAACATTTATTCACTCCAATGGCATTATTGGTATAAGTAGTATATGTTGCACAGGGAGTTCATAGAGGTAGTGGGGGAGATGATAGACCAGTAGGTGGAAGCCTGCACTGGTCACCTACACAGTATCCCCTTGCTGTTAACAAAGCTGCATCACTGTGTGCTCCTTCCATCAATACATCATGTGGGCCCCAGAGGCGACAGTGGCCAAAGAACTGAAAACTTGCCCTGAGTATAGCAGAGGTAATGTAATACTTCTATAATACCCAATCTACCTGCATTCTGGAATTCCGCTTCCTTTTTTGTCACTGCATTCTACTGATTGTTGTCCAACACTCCAGTCCTTTCCATTGCTAGTGTCCAATGTTTGTTTGTTGTCCAGTTTCACGGTCCCTCCATCCCACAGTGTGTCAGCACCTCCCCTATCAGTCTTTGTCTTATATGGATCTACTTCAGTTTATTGAAGTTTCAAAACTTCAAAGCCCATATGGCTGAGACCACATGATCAAAGTTTTGAAACTTTGAAAGTTAAAAAAAAAAAAAAAAAAATGCAACTAAATAAAACATGTTATCCTTACATTTTTGCAGGGACACCCCACACCCCCGGCTAATTAAATATACCAATTCTGAGATCACATTACAGTGAGGAAAACTGTAAATTGAATTCCTCGCTGTACAGAGATCTCAATGCAAAGTGTTTGAAGTTTCCAAACTCCAATCATATGGTCTTGGTCATATGGGCTTTAATGTTTTGAAACTTTGTTAAATTGAAGTAGACCCCTTACATATATTCTGTGTGTTTCACCAGTTGTCACCCTTACTTTATTACCATATCTTTACCTTACCATTTACCAGCTCTTCTTAAGAAAAATGGCACCATTCCCACAAAAAAGTATACCTTCCTCCCTCTCCTCACTCACATTCTCATCTTGACAGAAGTTGCGAGGCGAAGACTGGTAAAACAAAAATGCGATATCCTGGGTAATCCAGAGACTTTATTGCACACACTTCATGAAAATAATAAAAACCAACAGGAGAGATACTTTAAAAATGCCAAGTACTAAGCGCTTTCACCCACTAAATACAGGCGGGTTTCTTCAGAGTACAAATATACTGTCTAAACTGCAACCTTTTATAATTAAACAAATTAGTTCATTGATTAATTAATTGCAAGGCAACGCCTATAAATAAACATTTGGTGGTCAATAAAATACTAACTGAAAAATATAAATAGAAATGTATATAAGTATAAATAAAATAAAATTCACTTAATACAGCTTGAGAGGGTACAATGCTTTGATGTTCAGTATAAATTAATAACAGTTTATGTAAGGAAATTTAATTGTTCTTATATTCTGATGAAATGACACTTATTAATGTCAAAAATATGTAACAATGAATTGAAGGGACGTATCTAATAAGGTATATAATATTTTAACAACCAAGTTAGTGTTCATATACTACAAAATGTTTAAAATGTTTCTTATTCATTTATGAAACTAATAATATATAATAAAATTCATTTTGAAAGTGTTTAGAATAATTAATTACTAAGTTATGTTTATAATATTATTGTAATGATAATAATAGTATATATGAATATGAATATAAAAATATAAAAGTTAAAAAATATATTAAGTAATATATTACGACCATACTAGATATAAATATAATATAAATATAAATGTGATAGATAAAATAGTATATATATATATATATATATATATATATATATATAATTATAAATAAATTAAAAAATAAAAAAAATGTATATATGTATTTATAAATTCATATGTAAATATAGGTACATTTCTATAGTCTAAATATCTTTATATCTTAAATAGCCATTAAAATTCCTTAAAAAATCTTTCTATTTTAAATAACATTTATCACATGGTGTTAAAAACAAGAATGCATTTAGTACATTTTCTTGCATATATAAACAAGGTCAAATACACATGGATTTATATTTCAAAACACTGGCAATACTTATATGTCCATTTAGTCCTGGTATTACACTAGCATTTAATCTAAGTTGCCACAGACACTCCTTTGTCAATAATAAATTATCAGGGTCACCTTCCTTTTCCCAGGGGTTAAAAATTCTATCTATAATGAAAAATATGAATCTTTTGAAATGACTACATGTGGTACTGTGAACGTAAAGAGCATTAGTTTCTTTTTTGTGTTTAATGTCTCTAATGTGTTCCATAATTCGCTCTTTTAATTTTCTCTTAGTTTTCTCTTAGTTTTTCCAACATAAAATCCGGGACATGAGGTACAATTTGCTAGATAAATAAACAACAATTTTTGTGTACAGTTGTTAAACACAAAAAAGAAACTAACACTCTTTACGTTCACAGTACCACATGTAGTAATATCAAAAGATTCATATTTTTCATTATAGATAGAATTTTTAACCCCTGGGAAAGGAAGGTGACCTTGATAATTTATTATTGACAAAGGAGTGTCTGTGGCAACTTAGATTAAATGCTAGTGTAATACCAGGACTAAATGGACATATAAGTATTGCCAGTGTTTTGAAATATAAATCCATGTGTATTTGACCTTGTTTATATATGCAAGAAAATTTACTAAATGTATTCTTGTTTTTAATACCATGTGATAAATGTTATTTAAAATAGAAAGATGTTTTAAGGAATTTTAATGGCTATTTAAGATATCAAGATATTTAGACTATAGAAATGTACCTATATTTACATATGAATTTATAAATACATATATAAATTTTTTTATTTTTTAATTTATTTATAATTATATATATATATACTATTTTATCTATCACATTTATATTTATATTATATTTATATCTAGTATGGTCGTAATATATTACTTAATATATTTTTTAACTTTTATATTTTTATATTCATATTCATATATACTATTATTATCATTACAATAATATTATAAACATAACTTAGTAATTAATTATTTTAAATACTTTCAAAATTAATTTTATTATATATTATTAGTTTCATAAATGAATAAGAAACATTTTAAACATTTTGTAGTATATGAACACTAACTTAGTTGTTAAAATATTATATACCTTATTAGATACGTCCCTTCAATTCATTGTTACATATTTTTGACATTAATAAGTGTCATTTCATCAGAATATAAGAACAATTATATTTCCTTACATAAACTGTTATTAATTTATACTGAACATCAAAGCATTGTACCCTCTCAAGCTGTATTAAGTGAATTTTATTTTATTTATACTTATATACATTTCTATTTATATTTTTGTTAGTATTTTATTGACCAACAAATGTTTATTTATAGGCGTTGCCTTGCAATTAATTAATCAATGAACTAATTTGTTTAATTATAAACGGTTGCAGTTTAGACAGTATACTTGTACTCTGAAGAAACCCGCCTGTATTTAGTGGGTGAAAGCGCTTAGTACTTGGCATTTTTAAAGTATCTCTGCTGTTGGTTTTTATTATTTTCATGAAGTGTGTGCAATAAAGTCTCTGGATTACCCAGGATATCGCATTTTTGTTTCCCATTCTCATCTTCCCTGTTCCTCTCATGAATGCTTGCATGCTGCCCTTTTTTCTACTATTCAGTACACCTATTCCACATCTTTTATGGTCAGAAAATGTATGCTTACTTGTGAACATGTTGAGACTTGCATTTAGTCTGTGGGCCACTAATTATCAAATATTGTCTAAGTTAATACTAGAGTTGTAGAAATTTATTTCACAGAATATTCCCTTTTATCAGAGGTATGGCAATCTCGGAGTATATATATATATATATATATATATATATATATATATATATATATATATATATATATATATGTATGTATATGTATATATATATATATATATATATATATATATATATATATATATATGTATATATATGTATATATATATATATATATACACACACACACACACACACACACACACACACACACACATGTGTGTGTATCTGTGTGTGTGTGTGTGTGTGTGTGTGTGTGTGTGTGTGTGTGTGTGTGTGTGTGTGTGTGTGTGTGTGTGTGTTCAGGGGTGTAGGGGGATCATCTCCCCACATGGGGATGCAAAAAGGAGTTTTAAGGAGAGCAGAGATTTTTGAGATTTGCTCTTCTCTAGGTTTTTAGTCTTTTTTTTTTTTCAGCTTTTTGGAACTCAGCATTTCAAGTGCCAACATTTCTCTAGGGAGCCATTAAATTCTTTCTGAAGAAATACAGTCTCACTTGTTCTGCACTTCCAGTTTATGGGGAATGATATCAGAATATTTTATTTTGCTGATAAGTAGAGACCCCATAGACATTTATACAGAAGAGAAATATGGCCAGAGCAGCGCAGACGTTCTCTTACTCTTCTTCAGTAAGGAACATGAGGTATTTTATATTGATCTCAGCATCCCTGACCTCAGGCAAAGGGGACTTCAGTTTAAAATCTCATGTGAAGGAGAAGGATAACCGCCCTATTGGACTACAGTGTCAATACTGGAACTAAAGTCTAAGAATTTGATTTGAGACCTTAGAAATTTATTAGCACTAAAGGTGAGTAGCTCCCACCACTACACATAATTATTATCATGGCAGGCCTTAGGCATAGGCGAACTAGGCAACTGCCTAGGGAGCCGTACAGGCCAGCTGTATAAAGGGCGCAATTTGCAGGTATTTATTTATTCATTTTAATTTACTTTTCTAATTATGCGGGCAGCAGAACTATAGGGCAAGGGGAGGAGCATTAGATGTCGGAACCATAAAGCGAAGGGGAGGGAGGGAGCCCCCCCCCATGCAGGGCGCAATGACGTTAGCTTCCCAAAAGGCAAACCTTAAGGCAAAAGTGAAGAATATGGCAGTTAATTTAATTCCTCTGCTTTGCTTAATTGCCTGGCTGGTACTGGTGTGTGCTACTATGTTTTACATTAATACTAGCCCCTACTGTATTTAACAAGTTGCAGTTGTTAATTTAATTCCTCTATAACTGTTTTGCTTAATTTTGACAAGTCGCGGCTGACTGTTAATTTAATTCCTGCCTGGTACTGGACTGGTATGTACTGTGCTGCTATATATTTTACTGCTGTATTTGACAACTTGGTCGCCGCACACTCATAACATAGACAATGATATTATTTACTCATGCTAATTTAGTTATTTATTGCTGTCAATGTAAATGTGCTGGGCTGGCAATGATGCTATATTTTACTGCCCATCGCTCGTAACACAGGGAGAGAGATTTACTTTGTAGTTCAGACAGACAATGCATTTCACTGACTCACTCATTTGGAGAGGGGTGTGTTGATTTACTTTGCTTAGTAGCTGTGTGTGTGTGTGTGTGTGTGTGTGTGTGTGTGTGTGTGTGTGTGTGTGTGTGTGTGTGTGTGTGTGTGTGTGCCTTACTTGATTCATTTTGAGAGAGAAAGAGATTTACTTTCTAGTTCAGATGAGATGGACAATGCATTTCACTTGCTCATCTGTTAATTTACTAAATGCTCGTTTGTTGATTACTTTGGTTAGTAGGTTCAGAGAGATTTACTTGATTCACTTTCTAGTTCAGATGGTTACTTTAGTCACTTTGAGAGAGATAGACGGACAACGTGTGTTTTTTTATTTGAACACTACCCCATCAGATGCACAGTGGCAAACACCACCCAACACCCTCCGCATGATGTTTAGTATTTGTCTACTAGTTAAAAAACATAAGCAGACATTTTTCCGCCAAATGCATATGTAAAACATTAATTTGTAGGGCATTCACAATAGTTGCCAACAAGCATCTGTTTATATGTTTTTTTCCATGCAAAAAAAGAATTCAAAAGAAATTTTTTATAAACAAATACCATGCTCATTCAGATGTCTGCTAAAAGAAATAATACACAGTAATGTCTCCAATGGAGATAGCCTGTATTGTCATATAAAAATGTTGGTGTTCTAGCTCTATGTTTCAGGCAGAACTTTAACAAAATAAACAGCAAGTCATTTACAATGCTTGATGTTTGCTGTTGGTTATAGAATTTCTAAGTTTCTTGCACAAGAAGCCGGAAGATTTGTTGATAGTGGTCTCCTCACACATTAACATATTATTACCTTGCTTCTACAACCAGCAAATTCTTAAAAAAAAACAATAAAGGCTATTTTGAAGAGAATGCCACTGTCTTTCAATACAGAAAACGTCCTTCCCACAACATTACTAATTTGTTCATCGGTGTACAACCTGTTGCATCTTAAATACTGCTCATTTCTCTCAAATAATCTTTTTTGCATTTCCTTATGGTAGAACGTCCTCTACTACAAGAACCTTAAACTCAATACCGGACTCTCCCTTGCATACACAATTTTGATACCAAGTTTAAAAAACACATGAACATGCTATGGGGCTGTTAAAAGAATGTACTGTAACAAACCCCCTCCCAAATAAATTTTGGCTTCTTGTGTTGCATAGTTCTTCAGGGGAGGGTAGTTTAGTGCTGCTTATACCATGTGTGTTTGTGTTAGTAGCACAACAGGTAGAATACTTGCTTTTCATGCAGAAGGCTGTGGGTTCTACTCCCACAGTATATAGATGGATTGCTAATACTCTAGTGTGTTGTACTTTTAAAGGGGGTGGATGCTGCAGTCCTATGAATGTCCACCTAGGTGGAGATACCTAATAACTATGAACCTGTTATCAGTTTTCCATCCATTCCCTATTGCAATATTACTAGTTTATCATTTTTTTTAATGTAACATAGGCAATTTATTCCTCAAGGGTGACAGAGGCACTTTATTTGTAGCTGAAACAATGAAATATAAAGTTGTTTGCTAGCAGCAACCTCTTCGTTAGTTACAGATCTCGTTAATATGGAATAATTTATATGACCTTTTCTTCTGCAGAGACTACATATTTACGGATACTGGTGGATTGCAGAAGATTAAGTAGACATTTATGATGGAAAAGTTCTGAACTGGGCAGTTTTCTCATTATTGGTTCATGCATTTTGTTTCATTGCTTACTGGAAAAATGTTCAAAACAATAAATTTAACACACTAACAAGTGTGCTGTATTATACAAGGAATATAGTTTAATACAATCAAGGTGAATCAAAGAATGCATACATGTATGCATGGCCCTAAAAATGTGTTTGGAAACAGCCCAGAGGAAAGTCAAAGCTCAAAATCACGGGCAAATTTTAAGCTTTACTCTTTTTACTAAAGCAATGGTTGAAGGTAAAACAGTTCACACCACATTACCTTGACCTGGCCAAGCCTTTTGACACAATCCCCTACTCAGGTGTAGTACAAAAAATGAATAATGTAGGAGCAAACACTTGCATCACTAGCTGGATTACCAACTTGCTCACAGGATGCAGGAAATCAAAATAGGGGAAGAGATCAGTCACTAATGGAGTCCCCCAGGTTTCGGTGCTGAGACTTTTTCTGTTTGGCATATACATCTCAAAAGTAAAAGGAAATACCAAATGGCTTTGGCCAGCTAAGTTTGCGATGACTGAACAGCAGTTATTGAATCACCAAATGACTTAACTATCATGCAGGAAGGTTTGTCTGAAATAGTAACTGGGGTCAAATTCATGACAATGCCCTCTGAGAACTGGCCCAATTGTTTGGCATTTGGGAACTTTTGTGTACAGTGACCTAACTTTTGACCAACATGTGCCCAGAGTCATAAGAAAGCCTTTCTATATTGCACAGCTTATAAACAAATTGACTGTGACTAGATCTAGAGATGTTGTCCCTCTTTACAAAGCTCTCATTAGGTCAATTATTTTGTATAATCCTGACTTTGGCATGTATCCGTCCAGACCCAAGCAGCAATTGGAATACCTTCAGAGATACCTTACTAAAAGGATACAAGTCCTAAACAATAGATCTTGCATGGACCACCTCAAAGATTTATTACTATACTCAGTATCCTACAGAGTGTCTAATACAGCTGGACTATTCCTCATAAAATGTGTGGTTTTCTGGCAACTCACTGAGGATTTAAATAACTAAATGTCATACATTTGAGTTTTACCCTTCATTTCCTCCAGAAAATGCATGCTAAGACAAATGCTGCTATTGCAGCAACTTTCTAAGTCTATAAAAACAATATTTATAATCTGTCCCTGGTTAAAGGCCTTTGTCCCCCCCCCCCATTATTTTAGCCTTTGTTCAGATTTCTTGTGCCAAGAGGTTGAGAGGTATGGAAGCATGGTATGCAGTGCCATAGTTTCTGATTATCTGGTGCATTTTAAGGGGGGTAGGGGTTCTGTATTCCATAGTGTGCCCTCCTTTGTTTAGGATACCTAGTAACTATGAACGTGCTGGATTCTCAGTCATCCTCTATTGCAATATTACCAGCTTACCAATTTTTTTCTTTAATGCAATGTAGGCAATTAATTATTCAAGAGTAGCAGGCACTGAATTTGTAGATGAAATACTGAAATGCAAAGCTGTTTGCCTGTGACAGCCTCTTCATTAGTTACACATCTCTTTAATGTAGAATTATTCGGATGAATTTTACTTCTGCAGATATTGTCCTTATTGACTGATAGTGGTGAGTTGTAATGACAGATGTTTGAGATACCTTTTATGGTTAAAATATTCTGAAATGGGTAGTTTTGCCATTATTGGTTCATACATTTTGTTTCACTACTTACTGGAAAAATGTTCAAAGCTACAAAATTTAAAACACACCCCAACAAGTGTAAATGTTTCTATTTGTAACTAGCTGTTTTTTGTTTATCAAATGGCACTCTGTTGTAAAATCTGAAAGCAGTGTTAGTAGCATAATTGCCTTTGGTGCAGATGGCTGTGGATTCTTCTCCCACACCATGTAGATGGAGTGCTGATATTGCATTGCCCATATGATTGTTGATTATTTGGTGCATTATAAGGGGGATAGGGGTTCTACCCTCCTGAGTATGCTCGTTGTATGAGATGCCTAGTGACTATGAACTTGTTGGATATTTCCTATTGCAATATTGCCAACTTACCAATTTTTTAATGTAATATAGGTAATTAATTCTTCAAGGGCAGCAGGCACTGAATTTGTAGATAAAACATTTATATGACAAACTCCCCTTGAGTAGCTCATTCCCCATTGGCCCTTTTTTTCAATTATAAAGGAATTCCCAGTACTATTCTAGCATGTCCAAAGGTCAGTTGTTAATCTCCTCTCCGGTCCAGCTGGTGGGGAATCCTGAGGCAATGTTACAACTGCCTCATGTACACAGACAACCCTCTCCTCCTCCCAACAAATTCCAACACATGTGAGAGATGCAACCATATAACCATACTGGAGGCTAAGCTCTCTCAACTCAGTACTGGCGAAACCAGTCAGCAGGAGAAGGAAACCACACTCACTACAATTCCAGTCTCACATAGACCTGCTACGACAGCAAACCAAACACATAAACGCACAAAAACATACTCGGAGGCTCTAAATAAAAATCTGCCTAAGCAGCAGAGACCTCCAAAGCAGACACCCAAGCAACCGCTACTCCAAAACAAAACACATGCAGCACATAGCTCACAAAGCCAGTGTGCCGAACAGTCACAGCCCTTAAGGCTAAACAACACACCTGATACACTTGTAATAGGTGACTCTATTGTCAGGCACACTGACGTCCCGCTCACCAGGCTGAAGAAGGAGAAGGTCATGGTGAGCTGCCTGTCAGGCGCTAGGATCTGCCACATAACACAAGCACTCAGGTCACTCCAAGGCAAGTACAAATATGACTCAGTCATTGTCCATGCTGGAGTGAATGACCTGAGATGTACCTCCCTGGACTACATGAAAAGAGACATAGAGGAGCTCTCTGAGCATGTAGCCCAGGCCGGTATGATCCTGACCTTGAGTAGCATCTTACCCTCACCAAGAATGATGCCGCAATATGAAGACAAGATGATCAATTTCAACAATTGGCTTAAGTATTGGTGTCATTCAAAGGGGATCCAATGCCTGTCAGCCTGGGATGACATGCTCGACAAGCCATGATGCTTCACTAGGGACGGCTTGCACCTGTCACCCCTGGGCTTTCGGATATTGGCAAAGGCTCTTGCTACCCCCATAGTGCCTTTTTTAGGCAAGGCTCAAAAGACAAACCCACCTCCATAGGTATCACAAGGGATAAGAAACTAAGAGTAATGCTACTCAACGCCAGAAGTCTAAACCTCAAGATGCACGCACTCAAAACTCTCCTTAGCATGGAGAACATCGATATCTGTGCAGTAACAGAAACCTGGTTCAAGGCTCCCAAGAGCACCCCAGAACTACCAGGTTATACCTCATACCATGCTTTTTGGCCCCAAAACTTGGACCGAACCACAAAAGGTGGGGGAGTATCAATATTCGTCAAAGATACCCACACCTCCAGGTTGATGGCACAGCACGAAGCATCAGAGACTATCCATGTGCAACTAACAGTGGGTAAAACTGCCTTCCAGTTTATAGCCTGCTACAGACCACCCTCCCAAACCCAGGATCCCCACTCGGCCTTCTTGAGAACACTGGAAAATATGAAGGTCTCTCCAAACACCATTATATTGGGTGACTTCAACTACCCAAACATAGACTGGGAGCATTACTCTAGCTCCAACACCCTAGCCCAAAGGTTCCTAGAATTTATAAACTCAAATGCTATGGAACAACTTGATACCACTCCCACAAGAGGGGAAAACATACTGGACCTGATCATCACCAACATGGGGACTCTATGCTCCAGACCAGAAGTGTATCCCTCACTGGTAAGATCAGACCATAAACTAATCTCACTGGATATGCACATCCCGACTCCACCCCCTGCCCTGAAAACCACAGTGAAAAACTTCTCTAAATCAAATTTCACAGTCCTCAAAATCGAGGTGGAATCCTTCAAAGCCCCCGGGCATGTGGAAAATATGGCCCAGACCGCAGAATCCTTTATAAATGCATTCTATGAACACATTCAGGAATGCATGGATCATGCAATCCCAAATAAAACCAAGACCCAATCCTCCAAAGGCAGACGTCCTGTCTGGTAGATCCCAGCCATAAACAAACTATACAATAAAAGGAGGAAGCTACTATATGACAGAGCAAAATCCCAAAAAGGGAAGGCATCTCTGATCAGTATTAGCAAAAAACTACGTGCACTCATAAAATCGTCTAAGGCCAGCTTCGAGAGAAAAATTGCACAGGACACTAAGGATAATCACAAGGCTTCAAGGCTTTCTTTAGTTATGTTAGGAACCTGGGTGGGAATTCCCAGATATGCTCAGAATTAGTCCAAAATGACAAAAAATACACCAAACCCACAGACATTGCCAACATCTTAGCTGACAGGTTCAGCGCAAACTTCTCCCCCCCCTCCCCACCAATAGGGCAAATATTTATCCCAGAAGAGTGCTGCCCCCCCCTGACATCTCAGATGCTCAGGTAAGAGCTGCCCTCTCCAAAGCAAAAAACACAGCATCAATGGGACCAGACGGTGTCCCGGGCTGTGTCCTACATGAACTCCAAGAAGAGCTAAACCCAAATGTAAAACTACTGTTCAATCTCAGCCTTACTACAGGATATGTATCCAAAGAGTGGCGTACAGCAACAGTGGTCCCTCTCCACAAAGGTGGTGCCTCAATGGATCCTGGAAACTATCGCCCCATAAGCCTGACTAGCTTGGTCTGCAAAGCTATGGAAAGGATCGTCATAGACCTCATAAATAAAGATATTGGGGACCGACAGACACTGGATCCTACCCAGTTCGGCTTTGTTAAGGGCAGATCCTGCCTCTTAAACCTGGTTGATTTCTTTGAAATAGTCACCAAGGCCATTGACGAGGGGAAGGTGGTCCACACAGCCTACCTGGACCTTCCAAAAGCCTTCGATACAATACCCCACTCGGGCATTATAGATAAGCTCACCAGCTTAAATATAAACCCCTATGTCACTAGATGGGTTTCAAACTGGCTCAAGGACAGAACCCACATGGTTAGAATTGCTGGAGCCATGTCAGACTCCAAACCAGTTTCAAGTGGCGTCCCACAAGGCTCAGTCCTGGGACCTCTCTTGTTCGGTATATATTTCTCGGAGGTACAGGCCAACACGGAAGGACTGTGGCTGACCAAGTTCACAGATGACTGCAAACTGGGTGCCATAATCAACTCTCCAGCCGACACAAGCATCCTACAAAAGGGCCTCATAGAAACAGACAACTGTTGCCAGAGCCATGGCCTCAAGCTAAATGCCAAAAAGTGTATAGTCATCCCCTTTGTCAAAAACAAAGTGCCCACAAATTACCACATAGGTGGTAATCCATTAAGTACAGAAGAAGTAATTAGGGACCTGGGGACCCAAGTTGATAGCAATCTCTCATTTGACAACCACGTGGCCAAAGTGGTTAGAAAAACATTTTATATAGCCCACCTAATCATGAAGGGATTCACATCTAGATCAGGGAGGTCATCGTGCCTCTTTACTCATCCCTCATCAGGCCCATAATTGAGTACAATGCCCCTTTTGGGATGTACCTTACCAGACACCTGCAGCAACTGGAAAGACCCCAAAAGTACCTCACCAAGAGGATCAAAGGGCTCAAACAGATGCCATATGCTGCCCGGTTAAAGAAACTCCAGCTCTACTCAGTGGCATACCGCCTGCTCAGAGGCGATCTGTGCCTGACGTATAAAGCCATGTCCAACCCGGAATTAATGGACATGCTGCACCTCAAAAAATCCAAATCCCATCGAGCAATGCGCTCGAGAGACTTGAACCTCAGCACTGAAATAAATAGGACATGCTGGAGGGACAGATTCATAACCCAGAGGCTCCCTTCACTCTGGAATAAAATCCCAGTCCAGGTTAGGCAGAGTCCCTCATTGACTCTCTTCAAGAGGAATCTTGATGAGTGGATGGGAGATCGTAGGTTTACCCCGGGTATCACTTCTGTGTCACTGTTAGACAGAGGCACACTATACTAACCTCGAAAAAGGGCATAGCAAAATTCATTTAAAATGGGTGGCGAAAGCCAAACACACTCTGGCTAGGCTTATAAATGCCCTAGGGCAGATAGCCTAGTATGAACCTATGAACCTATGAACCTATGTGAAGTTGTTTTGCCAGTAGCAACCTCTTCATTAGTTACAGATTTCTTTAACATGGAATTCAGATGATTTTACTTCTGCAGAGATTGTGTGCATGGAGTAATAATGGTGGATTGTGATGACAGAAGTCTTGAGGGGTAGTTATGGGTTCATATATTTTGTTTCATTGCTTATTAAAAGAATGTTTAAAACTACAAATTTAAAACACTTTCTAACAAGTGGTGCTGTATTATACAAGGAATATAATTCAATGCAATCAGGAAGGTGAATCAAGGAACAAATGCATGCATGCATGGCCCTAAAAAAATGTGTGCAAGGAGTCTGTTTTGAAAACAGCCCACAGGCAAACTTAATTCTTCACTGGCTAGATGCATTTTTCTATTAATGTGGGTTTTCATGCTGTTTCAATGAATGTGAGTTTTTCTATTTCAATGAATGCAAGTTTCAAGGGCAGAGAAGTTTACTGCTTATGCCAAGTCTGTTTTCATTGTGAGACTGTATTGTTTAGCAAATAGCTACCTGTGTTTGTGCTATTTTATTTTAATATCTGTAATCGCTGTAGAAGCAAATAAGAGAACAGTATGCATGGTAACTGGTGAGAAATAACCAAATAATGGAACACTGGAATGGCTGAGGAGGGAGCTGCTGCTGGGATGAGGGGGTTGCTGCAGAAGGGGCTGCTCTGGGGGGCAGTCTATTACCCTGCCTAGGGCCCTATCTGACTCTGATCCAGCTCTGATTTTTAAAGTAGAAAATACTATGCAGGGGTAGTTGCAGTTAAAGATACCTTGTAATGTAGTTATTCTTCCTATGCATGTAAATAATTTAAAGAAATGACTGGAGTGGCTTTCTTGGGGAGTGACCCTGTGGGTGTGGCTCAAATAGGGGTGTCTCATGACTATCGTGTAGGTGAGGCTTAAGGGGTGCCAGAGCATTACTTCGTCTAGGGCACCATTTCGGCTAAAGCCAGCCCTGATTATTATTTATGTTATCACTTTTGAAATAGAAATAACAATAGCATCACTGCATAATGAGGTTCTATTACTAAAGCCTCCCCTTTACTTTTTATGTGGCACCTTAGGTTTACTCTGTCACCTGAGTGCAGTCTCTTCATCTCATGGATGGAGTGTGGCTGAAGAGAAAAAGAGGTAGTTTTGTGCCCTTTTTTTAGCTATTTAAAGCTGTGTAAGTTACCTTTATGTTATTTTGCTCAGATTCCCTTAACCTTGAAAATACTACACTATACTGTGTTCTGCATTTCTTTCTAAATGCTTGTTTCTCAAGTACATATGCTGTAAATATTCAGTAAACTGTAACTTCCTAGTATATATTTTTATCTTGTCATTTTTGCTGCACATTCTATTTCGGAGTGGCAAGTCACAATTCCCTGTAATAGCATTTTAGGTGCTGGAAAACATATTCTTATCTTTCAAAATCTAATATTGAACTACCTTTTAGTATAAATGCCATTGATAATAACTAGAGGTCGATGACCAAAGGTGACACCAGTAGCAAGCCATAAATATAGATTTGCTGTTAATTCCATTGCTAAGGGGGCTGCTACCCCTTTAATCTGCATTCTATCTATTAAAACATAGGCAGGAGGGGATTAAAGGGGTACTGCACCCCATTAGTACCAAAATTAATGGCAAATATTAAGAAATGAAAATTTTCTAGTCACAGAAAAAGGTTGTAAGTATGCATGCTTCATAAACCTTGCATAAATCAAAATGACATAAATCACATTGTGTGAATGAGCCCTGACTACAAGTATGTGCACTAATTATAAGGATGTTGCATTATTCTTTTAAAATGGTTATGTCACAAAAATAATTAAGCATGCATGCCTGTACTTAGCACTAATAGAATATTTCAAACTACTGTAAAGCACTAGGGACCTGATTCCAAAAGAATTGCTGTCAGTATAAGTGACCACTAACACTGAGATCAAACCTTTTGGATTCTAGCCCATAGTATAAGCCTGTTGATAAATAGGCCTTACCCTGAAGTAAGCCACGTACATGAGATAATGTCTTGGAATCAGGGCAGACTTACATTGAGAGTAACTCTTTTGGAATGTGGCTCAAAAAATATTGCTGTAAATTCATGTATTAATACAGTTTAAACATGTACGGAGAAATAAGCGTATGATTGCCATAAGCAATTGGAGAGTGTGAGTGTAGTATGATTCCTCAAATTTGAAAGTATTTTGTCACTTAAAGCACCTTGTGCATAACCTGTTACAACAATCAAAGCTTGCAACAATAAACCATCGCAGCCCTTCGTCTCCCAGTAAAACATTCCCCATGTAGTTTAAAAATCCCTGCTGCAGCATCTCTGAAACATTCCTAACAACAAAGTCTATCTTTGTAAATATCAACAAACTGTGTTTTGCAATTAATAAGTGTTTGAGACCATTCTGAAAACATTCCTGCTACTAAAAGTCTTTTATACAGTACCAAGAGGTATGCAAGTTCATGACAATACCGTTTCTTCTACTAAACGTTTTACACACTAGCCAATGGCAGTCCAGCAAGAGCAGTGGATGCATTTTGTAATACACAGTTGTCTGTGATGACATGGTGGGCAAGCTTAAAATGAAGGCTCACTAAGCGATCAGGCACTCGTACCCATGGTAATCCATATGTGTCTGATATAAAGAGGCTCAAAAGAGAAAACACAAAAGAAGTGAACATGCTGGCTTTTTGCAACCATCATTAAAAATAACCTGACACATATTAAAAAAGCAGTAAACAATCTAGTCCTGCAAAATTGCTGAAGTATTGTTAATGAAACCCATTCAGTATAATATACAAGAACACTTGTAAATCCACTACCAGTTTGTGCAAGCAACAAAACTGCAGTTGTCTTCCGACTTTAGGTAAACACAAGCAGAAGTTCTATCAGATGCAAGGATATTATCCAACTTAAGGGGTTCTCATACATTCTCCACAAGGGCTCATTAGTACTAGTCTGCTTTCAAACCTATCCACTCATGACTACAATAAAGGAATATAATAACACATTTCATTTGTGCATTAGTTCTCCATTCCTCATCATAGCACAGTAAACAGACATAGTATAACCCACTCACCTCTGCTAGACAGCTAACTGTAGCAACTTAATTTGCACTTAACTGTTCTTATTCTTGTCCAATATGGCTCATATTGCTTAGATACTGCTTCATACACCTCTTCTTCTATTTTACAACTTGACCAAAGTGCTGGGTAATGTTTTCAATGGACATTTATTTGCACACTAACACTGGGCAAAATGGTCAAGAGCCAGTTTGCTCCTTCAAGACACAAGAATATTACAGTTAAAAGTAACAGCTGCATATAACACAACTAAAACTGCAATACAGTTATGAGATATGCATTCATTGATAATGTATATATTTTCTGATAACAGTATAGTTGTCCTAATCCCCAAACAGCTCATGTCTTTCCTGTACTTCGAGAAATATACCTTCCTAAATGGATGCACTTAGTTAACACACAAACAAATAAAAAAAAATAAGGAGGAACTGGAGGTATTCACTGAGTAACTATTTCAGAACATTAAAATGTCCTAGACATTAATATTATGCAGCAATCTTTTCTCATCCATAAACTGTGGAACATCAGAAGAAAACCTTCAAAATCCTGAGTATCCCTCAACAAAGAACCAGGTTGTGAGTTGGCATAATAACTAAGGCATTTACCTCACAAACACAGAGCACAATGTTTGATTCTCACCTTGGAAGCATGACTTGGTTTAAAAAGACCCCCTGGCATCAATAGCCTAGTAATCACCTATAAACATAAAAATAGCATATAAAGGCTCCTTAAAAGAATACCTGCTGGACATCCTTGGTAAAGGAGAGATCATGTGTATGGAATAAGAGCTCATAGGACTAAAACAAGAATTGCAGTTTAAAACCTATGAAAACTATTGCATATGTATTATAGTACATGGACTGTACAGCTTATTTAAGCTAATACCTAGCTACAAAGAGTTGATTGCCACATAATATGTCACATAATGTGCAGTAATATGCAATAATTTTAAACAGCATGGTGGCTAATAGCATAGCCTGTGTTTGTGTTACTAACACCTGTATCCTGCATTTTGCTAAAGTAGAGACATACCTGTAAAAATAAATATTTGTTTTCAAGAGATTGAGACTACCAGTGCCATATATAATGATAATTTACAATAGAAAAAAGTCCAAATATAGACACCAGGAATTCTTTTTTCTTACCAAGTAGTTGGCCATTGTTCTGCCTTCCTTCATAGCATAGCTCTCTGTTAGTCAAATTCTGGACAGGAATTATGTGGGTTGGTGCTTCAGATAAAGTTACAGTCCTACTCCACTCCTGCAATAACTCTTGCCTTAAACACATAATCTCCTGATAGGACTGTTTAGTCTTATCAATACCACATTCAGATGCATGATGTCACTCTAGAAGGAATTAATGTGTGATCATCTATATTGTCTGGTTGAATATACTAGAAACATGTAAAATATATTGTTTGTATGCCTTGCATATGTGTTTCTTTTGAACTTTTCTCCCTGGGCCTCCACTGAAAATGGACATGTATCCAGTTGGACTATCCCAGTTAACAAATGTAAAATAAATAAATAAATAAATAAATAATAAAAAATTGCAAGCTCATACAGATGGAATAAGATTATTCTGCTCACTAAATAATTTTCTGGTTAACACCAGAAATGCAAGTACAAGTCTTTCTGCATAAGTGACTTGTCAAAAAGTCATGGAAATCAGCATTGATTGGGCCCGCAGCTAGCACAAGGCCTCAAGACAAGTACTTAAGGAAGCTTGTGTTAGAGCTTACTTTGGCCTTGTTGAGTCAGGCTCAAAACTGAGAGGATGTTAACATAGCCTAGGCATACAATCCAAGTGGTTCTGCTGTTAATGTGACCATCATAGCCAAATTATCATCAGTGTCCTGGGATCCTCACCTCTTCTTTACAGACAGCAAGAATACAGTATCAGTTCCTTCCATACTTTTCATCCTCTTAGCGCAATGAATTTAGGCAGATCCAAAATAATGTAGTGGGATAGAGGACAAAGGCCAAAAATCAGGGGGGGGGGGTTTAAGCATTGCACTCACAAGCTTAGAAAGTTGATAGATTAAAAGGTCTTGCAGTAGTGTGCATTTTCTTAAAGATATAAACTCAACAGTTCAAATGTTTGTCATTATTTAGGGACTTCAGTCCTCAATGACTTGCCAGAAATCCACAAGTTTTAAGAGGAACACACCGAAACTATGATGCAAAAATCTAAACAATCTGCGAAAATATGGACAGAAGAAAGCTGTTATTCTTACTAAGGCTGTTTTTCTTTTAAATATTTCTCTTAATCTCAATTATCACAAATTGACAACCCAGCCTCTCTGTGAAGGAAACTAAATTTCACTCCAATATCTAAGGTCTCTTTATTGCAGACACTACCCAAAGCTCATAACCATTGCAAAGAATGGGGGTACGGACTGACTGGTAATTCCATCATTACATTCCAGTACAATGCATGTGGTACTGCTGCTGGTCCACCGATCCCCTGGTTGACCTCTCGATACTCCTCCTTATCCTTACTGAAAAACAAGACAACAAGATACTAAACTCTTAAATCTGAGGTAGTGTCTCCCCATTAATAAGATGAAGCAATCCATTCTTTCCTGGGACATAACCATGACCTATGATTTCTGGGTGCTGATTTTCATCTGAACCACTTCACATCCTCTAGTGAATTACTTCAATACACAACAGAGGTCACAGTCACTTGAAGATAGGAGAGAAGTGTCACAAAAGGAAATATCGCCAGCCCAGCTATCTGGAATTTTGTAAATAATTCTATGTCATTTCTGAATATTGATGTGATTCATAAAGAATGTGTGTAAAGGTGTAAAGTACAGAACCAAAATGTCACCACAGCATGCCCTGCTGGCTTAGAATAAAAATGTATATAAACTATTTTAATTCTGTAAATGCATATGTTTTAACAGTAGAAACTAGAACATAGAGGGTTAACTTACATAACTTCAAGAAAATAAGTTGAAATTAAATTGTTTTACAATTGTGCTATAAAAGATATCAGTTTCAGGGCAGTAGCAGACACAATGTCTAGAGCTAGAAGTTTTTTATATTGTTTTGGAAGAGAAGTAATTACTAAGTTTGAGATGCAGAAGTGTTTTATTGCTTTAAGATTTCCAGAATCTGCAAACATCTGAGAGATATGTATTTTTCACAGAGAGTTACTAAAATTCTGTCAGTTTCTGACAAAAAGGGTTAAGCTTGGGAACTAAAAATCAGGTCACAAAAAGTGATATCATCCAAGCTAACCCAGCAGTAATATTTGATATTAATTTAATTACTCTGTCAGAGAGAGACTGTGCATTTTGTATATTGTCTTTGACCTGGAAACATCAACTCATCACCATCTTCTGCACTTGCTTTGCTGTAAGTTTTAAGGCAATAGTAACTCTTTTGTATTCAGACAGGAATATAGTAAAGTATAGCTTAAATGTTTTCTTTATTCATTTGAGACTGTCCTGCAATGTTGTTTTAAATATTTCCTTTGATTTTGAACTCTGAGGTTACTGTGTTGATTTACTGAGTATTGTCTTGTTCTTTTATTATTAAATATACTTAAACTTATCTTTGTGGTTGATATTTGTGAGGTATATTTAAGCTCCTAGAGTACTTCTATATCTATTTGCTGACATTGAACTAGTCACTCCTAAATAGCCTTGCTCTTGGTCAGACTACCATTTGGATTAATAGTAACATTACAGGGTAGGATTGGGCACCCTTTGTTAAGGGCTTTATAGTAGTTAATAAGTAGTGGCTGGTGGTAGCTGGAAACTACCTTATAGTCTGGGCAGAAGGGGGCATAGTTAGTAAACCTGTGACAGCCTTCCCAGGTGTGTGCATGCATTTGTATATAAATCAAATCTCAAAGTGCGTGTGTGTGTGTGTGTGTGTGTGTTTGTGTGTGTGTGTGTGTGTGTGTGTGTGAACTACTTGGTCAGGGACATGAAGCACTGGTTGGACAGAGAGGGTGCTGGAGGTCTTAGCTTGGCCACTCAGCTGAGATCTCAACTCTATAGCTATGCTAGTGGGGAGACGTACTGGGAATCTGGAAATAGAGGTAGAAACCAGCCACAGACTGGTTGCAGTCTCTCTGTGCTCTTAAGGGAAATTGCACTTTACTGTGGGTGTACTTGCCATCCTTGCAGTGTGTACATTCCCCACTGGTGCAAGTGGTGAGGATTGAGGCTCCTGATTTTCCCTTGGGCAGTGTGACTGCAAAGGCAGAGGTAAGTAGTAGTATCCAGGCTGACAGTGAGACACCACTGTCAGAGGATACCAGACTTCCTGTGGAAGGGGAGTTGGGAAGGATTACCAAGAAAGAGTCGAGACAGGTTCAGCTCTCAGACCCTACATTACAAGGCTTGAGAGAGGTAGCCAGTGAGGCACCTGATATTCAAGGGAAGGGGGAATCTGTATACTGGGACAAATGGTGACTGTATAGAGAGTGGATACCTGAGCTAATTAGAGGAAGAGCAGTGAGCAAACTCTGATCTGTGATATATAACATTAAGTATCCCGCTATTCACTTATTTTTACGAGTTATTTATAGCACTTTTATTGTCTGCTGCATACTTTTCTAGCTAGTTTCACTGTGTGTGAGGTATTAACTGGAAATTTTCTGCATTTGTTAAGCATCTGTTTGAGTTGTTTGTTCTGATTTTTGTTTCCCACCCTCCCTCCTTATTGGTATCCTGTTCTTATACTTGGTGGCTTTGCAGTTTCCCACCCCTACTGTAAATTTTATCTGGGACACTCCTCCCAGTCTAGTGTCCTTAACTCATTCTACCTTGCTCATTGCTCCTTTATCTGTTTAAAACTTTCATTTAAAGGCTCACTGCTGCTTTTCTGCTGTGATAAACATTTCTGCAGTTTTTTTTTCTACCTATGTAGTATAGGTAGTTGTAGCATTGTCCATATTCAGGCTTGTGTTTTGGGCCTAGTTGTTTGTTTGTAGAGGCTGTGTGTCTGAGCACATGTTCCAGGCCATCTTAGTTTAGCCAAAGCCATTCTTGCATTTCAGTGAGAGGGAAGTGTTTATGGTCATTGGGGTTACCTGGACTATAGCTTGGAGTAATCACCTCATTGGTTCTTTCGAGCTTTTTTTAAAGTTGTTTCAGGTTTCAACTTTCTGTTACTTAAGAAGTTAACTTGTGAGTGTTTTTGCCATTTCACACTGAGCTAATCAGAGGAAGGGTACTGAACAAACTCTGATCTATAATATATAACATTAAGTATCCTGTTGTTTGCTAATTCTTACAAGTTATGTATAGCACGTTTGTTGTCTGATGCATACATTTCTAGCTAGTTTCATTATATGTGAGGTATTAACTGGAAATGTTCTACATTTGTTAAGTATCTGTTTAGGTTTGTTTGTTCTGATTTCCTGCCAATGAGTGTATCATGTAACTTGTTTGTTTGTTTGCAGTTAAAAGCATTCGCTGGTGTCTCCTTGCTCCTTTATCTGTTTAAAACTTTCATTTAAAGGCTCACTGCTGCTTTTCTGCTGTGATAAACATGTCTGCAGTTTATTTTCTACCTATGAAGTGTGGGTAGTTGCAGCATTGTCCATATTCAGGCTTGTGTTTTGTGCTAGTTGTTTATTTGTAGAGGCTGTGTCTGAGCACATTTCAGGTCATCTTAGTTTGGCCAAAGACATTCTTGCATTTCAGTGAGAGGGAAGTGTTTATGGTCATTGGCTGATTGGAGCTACCTGGACTATGGCTTGGAGTATGCATCTTATTGGTTCTTTCGAGCTTTTTTTAAAGTTGTTTCAGGTTTCAACTTTCTGTTACTTAAGAAGTTAACTTGTGAGTGTTTCTGCCATTTCACACTGAGCTAATCGGAGGAAGGGCACTGAGCAAACTCTGATTTATAATATATAACATTAAGTATCCTGTTTTTTGCTTAGTTTTACAAGTTATTTATAGCACTTTTATTGTCTGCTGCTTACTTTTCTAGCTAGTTTCACTGTGTGTGAGGTATTAACTGGAAATTTTCTGCATTTGTTAAGCATCTGTTTGGGTTTGTTTGTTCTGATTTTTGTTTCCCACCCTCCCTATTGGTATCCTGTTCTTATACTTGGTGGCTTTGCAGTTTCCCACCCCTACTGTAAATTTGATCTGGGACACTCCTCCCAGTCTAGTGTCATTACCTCATTCTATCTAATACAGTGTGAACATTTAAGAAGGCCAACCTACTAAGCTTCTTAACTTTGAATTATCTTCTGCTCCTCCTTTCTCCCTTTTCACTTTACAAAAAAATAAGTTTAAGCTTGTTTCCTGCCTTTCCTGTAAGTAGTCTAGTCTCGATACAGATTTGCTGTATCCAGAACTGTTTGTAAGTTTCTGAGCCTCCAAGCCTTTTTGTGTTGGAGGGAAGCCTTCTAGCTTATCAGTGGGAGTGGTAAGAACTAGGTAGCTTATCATAAAAAAAAACACTTTATGCATCATCGCTTAGCTAGGGTTAAACTATTCCTGGCACCATAAAGTCTGCTCTTCAAAATTTCCCTTAGAATTAGCCAGTTTTTTTTTAGTTTTAGCAATCAAATCTGTTTCTTTGAGCTCAGCACTTGTTCAGAACATGTTGTAAGCACTAAATAAGCTATAAATTACTACAGCACTCAACTTTCCTCACTTGTCTAGAGGAAAACAGCTTTCTCATGGTCAACCATCAGCTACTTTTGAATATACTTAAGTCCCTCTCACTTGATACACAGGCATTACTGTGGTTCAAGTCCTACTTAGATAATAGGCAACAGGCAGTGCTTGGGGATAATAATCTATCTAACCATCTTCCTGTCACCCTTGGTGTACCTCAAAGTTCTATATTGGGCCCCCTTCTATTCTCAATTTTTATGAATGATCTAAATGTAAACATCCCTCAAGCTACCTGCATACAATACGCAGATGATGCCACATTAATATGCTCCACTACTGGCCCTTCTGAACTGCAGCCCCTCACCAAAATGTCTTTGAAGTAGTAGAAAATGGTTCTTACAGTGCTGCCTCCACCTTAACCCCAAAAAGACAAAATTATTGCTGTTTACTCCCACACAAAAGTCCAACCCAATTGACTTCACTATCAAATCTAATGACAGCATTGTCATATCTCCTGACATTACCAACAAACTCTTAGGAGTAATAATAGACCACAACCTTAACTTTGATACTCACATCAATACCACAATAAAATCAGTTAACAGAAAATTAGGCTGTCTTTATAAGATTAAACCCTTTCTTACTCCTATAGCTAGAACTACTATTGCCCACACCCACCTTTTCTCAACTCTCCTCTATGCCTCACCTAGTTACACTAATCTATCTAAAATCAGCCTCAACAAATTGGAAACCTCCTACAATAACATTGCCAGATTTGCCACTGGCTCTCCATTTAGAACTCACCACTGTCAAAATCTAAAATAGCTAGATTGGCTGGAGCTGCATAATCAGATTCAATTCTACCAACAGATTATTGCCCATAAGACCCTTTATCAACCTAGCAATACTCCAATACTCATGAGTCTAATCACCCCATATAAAAATCTTACAAACCTATGCTCAGCAAATAAACTACTGGTATCCAGACAAAAAAAACAACAATAAAGCAGGGGATTCACTTTTCTCTAACACTGTGGGAAAAACCTGAAACCTACTTCTCTGTGAACTCACATCTCTTTCTTCAACTCCACTGTTCAAAAAGAAACTCAAATTATACCGTACAACTCACTGGCTATGCCCATGTACTAACCCAGATTATGAATCCCCTCCCTGTTATCCTATGTTCTTACACTAAACACTAATTTCTTTACTGCTACATTAAGTCCATCTCCTTCTTACACCTCTGTTAATCTGACCAGTAAGCTATTTTTGAGACCATATGAATTCCATCCTTCTTACAAACTATTGTAAGATATGACGATGTTAACCCAGCTTGGATTTTATGAATGTGTCACTGCCTTGTGAATATTTTTTTTTCATGATGAATATCCAACTTGGACTTTAGGAATGTGTCAATGCCTTCTAAATCATTTTTCTTCTATTATTGTTTTGTCTTTAAAAAAAAAAAATTGTTAACTCATGATTTCTAAGATGCTATGTATACAACTGTATTGTCTGAAAAGTGTACTGTATCTGTAGTTGCAACTAACTCTATGATGTGGAGCTTTTCTCCCGGGCCTCTACAGAAAATGGACATATATCCAGTTGAACTAGCCTGGTCAAGAAATGCAAAATAAAATAAAATAAAATAAATAAATAAATAAATAAATAAATAAATTGTACTTAATAAATAAGCACCTATCCAGGCATGTCTAAGGGTCAGCTTCTGGTGTTTTCTCCTGTCTTCCTTTATGAATCTGGGCATCTTGGGGCAATGCAGCAATTGCCTCATGTACACAGACAAACCTCTCCTCCTACCACCCAACACTACAACCTGTGAGAGATGCACTTATATAGCCAAACTGGAAGCAAAGCTCTCTTCACCCAAGACTGGACTAGACAGTCAAGAGGAGAAGGTAAACACTTGCACCACACCACACTCATCATGTAGTCCCTCAAAACCTACACCACCAAAACACACACATAGAAATACAAAACACATACCTACAGTCATGGAGGCTCTCAATAGAAATCTGCCCAAGCAACATGGACCTCCAAAGCAGAAATTCAATCAGCCTCCACCCCCGACACAACCCAAATGAAACATAGCCAACAGACTCAGTGTGCCACTCAACCACAGCCCATAAGACATAACAACGTATCCAACACTCTAGTCATAGGTGACTCTATAGTCAGGCACACTGATATTCCACTTACCAGGCTAAACAAGGAGAAAGTTACTGTCAGCTGCCTGTTGGGTGCCAGGATTCGCCACATAATACATGCACTCAGGTCACTCCACAACAAGTACAAATATGACTCTGTCATTGTCCATGTTGGTGTGAATGACGTGAGATGTACATCCCTGGACTACATGAAAAGAGACATGCAGGAGCTGTCCAGTCTTGTAGCACAGGCAGGTATGACCCTAGCCCTGAGTAGCATCCTGCCATCACCCAGAATGATACCACAGTACAAGGACAAAATGATTGACATCAAGAATTGGCTAAGCTTTTGGTGTCATTCTAAGGGGATCCAGTATCTATTTGCCTGGGATGACATGATCGACAGACCACAATGCTTTGCCAGAGATGGCCTGCACCTGTCGCCCTTGAGATTCTGGATACTAGCTAAGGCTCTTGCCACCCTTATAGTGCCTTTTTTAGGCAAGGTTCAAATGACAAATTCTCCACTGTAACAGGTACAAGAAAGCAAAATCTCAGGGAAATGCTACTCAGTGCTAGAAGTCTAAACCTCAAAATGCACTCACTCGAGGCACTCCTTAAAATGGAGAACATTGACATCTGTTTAGTGACAGAGACCTGGTTCAAGAGTCCAGATAGCACCGCTGTATTACCAGGCTATAATTCATACCACACCTTTTGGACACCTAACCTTCTTGAAACACTAAAGGTGGAGGCGTTTCCATAGTCTTAAAGGATATCCACACCTCCAGGCTAGTAGCTCAGCATAATGCATCTGAGATTATCCAAGTGTAACTAACTCTGGACAAGACCACAATCCACATTGTAGCTTGCTACAGATCCCCCACCATGCCCCAGGATTCCCACTCCTCATTTCTTGATACACTGGAAAATATTAGGGTACAACCTAACACCCTATTAATGGGTGATTTCAACTACCCCACCATTAACTGGGAAAACTACTCATGTACCAAATCCTTTGCTAAAATTTTATAGAATTCATACATTCCAGTGCTTTGGATCAACTTATCCACACCCCCACCAGGGGCAGCAATATCCTAGACCTAGTCATTATCAACATGGGCAACTGGTGTTCCACACCAGAGGTCAATTCCTCGTTGGTCAGATCTGACCACAAGCTAATCACCCTAGACATCCACATCTCGTTCCCACCCACCCCCCACCCCCATTAGGGAAACCATCGTAAAAGGTTTCCCCAAAGCCAACATCACGCTTCTTAAGATAGAAGTGGTAAACTTCATGGTACCCATGCAGATGGACAATAGAGGTACGACTTCTGAATCCTACACAAATGCACTTTATAAGCACTTACATGAGTGGTCCCCTGCTATAAACAAACTCTACAACAGAAGAAAGAAACTGTTGCAAAAAAGAGTAAAATCCCATGATTGGAGGAACTCCCTGGTCAGCTTCAGTGAGAAGCTGAGATCCCTCATAAAATCCTCTAAAGCTAGTTACGAAAATAAAATTGCCACTGATTCTAAAGACAACCACAAAGCATTCTATAGTTATGTCAAGAATCTCAATGGCAGCACTCAGATCTGCTCTGCGTTACAGCACAATGGCACTAAATATACAGAACCAACTCTTATTGCCAACATCCTGGCAGACAGGTCCAGTGCTAACTTTACCCCCCTCTCACCCCCTAAAGGGCCCGTCTCTATACCGGACGAATGCAAAGTTCCTGTAGTCACGGCTGCACAGGTAAAAAAACACACTCTCCAAAGCCAAGAACACAGCATCCATGGGATCTGACAACATCCCAGGCTGCGTTCTACATGAACTACAGAATGAACTGGCACCCTACCTAAGTACCGTGTTCAATCATAGCCTCACCTCAGGCTTTGTGCCCAGTGAATGGCGCACAGTGACAGTTATCCCACTCCACAAAGGGGGAGCCACCACGGACCCCAGGAACTAACTCCTCGTTAGCCTGATGAGCCTGGTTTGCAAGACTATGGAATTCATGGAACTTATAAACAATGACACTGGTAATCTCCAAACTCTGGACCCCACCCAGTTTGGGTTTATAAAAGGCGGATCATGTCTCCTAAACCTGATAGACTTCTTTGAAGCAGTCACCAAAGCCATAGATGAGGGTAAGGTGGTTCACACAGCCTATCTAGATCTTGCCAAGGCTTTCGACACCATCCCTCACTCTGGAATTATAGATAAACAGACTAAACTAGGTATAATTCCCTACGGCACAAGATGGGTTGCCAAATGGCGCACTGATAGAACCCATACTGTGAAAGTAGCAGACTCCAAATCCAACTTCAGACCAGTCACAAGCGGAGTACCACAGGGTTCAGTCCTGGGCCCTCTCCTGTTTGGTATCTACTTCTCTGAAGTACAGGCTAAATCAGAAGGACTTTGGCTAATGAAGTTCGCAGATGACTACAAACTAGGAGCCATAATCTAAACTCCTAGCGATGTGGACATCCTACAAAATGGCCTCACTGAGACAGATGCCTGCTGTCAAAGCCATGGCCTCAAGCTCAATGCCAATAAGTGCATTGTCATCCCTTTTGTTAACAGGTGGACAGTAGTCTCTGCTTTGATAATCACATCGCTACAGTAGTCAAGAAATCCTTCTACATGGCACACCTCATCACAAAAAGGTTTCTCATCCAGGAAAAATGAGGTCATTATTCCCCTCTACTTGTCACTCATCATAGGTTCATAGGTTCATAGGTTTATACTAGGCTATCTGCCCTAAGGCATTTATAAGCCTAGCCCAAAGTTTTGTGGCTTACGCCACCCCTTATATGAAAAAATACTGTGCCCATTAGTTTGTTGTGCCTCTGTCCAGCAGTGACACAGAGATGATTCCCGGGGTAAACCTACGATCTCCCATCCACAGGTCAAGATTTCTCTTGAACAGAGCCAGCGAGGTGCTCTGCCTCACATGGACCGGGATTTTATTCCACAGCATAGGGAGTCTCTGAGTGATAAATCTATCCCTCCACCATGTCCTATTTATATCCGTGCTAAGGTTTAAGTCGCTTGCTCTAGTGGTTTTGGTGGATTTGGATTTTTTGAGGTGGAGCATGTCCATTAATTCCAGGTTGGACATGGCCTTGTATGTCAGGCACATGTCACCTCTGAGCAGACGGTATGCGACTGAATAGAGCTGGAGTTTCTTCGATCTGGCAGCATATGACAGATTTTGGAGTCCCTTTATCCTTTTGGTGAGGAACTTTTGGGGTCTCTCCAATTGCTGCAGATGTCGAGTGAGATACATCCCGAATGGGGCATTGTACTCGATCATTGGTCTGATAAGTGAAGAGTACAGGGGAACAATGACCTCACTAGATCTGGATGTGAATCCCTTCATGATCAGGTGGGCAATGTAGAAGGTCTTTCTAACCACTTTAGCAACGTGAGTGTCAAAAGAAAGGCCACTGTCAACCTGGGTCCCCAGGTCCCTGATAACCTCTTCTGTGCTTAGTGGATTGCCACCTATATGGTAGCTTGGGGTTACCTTGTTTTTCCCGAAGGGTATGACTATACATTTTTTGGTGTTTAACTTCAGGCCATGGCTCTGGCACCAGCTATCTGTTTCCATGAGTCCCTTCTGAAGGATATCCGTGTCCGATGCACTTTCCACTATGGCGCCCAGTTTGCAGTCGTCTGCAAACTTTGTCAGCCAAAGTCCTCCCATGTTGGCCTGTACTTCTGAGAAGTAGATGCCGAACAATAGGGGGCCAAGGACCGAGCCCTGTGGGACACCACTTGTGACCGGCTTGGAGTCTGACATAGCGCCAGTGACCCATTATAGAATACAGCACCCCTTTGGTATGTACCTCACAAGACATCTACAACTGGAAAGGCCCCATAAATACCTCACAAAGAAGATTACTGGCCTCAAACAGATGCCGTATGCAGACTGTCTCAAAAAACTCCAGCTTTACTCCATCACATATCACCTACTCAGAAGTGATCTCTGCCTAACATACAAAGCTATGAAAAACCCAGAGCTGTTGGACATGATCCACTTAAAGAAATCCCAATCCCTCTGAGCTACAAGCTCTAGGGACCTAAACCTTGTCACCACAATAAACAGAACATGCTGGAGGGATAGATTCCTGTCCCAGAGACTTCCCATATTCTGGAACAAACTACCTATTTATATCAAACAAAGCTCCTCATTAGCACTCTTCAAGAAAAAGCTTGATGATTGGATGGGAGATAGGAAATTCACCCTGTGGATCACTTATGAGGCTCTGGTTGACAGGGGCACAGGAAAATTATTTTCTTGGGTGGCGAAAGCCAGGGTACCTTTTTGGCTAGGCTCATGTAGGCCCTAGGGCCAATATCCTAGTACCTACCTATGAACCTATGAACCTATGAGAGAGGGCTAGAGGGTGAGAAAATACAGCAGTTGGTAGTGCCCAGGGCTTACCATCTGCCATTTCTAGCAATAGCCCATGATATTTCCTTTGCAGGTCATATGGGCATAAAATATACAAAGAGACATATTATACAGAACTTTTATTGGCATGGGATTTTCAGAGATGTAACAGGGTACTGCAGGACCTGTGAGCAGTGCCAAAAGGTAGGAAAGGCAGGAGACAAGGGGAAAGCTCCTTTGATGCCTTTGCATGTGATTGAGGAGCCATTTCAGAGGGTAGCTATGGGTATGGTGGGGCCTTTGAGTACCCCAAGTTCCACAGGGAAAAAAGTATATCCTAGTGATAGTAGATTATGCTAAGAGATACCCTGAGGTGGTGGCTTTGTCCTCCACTGAGGCAGAAAAGGTGGTGAATGCTTTATTAGAGATTTTCAGCAGGGTAGATTTCCCAAAAGAAATACTGACTGACAGATGTGCCAATTTCATGTCAGACCTGCTGGCTTGCCTGTGGAAGCAGTGTGGGGTGAAGCACCTAAAGACCACTCCCTACCAACCCCAGACTAATAGTCTTGTTGAGAGGTTAAACTCTACACTCAAGTCAATGCTGTGGGCATTTGCAGACCAGTTCGAGATTTAGTCGGACAAATATTTGCCACGTTTATTGTTTGCTTGAAGGGAGGTTCCCCCAGGAATCCACAGGTTTTTCACTCTTTGAGTTGTTGTATGGGGATAGAGTGTGGTGACCTCTAGATTTGATTTGAGATGAGTGGAAGGGTGAGTGTGAATCCCACAAGGAGTCTGTTATGGCATATGCCCTAAACCTCAGGACAAGACTCAGGGAACTCATCTGCTTGGCTCAGGAGAACCCGGCAGAAGCCTAACAGCAGAAAAAGGTCTGGTATGACAGAAATGCTTGGGACAGAGAGTAAGCTGTAGGGCAGCAGGTAATGGTTCTCATTCCTGTCAGAAAGACCAAGCTGCACGCAGCTTGGGAGGGGACCCTACAAATTGGTAAGGAAAGTCAATGTACATGGTAGAACTGCTAGGCAGGAGGCAGGGACACAAGCTGTCACATGTTAATGTAATGAAACCTTACCATGATAGGGAGGCCCTTGTGCTGAGTATCTGCCATTGATGGCTGTCGGAGTCTGAGGTGGAGTCTTATTCGGGATCTTGAGAAAGAGGCAGAAACCATCCCCAGACTAACTGATATCTGTGTGGTCTTAAGGGAAATTGCAATTTACTGTGGGTGTACTTGTCATCCTCCCAGTGGTGATGATTGAGGCTCCTTACTGCACCAATGCAGGGGTGTCATAAGTAGTATCAATTTAAAACAGCAAATGAGCATCCTTGTAATGTCCAAACAATATACCCTACCAGAAACCATCATAAAATACACCTTTACTAAACTACAGTAGGACACACAGTTGGAGGAGCTATTGCTGATCATAGAATAGATCACCTGACTGCAGCCTCCAATTGCATCTCCAATGCATCGTTGACTCAAACAATAATAATAAAAAAGTGATGGTAAACTGAAATAGATAAATATACTGTTTTGGCAGCAAATAACAGAGCAGTACATTTATTTTTTTAAGCCACAAATGTATCATGGCTTTCAAAAAGAGGAGGTGCACGGCCCTGCACCCAGGCCTAAATCCACCACTGCCTTTTTAGACAAAACTAATTATTGTCAGAAATTCTAAGAATTGTTTTGCGGCTTTTTGTGGGAAGGGAAGCCACTAAGATACCTGAGAAGATTTTGATAGAACGCATAAGAAAGGGGACCGGGCATTCCAGGTATTAAAGGATTCACTTGGGTAGTTTTCTTTAATGCAATCTTTATATGTAAGAACATACTTACAACTATGTGGGTCCTGAGGAAAATGCAGGTAGTAAACTTGTGGAAATTTCTATTGGTCCAAGATGGCAGAAACAATTGTTGAGATCTGATATGGCAGGAGCAGAGAAACCTTTAGGAATTTATGGGATATAGTAAGCTTTTTCAGCAAGCATATGGGAAAGAACATGATGCAATTATTGGTTTAAGATTAAGGGAGTTTCATAGACTGGCAAAAGTGGGTTAATCAAGGAACATTCTTTACTCAGTGGAACATAAAAGTTTTAAGTCTCTCCATTTGTATAAAAATAAGTTGAAGAATTTCAGGATTTGACAATGTTTTCAAATCAGAGCAGTACAGCATTCTTTAGTCATTAATGTGTGAATGGGGTAGTGGCAAAAGTAGTGGGAAAACTGATAAATAAAAATGTCTATTCCAAAAGGTGCTATATCTGTGATTTTCTCTCACTTGACAGGGAATAGTGTACATAAATAGGACCCACTTAGGGAGAAAAGACATTAGGTGTTGCATATTTTGTTATTCTAAGTCAGTGGAGAGGTATTGTGGAAAAGCAGGCAGAATTTTCAGAATTTCTTAGTTTGGTCCTTACTTATTATACCACTATTGAACAGTGGCAACATGTCCCTCTATATTACACAGGCACATATGTGTTCCCCTGACTCTTTTTTGAGATTTTAACATTTTTGCCCCATTATAAAGTTTTTTTGGACAAAGATTTTAAATGGGGGTTGAGTCTGAGTTTGCCAAGTGTGGAGAATCTAGGTTTTTGGCTTCTGGGAATAGAAACCAACACATTAGAAGTGTCAGTGATGAGAAATGAATGACTTAGGTCAGTCATGCTATCAGATGAGGCTATTATCCATAGTCTCTGGAGATCAGATCCCATAGATTTTGAGAAAAAAATGTTTTACTGTGGGGAATATACACACTGGAGGAATGACAAATACGCACACAGTAAAGTGCAATTTACCTTAAGAGCACACAGAGATCACAGTCAGTCTGGGACTGGTTTATCTCTCTTTCTCCATAATCCCAATAAGACTCCCTAATGGCACACCTATAGAGTTGAGATATCAGCTTTGTGGCCAGGCTAAGACTTTCAGCACCCTCTCTGTCCAGCCAGTGCTTCATGTCCCTGCCTAAGTAGCTGACACACACGCACTTTAAGATTTGATGTATATACAAACACAAACACACACCTGGGAAAGGCTGGCACAGGTTTACTAGCTATACACCCTTCTGCCCAGTCTATAAGGTAGTTTCCACTGCCACCAGCCACTACTTATCACCTACTTTAAGGCCCGTAACAAAGGGTGCTCAATCTGACTGTGTAATATTACTATTAATCCAAATGGTAGTCTGACCAAGAGCAAGGCTATTTAGGAGTGGCCTGTACAGTGTCACCAAATAGATATGCAAGTACTTTAGAGCTTAAATATTTCTAAACAGACCAGCCACAATTGAAAAGGTTTAAATATATTTAATTATAAATAATAGATAAACAAGACAAAACTCAATAAGTAATCAGTTACATCAGAGTTTAAAATCACAGGCAATATTTAAATTAACATTGCAGGGCAGTCTCAAATAAATAAAGAAAACATCTAAGCTACAGTTTACTGTATTTCTATCTGAATCTAAAAGAGTTACTATGCCCTAAAAACTTACTTATAGCAAGGCAAGTGCAGATGCGATGATGACTGGATGTTCTTATGTCCTTGTTAAGTCAAAGACAAAATACAAAATTCCCAGTATCTCTCTGAGATAGTTCTTAAATTAATATCAAATATTACTGCTGGGTTAGCTTGGATGACATCACTTTTTGTCACCTAACTTCAGTTCCTATCTTAAACCCCCTTTGTCAGAGACTATCAGAATTTTAGCATCTCCATGTGAAAAATACATATATCTCAGATGTTTGCAGATCCTGGAAGTCATAAAACAATAAACCACTTCTATATCTCAAACTTAGTATTTACTTCTCTTTCAAGACAATATATAAAAAAACTTCTAGCTCTAGACTTTGTGTCTGCTACTGCACTGAAACTGAGAGATAACATCTCTTTTATTACATGGTTATGAGACAATTTAATTTCAATTATTTTCTCTGATTTATTTTCAAGATAACCTCCTGTGTTCCAGTTTCCATTAAACATATACATTTAAACATTTACAATAGTGCAGGTACATTTATGTTCTATTCCAACAGGGCATGATGTGGTTACATTTTACCTCAGTACTTTACACACACTTCTGTATAAATCATATGAATATTCACAAATTACATAGAAGTATTTACAAAATTCCAGATAACTGGGCTGGTAGTATTTCCTTGTGTTCCAGAGGAATTCACTGTCATACAGTACTTCAGCATGTTAGTTTTCAAATGTTGAAGCATTCTTAACTCTGTGTTCTTCTTAGGTGCCTTAATGATTATGGAAAGGGAGAGGAGCAAAATTAGTCGATAACTTATTCTTGACTAAGGAGAGAATCCACAGGTGCACAATTAGCCTTTTACAGGGACATTTCAAATGTTAAATGGGAGAAGATTCTTAATTCAATTAGTGTTAATTAAAGAGAAAGATGTGCTACGTGTCTAAACTATAGACACTGGTGAATGATTTCTGAAGGAGTAGGATACAATTTCACTAGTCAGAAGGAAGTCTGACCTGCCCTACTTAATTTGCAAACTCTGCAACCATTATCAGGGCAAAATTGTTAGAAAATGGATGGATGAATAAATGTTGCCTTGTGTTCACAGCAGTGGTCAAACAAAAAGGTTGGTTTCCTTACCACTTAAGAACGCTATGCTATTGCACTCTTATTAGGAGTCCATTGCACAATATGCACTGCTACATCTTTTTAAGAGTCTGTATTGCATTTGCAGTCAAACCTGAGTGCTGTAGCACTCTGTGTGTGTTCTAAACTATAGCAAGCAGTTTGCTACAGTTTAAAAGTAAAAAAAAAGAATAATATTTTATGTATTAACTAAAACCTGAGTGCTGTAGCACTCCCTACAAGCAGCGTATAAAGTCTAGCAAATGTTTGCTACATTTGTAGCAAGCCATTTTCTACAATTTAAAAATTAGATTTTTTTCTCACTAAAGCAGAAGTGCTATAGTGCTCCATGCAGGCTGGGTGTGAACTGTAGCAACTGTTTACTATATTTGTAGTAAGCAGTTTGCCAGTTTGCTATAGTTTAAAAAAAAATATGTCGGGGGATAGTTGGGGCAGGGTAGGCACAGAAATTGGACCTGAATGGCTGGGGCAGGACAGGGAGAAGAGGAAGAATTTGGTGGGTCATAGATAAACCAATTGCTAAAATGTATGAATGTATGGATTGGCTTATTCCAGTGAAGTGTTTATTTTTTTTTTTTTGCTCTTCACTTGAAGATCGGAATGGGTGGGGTGCTGGTTCACAGTACCGGCCCAGGGCTCTTGTTGAGCCGGCTATGCTTCTGATAAAAAGCTGTGTGGTTCTCCACTGCTTTTCTTAATTTTTTTTTAATTGCATTTCACACAATCTCTGGAACATTTATTTGTATTTAACTAAGACAGAGCACTGATCCTCATATTACTTTTATTGACTTAGTCTGGTGACACCTCCTGTTTAAGTAACTTCTTAGACACACAGCAGGCAAACTGAGTCTGCAGGTATAAACCCCAGGCCTATAAGAAATAACTTGCTAACAGTTCATTGCCTTAATCCTCTGTATTAACTTCCAGGCTAGTTTAAAGAAAAAGGAAAACTGAACTAAGAAGTCACATTGAATTAATGTCCAAACTATGTCCAAGCACCAAGTCAAAACATAATCTTGCTTATCTAACAGGTAAATGGATATGTTTATAGATATCATTTGGGTTAGTATGGGATGGATATGAAAGGCCAGGGTATACAGTACAAAGCCAAATTTATTTTCTCTGACTAGATCTGCAAGACTGGAGCACAGCAATGTTCTTTTTGCTATGGCAACATATCTTTCATTTGTGTGAAAGAGACTGAAAAGCAAATGTCACTTCACATGACTCATTATTGCTTATTTCATCTGTAAGGCCAGTACTTGATTAAGTTTTACTGTAAAATTAATAAAAAAAATCTTAGAAGATTTACCCAGGGGAATGAATTTCCACATCAGGATTCATTTCACTTGTTTTCTCCAGCCCATTACATACTATCAGGTAATCCATTTGAAGACTATAGGCTGTTAATGTCTACCTTGTTTGTTAATAATTAATGTTTGCATAAGTTATGAAACCTGGAATTTCATTATTCAGAATTATTCATATTTTCATTTTCTACAATTTTATATAAAAGAAAATGTCTGACACCCTTTAGTTCTAAAATAACTGAAAAATAATTCAGAATGCATTTCCTTCTCACATAATCTTTTTGTCATTTAGGGCCTCAAATGCAGCTTTGCTTCAAAAAAGCTGTTGGTAACAAAGCTATTCATTTTAAGTTTGTTGAAATTCTTACCACACAAAATAATCATGACAGCGACTATATGAGGTGACCTTACAAAAATGTTGATGTGCACTGAACATATATATCATTTCAGTATATGCCAAATTTGAGTTATATCTCTGAGCATTTTCCATTTTTGCACACTGCCTCCATTTCAGCTTTAAGATTCTGCTACTGACCCTCTTAGGGTTTAAGTTGATCTAGTATGCTACAGCTTTTTGCATCTAATATGCTTATACTTTTTTGCTTTATTTATTCATGAAGTATTTATACTCAACAGAAAACAATGATTATTTCTACACCTATAATGCTTTAGACCTATTTCTGAATGCATAAAAACTCAACTGCTTTTGTACTGACAGTTTTGTATTGTACACATGCACAATATAGAACACTGCAATGTGTGTTGGTCTCATAGCTCTCAACCTCTTAAGAGGCTAATGTGGAACACAGAGCCTAACAATGTGTGACAAACAGCCAAAATGTGGAAAACCCTATTTTAGCACTGCGCAAAAGTTTACCATTTCCATGGTGCCTGGTTGAAGTGGACTTTCAGGCAAAAGCATGAAGTTCAAATACATAGCCAAAAATTAACACAGTACATTTCTAAATTCTATTAAAAAACACAACTTGTAATTTAAACCAAACTATTTTATACCTTTCAAAACCATACATAACCAGATACAAACCAGCATTGCTATAGAGTATCATACTATAATTAAAACTACTGCTATACAGATTCCAGCTAAAAATGCCCATTAGTATAATTTCCTACAATATCACATGGCTCTAAATGTTTCCTAAACACTACCCTACTATAAACCTCCAATCTGGCATTAATTGCTTTGCATACTATCACTGACCCACTGCAGTCCTTACTAATTCACCAAGGAAAAGATTACTTTTCTGAGCAGACATCCCCCAATAAATAAATAAAAATAAACTTCTTTCTAATTCTAACTTTCACCAAAGGACTTGTAGCTGACAAAGTTTGCAGATGACTGCAAACTGGGCGCCATAGTAGAAAACACATCTGACACAGATATCCTTCAGAAGGGTCTCACAGAAACGGATAACTGGTGCCAGAGCCACGGCCTAAAGTTAAATGCCAAAAAATGCATAGTCATACCCTTCGGGAAAAACAAGGTTACCCCTAGCTACCAAATAGGTGGCAATCCACTGAGTACAGAAGAAGTTATCAGGGACCTGGGGACCCAGGTTGATAGTAGTCTGTCATTCGACACCCATGTAGCTAAAGTAGTTAGGAAGACCTTCTACATTGCCCACCTTATCATGAAGGGATTCTCATCTAGATCAAGGGAGGTCATAGTCTCCCTATACTCATCACTCATCAGACCAATGATTGAGTACAATGCCCCATTCGGAATGTATCTGACCCGACACTTGCAGCAGCTGGAGAGGCCACAAAAGTTCCTCACCAAAAGGATAAAGGGTCTCAAACATCTGTCCTATGCTGCCCGACTGAAAGAACTCCAGCTCTATTCAGTCGCTACCACTTGCTCAGAGGTGACCTTTGCCTAACATACAAGGCCATGTCAAACCCAGATTTGATGAATATGCTTCACCTCAAAAATCTAGATCCGTCAGAGCCACAAGGGCGGGAGACTTAAACCTCGACACGGCTATTAATAGGACGTGCTGGAGGGATAGATTCATCACCCAAAGACTCCCTATGCTGTGGAATAAAATCCCGGTATATGTGATGCAGAGCACCTCGCTGGCCTTGTTCAAGAGAAATCTTGACCAATGGATGGGAGATCGCAGATATACCCCAGGGATTACCTCAGTGTCACTGCTCAACAGAGGCACAGCAAAATAATGGGTATAGTTCCCCATACTAAAGGGGTGGCGTAAGCCACAAAACTATGGGCTAGGCTTGTAAATGCCCTCGGGCAGATAGCCTAGTATGAACCTTTGAACCTATGAACCTATGAGCCAAATGTAGTCAGGAATGTACCTCTGTTACAGGTACATCAAGCAGCTCCATCAGAAACACTAGGCTCCCCAAAAAAAAAAAAAAAAAAAAAAAAAAAACAGCAAGATAGGCAGCTCTGAACTCCTGCAGTAACTATGGCATAAAACAAAGGGAAGGGAAGCAAACTCCACAAAACCACCAGACCAGCACAGCTGAAGTGCCACTTCCTGATATCCTAACTATATGCAATAAACCTCACACCTAAAGTTAAAATGAAATTACGATCGTTATGGGAGTTGAGCAAAGGTATGGACTTGTAGCACTCTGCAATGCACACTCCTACAAGCTGGAACTTGCCTGCATCTTTTCTCCTAAGCCAAATCTCCTTCTCCAGTGCATTTTTTCGGTCTTCCTCACTCCTTCACTAAAAAGGACTTGTAGCAGCCATAGAAGAAAAACTCCAAACATCTCCAGCCAGGAAAAGAAATGCATTCCAAAAAATTAATGAAAAAATAAATGATCTGCGATACCCATTTTTTCAAAGTGTTGCAGTGGAGCGAAAACCCTTGTGATATTACTATTGGCTACATTGTTAAGGGAAAGTCCTGTACTGATTGGCCAGTTTCTTTCTCACTACATTGTTTTTTCTTGCCGAAAAAATTAATTTTTGATTGGCTCATATACATCAATGCTGATTAGCTCTATTTGTGGTGTATGAACCAATCAAAAAATGCAAAGTGGAGCCAACACTGTTCAATTCGGAACAGCGGAAAAGCATCTCAAAAAGCCTTTACATGTGGAGCGTTCTCCATAATCCATAGCACTTGGCTGCTCAGGTTGGTCTTTTAGTATAAAGATATTAAATACATCCATATTTGAGGTAAATATATGACAGAAAAGAAGGACTAACTTGTCCACTGTTAACCAAAATAAATGTTGCTCATTCACAGACAGCAACTGGCTTTTTGAATACAACACTGGCGTCATTAGAAAAGTTATGTAGTAAGTTATACAGTCCTTCAGCATGAATTTGTTGACATGGAGTTAAGGCAACACCCTGCACCTCAAATGACCTAGTCTGGCTAGCAGCCTGTCATAGTATGCAGATTAATACATAACACAAAAACAGAGGTTGTGATTTATATTCTGTGAGGAATATCTTATAAACTGAATTCTGTATCAAATGGCATGCTAGTTATGGTACCTAACTCCATATCATTTAAACTCACCCACACACACACACACACACACACACACACACACACACACACACACTCACACAAATACGAAGTGCATATGTGTGTACAGAGTTGTAGCTGGCCCATGTGGCACCCGATGCCATTCCTGGTCTGGCACCCCTCAATACTATTTCCCCTACCCGTCATGCTACGCACAATAAAAATAGCCCCGCTCTCCAATCTCCCATGCTTTCTTTCCATCCTAAGGAGGAGTGCCAGGTTCTAAAGCCCTCCCCTCTACTCCTGCCACTTTTGCCCCAACTTATGTGTGTATGTGTGGGTTTGTTTATTTTATATATAGCCCTATATATATCTTTTATATCATATAAAGAGAGGTATATAGATTTATATATTGATAGCTGTCCCCGTATTTAAACCAAATATACACTGACACACAGACATATGCACATGGCTTTCTCCCTCCCTCTCTATCTATACATAAATATATATATATATATATATATATATATATATATATATATATATATATATATATATTTATGGGTCTAGGACTATTCACTGAAAACGCATTTCACTGAAACACATTTGACTGTGCACAATTCACTGAAACCTCTTCCCCGCTGTAGTGTGACCCTGGAGTTAGTATATATAGTAAGGGGGGTGTGGGGGGCACCACCCCCTACATTGGAGGTGTGTGGACAGAGTAGCCTCCACCTATTTTAAATATTTTGAACTATATACATGGATACTTGCAATTCCAATAAGTTACTCTTTTCTGAACATAATATATATCCAAACTATGTGGGGGGCTATGCCCCCACACCCCCTTATTATAAGTTCAGATTACAAAATGGTCTCCTTTGTAGTAAAAATAAAACCTGGACCCCCAGCTAAACCTGGAATAGTCAGGAACTACTCTAAGGCTAACGTCCTCCTATTAAGTGATAACCTGGCAAAATTCAAGCCACCATAAACCCTAAGAATACTGCTGCCTATACAGAACTTTTCACAGATAATAGCTGCATAGAGGCAGCTGTACCCACCAGGAAGAAGTACAGAACTAACTCAAAAAACAAGCCACCCTGGTGGAATCACAAAATCAGTAGACTGTATAACAAAAGGAGGAAAATCATGGCAAAAATTAGAAGGTGTAACACCCAGCAGGATAAAAGCACTCTCACCAAACTAAACAAACATCTCAGAGGACAAATAAAGTCTACCAAAGCCAAATGTGAGGTGAATCTTGCCTCCCATGCCAAGGACAACTACAAGGCCTACTTTAGTTATGTCCATGACCTCAAAGACAATACACAATTGTGTGAAGAGCTCATTGTAAATGAAGCCACCTATACTGAGCCAGAAAATATAGCAAACCTACTGGCCAATAAATGAATTCAGCTCCAACTTTACCCCGTCCTCTCCCTCAACCTTCCCTCATGGAATACCATCTAATATAACTCCCCCTGCTATCACAAGGGAACAGGTTCTTAATGCTCACTCTAAGGCCAAGAACACTGCGTGAATGGGCCCAGACAATATCACAGGATGCCTTCTAAATATCATGAAACATGACCTAGCAGGGCTTCTGGAATTGCTATTTAACTATAGCCTCCAAACAGGCTTTGTGCTGCACAAATGGACAGCAACAGTCATTCCTCTGCACAAAGGTGGGCCATCTACAGACCCTGGGAACTATGGATGCATAAGTTTCACTAGTCTTATAAGTAAAACCATGGAAATAATTATCATTGAAATTATCAATAGTGGTACTGTAAACCTCCATACAGTGGACCCAACACAGCTTGATTTTGTTAAGGGCAAATCATGCCTACTCAACATGGTGGACTTCTTTGAGAAGGTCACCAAAGCAAAATGGTTCACACTGCCTACCTTGACCTGGTCAAGGCATTTGACACAATACCCCACTTGGGGATTGTTGACAAACTCAAAAGGTTATATACAAAGTCATATGTCACTTGGTGGATAACCAACTGGCTCACAGGACCCAAGAGGTTAGAATTGGGGAGTCCACCTCTATAAAGGTGCCAGTCACAAGTGGAGTCCTTCAGGGATCAGTCCTTGGACCTCTCCTTTTGGCATTTACTTCTCTGAAGTCAAGGCCAGTATCAATGGTCTCTGGTTGACTAAATTTGCAGATGATTGCAAATTAGGAGCTGTCATTGACTCCCACGCTGACACAAATGTCCTCCAGGAGGGACTGACAAAGACAAACAATTGGTGTCAGAGCCATGGACTAAAACGAAATGCCAAGAAATGCATAATAGTATCCTTTGGGAAGTTATCCATCCCTGGTAACTATCATATTGACAACACACCCCTCAGAGTTGACCCAGAAGTCAGGGACTTAGGGGACACACATAGATAGTAATCCAGTCTTTGACCATCATGTGTCTACAGTGGTGAGGAAAGCATTCTATGTTGTGGAACTTATAAACAAAGGTATGGCATCTAAGTCCAAGGAAGTCATCGTTCCACTATAGTTGGCATTCATCAGACCCATCATTGAGTACAATGCACTCTTTGGTATGTACCTAACTAGACATATCCAACAACTGGAACATCCACAGAAGCTCCTCACTAAAAGAATACAGGGCGTAAGTAATATGTTCTATGCAGACCACCTTAAGGCTCCATCCCTGTATTCTGTCTCCTACAGGCTTTTGAGGGAGATCTATGCCTGGCATACTGGACATTGTCAGACTCCACTCTGATGAACCTCCTGCATATCCACAAAACAAACAGTAGCAGAATTACCCATTCTAAAGACTTAAACTTTGCCTGTGATATAAATAGGACCTGATGGAGAGATAGGTATGTATTCCAGAGACTACCCCATCTATGGAACAGGCTCCCTGTCCATGTGAAGCAGAGTTCCTCCCTAACCCAATTCAAGTGCAACTTGGACAATTGGATGGGAAACCAGAAATTCATCCTTGGTTTGTCACCTATGTCTCTTATGCAAACAGGTACTCTGTAAATGGTTCATCTCCCAGGCCCACGTTTAAACTTACCAACTGGTTTCAGAGTTACCTGTCTGACCGCCAACAATCCATTGTATGGCAGAATGACATATCTCCCCAACTAACTGTCTCCATTGGGGTTCCCCAAGGATCCATCCTTGGACCCCTACTCTTCTCTGTTTACACCAATAATCTAGCCTCTGCCACCAAACATGGCACACTCATACAATACGCAGATGACTCGACCATCATCTACTCGGCCCAGTCCCTACCAAAACTGCAAAAAGTCACACAGGAAGCCTTTTCCTATGATGAAACATGGTTATCCGATGCCCGATTAATACTCAACCCAAACAAAACTAAACTACTCATCTTCCAACCCACCAAACATACTCAAAACAACTCTCACTTTAACATCACAGCAAAAGACAACACCACTATATACCCAACTGAACACACCAAATTGCTAGGAGTGGAAATAGACAATAAACTAAAATTTGACATTCACATATCCATGACTATAAAAAAAGTCCACAAAAAACTAGGAGCGTTATACAGAAATAAGCAATTTCTCACCAAAGCAGCAAAGATTTCAATAGCAAATTCCCACCTTATCTCCACCCTACTTTATGCCTCTCCAATATATACCAACCAAAGGCAATGTGATCTAAACAAGCTAGAGACCTGCTACAACAAAATCGCCAAATTCACCATAAGGGCATCCTACCATAGTCACCACTGTCTCTCACTTGCTGAACTGGGCTGGCTTAAACTCCCTCACCTCCTTCAGTGGTATCAACTCTCACTCGCCCACAAACTAGTAAACCATCCACTAAATGTCCCATCCCTCCAGAATCTACTCCAACCCTATCTCACCACCAGACCACTAAGATCCAGCAGCAAAAATCACTTGCAGATCACTAAAGCCAATAACTCTGCTGGTGAAGCACTATTCTCTTGTGCCATAGCCAAATTATGGAACTCACTCCCACCCACAATTACTTCCATGCCATCATGCACCCACTTCAAAACTTTACTAAAAGCGCAACTAAAAACATGCTGGCTATGCCCTTGCAACTCCCACTCTAATATCATCCACCCCATCCAACCACTACCTTTCTTTCCACTCCACTAACTACCTTGATTATAGCAAGCTCAGATGCTCATAAGCCAGTACCTATTATACAGCACGAACCTCTTCTTCTTGTAACATTTGTCAACGTCTGGTATGCGCTTCACAGATAAAGATTCTAGTTGTCTACTGATGTACTATGTTCTTCATCTGTAAATATGTTGTAAGTAATTGCTATGTAAATTGTTATTCACTATGTAATCCAATGTATATAGGGTCTGTTTATTTTAACTGTGGAGATTTTCTCCCCGGGCCTCCGCTGAAAATGGACCTACGTCCAGTCGGACACTCCCGGTCAACAAATTTAAATAAATAAATAAATAAATAAATAAATAAATCAAAGGTATCAGAACTTGTCAGAGATTAGGGATGCATGGTTGGCTTAAAAAGGCCCTTGTGGTTGTTAGCTCAGTAAACACCTATGAACTTATAAACCTATGAACACCCTAGTGCTGAGGTTCCCCCCACAAGGAGCCTAAGCACAGATGGCAGTCTCATTGATAGAGTTGCATAGTAATGCGGCAAGTTGTGACAGCTGCTAGTGCTAATTAGTCATGTGCTGTCCCCTGGAAATGCCCAGATATTTGCTTGGCTGTGTAAACTTCAACTATAAGAGGAAAAAGCGAATGCTATCAAAAGACAGTGGTCATCCACTCACTCCAATGGAAGTAGATAGTAGCACAGACTTGAGAGAGTCAGTTGTGCCAGTCTTTATATGTAAATGCACATGCTTGTTCTTCTTGGACATAAATGAAGTTGAATGTGTGTGTGTGTGTGTGTGTGTGTGTGTGTGTGTGTGTGTGTGTGTGTGTGTGTGTGTGTGTGTGTGTGCATGTGTATGAGTAAGTGGGGGGGGGGGTTGACTTTGGTCTGCCAGGCAAAAACTTCCACCATCGTGTTTGATAGTTTTAGTTTTAACTAGAGTGCAGAGATCCACTAATGAGTTGATAATGAGGTCTTTTTTACTGTAGCCATAGCTGTCTCTGAATAGCATTTTCTCACTTTATGTAAATTGACCTATGTATAGTACCCAATGTAATCAGATGTTGAAGATCTTTCTTAATCCTAGAAAATATGTTTTATAGTACTAGTGCAAGAGCTAAGCATGCATCTGTGTGACATTGCAGTACTTCACCTGAGTCATTTATAACATCTGTTTACATTCAGTCTTTTATTTTCTTCCTGATAAAAAAATCTGGAGTAATCCCTCATCCTTTGTGTGTGGCAACTGTCTGTACCAGCCGTGGTATCCTAAAATCTATGGCTGTGGTAAACTGTGTAAATCGAGCTAACCAGTTCCACAACTATCATCTAGTTCTGTTTTATATTAACCCCCCCCCCAGACAAACTGCAGTGTTCAGCAAGAGAGAGAGAGAGAGAGAGAGACTGTTTAAACTTGCACCTTCTCCTTCATCTTGTTATCTTTATCTGCATTACTCAGCATTAGAAAGTGGGACTGATCTGAAGCAACCTTCCAATACACTCTTTATCTGAAGTCTAAGGTTAGAATGTAGCATATATACACATTGTGAAATATGCAACATGCTTATGCACCTTTAAGACACATGCACACATGCACACACGCGCACACACACACACACACACACACACACACACACACACACACACACACACACACACACACACACACACACACACTCACACACACATACACACAAGAAACTGAGATTACAATTCCTGAATGAATGAAAACGTCAGGTGACTCAACAGCACTCTTAGTATCAGAAACAGCCACTGATGTGACCACTGTCTGCAGCAAAATAAGTGCGTGGATATATTCTTCCCATCTCAAAAATATAAAGTAGTTTCACAATTACTGAGCTCTGAAATGATTTACCTTCAGTTAGTTGAGTAACATGAATGTCGACATCCTTTAGGTAAACCATTGTATGCCAAAAAAAGGAAACATCGACCTTCTAGTATACATGTGCTGACGTTGTTTCCAGTGCATGCAAATATTACTTAAAAAAAAAACATAAACAACATCTGTCCATGTGGGGGATGTACCCTCCGATAATTATATATAGTAACTCGAGATCTGACTATCCTGAGGGAAAAGGGAATATTCCCCTACCCATGATTGCTGATCTTGCTAAACTGTTGACTATCTGTGTAGTCAACCAAATGTGGTCGATTAAATAGATGTCAACCAAATTCTGACAGACAGTCCAACTGAACGCATATATAAGTTACATATATCTATATCTATCTATACATATATATATATATATATATATATATATATAGATGGATATAGATATATAGATATATATATATAGATATATATATATATATATATATATATATATGTGTGTGTGTGTGTGTGTGTACATACACACACACACACACACACACACACACACACACACACACACACACACACACACATATATATATATATATATAATATACAGCTATATGTATGTAAAATGTATGTGCAATGCACTGAAACATACACACACACATAGACATATTTCCATGTATGCCATTTTAAATTATCTGTGCTGACAAAATATACACGGTAAGTTATAAATAATTATTTTTAAACTAAACAATTGTTGTGATTTTATTGTTTTGCTGACATTTCTTCGGATGGAATCCAATTTTCCTATTTTCAGTTTTGTTATTAGAAAACTAAGGGAAACAGGTTCAGTATAACTTCCTTGTTTGGTCTTTGATGTTACTGCATTTCTGTCTGTATGTAAAGAACTTTGTACTTCCAGAACTGCACACCTTTCAATTAAGCTCTAAGAAAGGCATTTCAGAGAATCTGTCTGCAGATTTACAGACTGCAAAATACCAAACATGATGTGCTGTCAAAAGTTTTCTTCTGTGCTGTGGCCTGCTCATAAATTACTGACAGGACAACTTGTATTGAACTTTGCTAACAGCATATTGTAAACAGCTTAGTGAAATAATAATACTGTCTTATATATTTTCACTGCAAAAATAATTTAGCAATTTCTGTGCAAAAAGACAAATAAAGTTTTTAACTTTTTCTGCACTAAATAACGAGCTCAGAAGTTTAGTTCAGCAACACATTTGTGATCTTACAGTTGATTTAAAACACAGATCCCAGTTAAAACTGAATGTTAAAATTATTTACCAAAACTTATAAAAAACTAATGCAAAGAATACGAAAAAAGTGGTGTTGGACTTGCTATGTGTTTACAATAAAGGAGCTTCTGCATTCCTTCAGGGATGTGCTTTTTTGTGCTGGTTGTCCTGCACAGCACCATTAGGCTTCCCTATTGACAGCTACAGTGATGGTTCGGTCCTTCCATATAGAAATGGTTCATTTGTTCTATGCATGTTGAGAGTGTTGTCATTATTTTGGGAGGGAGAGGAGGACGTTTACTTTAATCCCTTACTCCCCAGACACGACTGGTTTCATCAAAGGTTTAGTCAAGCAATCATGCTTTCCAATCAGTGCCACAGCTCTGTGTGGTAAGAATAGTTTGCCATGTCCCTCCCATGTGGATAAGCACCACTGTGTAATCTCTGCCTTCATGATCACATGTTCCTTCCATCCCCCACAAAGGAAGCAGGCAGCCTTAATCATCATCACTCTTCTTGTCTCCCCCCTTTTCCTGCACTCAGGCTTCAACTGACAGTTTAGCAGCTGAGTCATAGTCAGGGCTTAATCCCTCTGCATCAATGGTGCCAGGCCTTGGTTGTCTTATTTTGTTGGCCTACACTTTCTGTACTTCATCAACTTGTGCAGTGAAAAAAGAAATTAATTTTTCATTACGTTTCCCTGTGACATGTTTCTGATTACACTGTAATTTAACAGTGAAAGGACCACAGGAAATGAAAGTATAACTTTTTTAAAATCATGACACCTACCAGGATATATTTTTGTCATTTGTTTATGAATGACAGAAACAGAAAAATCATTCTCAGCTCCACAAATGAATACAGCAGATGTGAAATAGACGACTTTCCTTCAGCTGTATTCAGATTTTCCTTTTGTTAGCAGTTCTTTGTGGCCTGCAGAGATCTGCCAGAATCCAAAGCTGAGCTAATTTTTCTAAAAAAACACAGTTTGCCAGTTGAAGCCTCACAGTATTTATGGTTCGTCCTAATAATATCCTATAGCTCAAACAGTTCACAGTTAGGATTTTGCACATTTCTTTTTTAGATGGCTGCATCTCTGCCATTTAAGCTAAAAGATTGCAGAGTATAAACAGTGGAATTAAAAATGTCGTCAATGATGTAAAGCACATGCCATATAGCCTTCCTAACTTCGAGATGAAGTAGAATATCTCAAACAGGAGAATGTCGTTCAGAAGCTGTTGAACATCTTCTTTGCAGAATAGGTTAGGAAGCCTTTATACAGACCACATCAACAAAACAAAATTGGAATAAAATGCTATGGCTGTCAAAATATATGGCATAGCATGTTAAGGAAAAATAGCATTCAGAATCCAATAAGAAAATAAATAGAATTAAAGATGGGAATAACTTCCTACTTTACCATGAAAGCATGGAACATCGTTCATTTATTCATCATACAGGAATTTGTCAAATGTTCTGATCAGCAAATTTGTATGACAGCAGCACAAAAAAAAAAACTAAAACATCCCGGGGTAGAATGCACTATATAAGTCTGTACCCTACAAGCTGAATTACATCATTTGGCAGCATCTCTTCAGCTGCTCATTAGCATACTGCTGCACTTGTGGATTGTAAAGTTAGTGGTTTGAGGTTTGCTGTAGGTTGTCATTTTTTTTTAGCATTATATTACCTGCAGTCTCAGTAGACATTATGATTGTTATTTATTGAATTATTTCATTATGTTGTGCCAGAGCAATTAGGTCTGTCACTTCCCTTATTAAATTGATCTCTATTTGGTTTTGGGCATGGTGTTTAACTATGGGCACGGGGTTTACTCAGGGCCTGCCCATATGCCCAAGGTTTTCCAGGTTGATGATGCAGTTGTCAATGTTTTTTTTTGGCCAATATCGTACAGAGTCACTGATTATGACTTTTCATGAATTCTGTACAATGAAGAGTTGCATAATATTCTGTGGTTCGATGGTAACATAGGAATCCATTGGTAACTGCACCAGTTAAAGTTGCAAGAAGTGAAGAAGCAACAAAAACAGTCAGTATTCAGACAGAAGAATAAAAAGAGAATGTTAAAATTCTCACATGAGGGACAATGGAAAACATGTTAAAGAAGGACATGGGGGGGGATACTGGTGAAAGACATTTTCTGCAGTGACTTTGCCATGGTGACTACATGGCTAATGAAACACAAATTAAAAACATTATATAAAAAACATCAATCAACAACAGTTGCTTTCTGTCCTCTAATACTGCTTCAACATTACCAATCCTTGTCAGCGACAGACAGAATGCAGTAATGTTCGTAACATGAAACATTATCATCAAAAACAAGAATCAGTTCTTCAGTTCCAGAATCATCTCAGTTAATCTGATGCCCTTTTATAACTAATGCAAGCAAGATATGCTTCAACAGGCTCCATTCTTTTTGCACTTCAGTTACAGGGAACCCACACCCTATAACATCAAAGTGGCAGAGGCAGCTGTAGTGTTATCCTATCTATATAACTTAACCTACTACAGCATACAGCATCAAAGGAGCATCTACAACTGCTTTGAAATCATACCCACATCAGTTTATCTACTGCCCTTTAACACTATCAAACGTAATAGGCACTACATCAAACAAATGTCATCTCAAATGATGTGTGCTAAATAATTATAGCTAAAAAGTTATGCTCTGATATATTAGTTATACATTTTATTTCCATTTATACCTGGAACTAATGATGCACAAATGTATTTATTTATTTATGTACGTGCATACTTATTTATCTTCTGCAGTACATTGCTTTCTTTTTACAAACTACTGAGTGACCATGCTTTTTTGCAATTTGGAAGCCATGGGTTATGATAATTCACATGATCAAGGCTGTCTTCATCATTTTTGATTGTCAAAATTGGATCCTATGTGTGTGTGTGTGTGTGTGTGTGTGTGTGTGTGTGTGTGTGTGTGTGTTTACATGTGTGCACATTTGCCTCTGATCTTGTGTGCATGTGTGTGGATGTCTGTGTGTCTCTTGGGAGTGGTTAGGTATGTTAGTGCGCACAATCTTATGTGTGTGCATTCGTGTGTATATATGTGTATGTGTGTGACTGTGCTTGCATATGTGCAGCTGTATTCTTGATTGTGTGTGTGTGTGTATGTGTGCATGTATGTTTGTGTGTGTGTGTGTGTGTGTGTGTGTGTGTGTGTGTGTGTGTGTGTGTGTGTGAGGAGAGAGTGTTAGTCTGCGAGCTTTCACATGCACATGTGCATCTGTGTGTTTGTATGTGCGTGTGTGTTTGTATGTGTGTTTGGTGGGTGTGTGTATGTGTGTGTGTGTGGGGGGGGGGATTAAGTGGCAGTAGTACTGCCATTTTAAGGGTGCATTTCTGCAATCAATTGCCAGTGTCAGGCAAAATACCAGTCATGTATAATTTAAAAACAAACCATAGTATGTTACCAATTGTTCCTTCTGATCCACTTTCTCTTTGTCATCTTCTATCTTCTGTTCTCATCTGAGCCTTTTGCAACCAAATCTTTCAGAAAATGATCACTACTACTGCTTAAAATAGATGGCATGTTGTAAATAACCACAACTCAAATTTCTATCAGTTAATTTGCTTACTTTCTCATATTACTGTAATACAGAAATGTACACAATATGTTTTTATTTTTATTAATCGTGCTCAGTCTAATTGTGCATATTATAAATAGTTTTGTTCTTACTAACTATATTCTGTATGCCTTCATTTCACTCCATCATTTACTTATACAGTGTAGATAGTGCACAGAAACATGCTGCACAATTGTATAGTGTCTGCTCTTAACACAAATCACCAGAGCCTTGCATACTTTCAGAATACCATTACAAATGTGGAGAAACCTCTGTTAAGCCATAACATACCTGTAAAAATCTAGTTACAGACATTCCTGGAAATGATTGTACTGACCTGAGCATGTGATTTACAAAGTCCTGTTTACAGGAGTAAGTCATTCTGCTACCCAATGAAAACGTGGGACTACAGGAGTGGCATACCTGTGTTAAACAGAAATACATCACAATCAAACTGTAAAGCTGACATATTGAATAACATATCTGAACAAACACATCAGCAAATAGATGGGGGCACATTAAGGAAAGGGATAAATTACAACAGTGAAAAAATGCTGCAGTGTGCAACAACAAACAGTTCACACAAGTGAATGAGGACAACCACTCAGAGGACCTCCCATAACACAAATCACCCCCTACTAGGTGTAGAAAGATGACTGGATTCCCATAATCTAAATAAATAAAAAGGAGGGAACTACCACAGTCATGGCCAATGTGTTCAAAATGTGAATAAATCATGTGCATGGTTATTGCTCTGAGGTGTGCAGTCCTTGTAATTTAAAAGTCTTTTTTTTTTTTACTCAGGTAATTTTTATTTTTGTAATTTAACAGTCTTAATGGTAACACAAAAGATGTATGCCTAGAAAAAGAGTTTTCATTCTCTGCCTAACAAAGAGAATGGGAAATGTAAATAGGTAGTAATGTTACAGTTGTAGTATTAATGTCTTCTAGAAAAGCATGCATTAAGTATAAGTAAATCCTCACCATGTGCATCAGAAATGGGGATTACATTCCAAATGATCCAAATGTACGTGATGGGATAAAAGACAACTGTTGTGTAGTGTACTGTTGCTCACATACAGTCTATGGTGCAGTGACTGCCATGATTCACAATCAGACTGCAAAGATAATACACAGCAGTACTGTAACAAGATCTCCTCCTATGAGCTCACTAACATCAGAGCCACATAGTGGTACAAAGTACATTTATGGCACTGTGCATCATGCTTTTGATGCTTCTGAACAGATAATATAGCTGTAATTAACAGGAAACTGTTTAACTAAAAAAAGGGTTCATGTTATCCTGAAAAATAAATAAATAAATAAATAAATAAATAAATAAGCAACATTTGTATTTGCTGGGAAAAAATGTTACATAAGCCATTCCATATGTAATACATAGTATTTGCAATTGTTTTAGAAATTATATCTGGCATATTTATAAATTTGGCAAGAAACTCACCCCTTTTTTGAGTGTTCATTTTTAAATAATAACCACCCACTGAAGCTGCATAGCTACACACACACACACACACACACACACACACACACACACACACACACACACACACACATATATAAAAAAACAGATAAAGCCAGGTGATACTCTAAAACAAATTAAATGGAAGCAGATTATAGCAATGAAAAGGAAAAAAATGAACACTTAACAAGCACATTATAGTAAAAAAAAATAACTACTTGTATTTGATTTAATCTGTTTTCTTCAAAACAACTATTTGTGATAAACCTGTTGCTCATTTTTTTTTTATTAAATGTTTCATATGTGGACATCAGACTGCTTTACTACAGCCTTATCTTCAGAGACTGGGGCTTTTAACGGATATTAAGTTATGAAATATTTGTCTACAGTTTTCACCTTTTGGCATTTTGCTTTGCACTGTTACATATTTTATTTTGATTTACATAGACTGCCTAGTAATAAAGCTTAGGAAATGATGCGTTTTTAACAGTTATGTTAGCATAAAGTCAGATGATGTTGATATATCTTAGCCAAGCACTTATACATCTGCTCCTGTTTCAGTACACTGATGAATGAATGAGTACCATGGACTATCTGTGGAACGAATGTGAAGCATGTGTTGTTATGAATGCTTAGAATAACTGCACGGTCTAATTGGCTGAATATGCATGAATGCATGCTTCTATATGCATGTGCTTTAGGAATGAATGGTAAGGATTTTATGAATATGTTAGCCAGTGTATTATTTAAATGAATAAGAGATTATATTGTATGGCTGGAAATTAGAAAGTGTTACCATGATCAGTAAATCTTACCATTCATGGCTTTCTTCTGACAGTAACCATCTCCAGTTCAGAGACAACCCTACCTTATGGCTTTTCTGCTAGCAGAAGTATCGACACAGAGGGTATTCCAACTTTGCCTGGTAAATAGTAATGAGTCGATATGGGTGAACAGTTAATGAATGCTATGTCTTCTCCCCAGAAATGCCAACAACTACTGATTAAATTAACATAGTCAGCAGGAAAACTAAACTCCATCAAAAGATGGGGTCACACATTGATTTCAAAGAAAGAAGTCATGGTGCAGGTAAGTTCCGTGAAGTTCACTTTAGATGTGGCGGTGTGGCATTTGTCAGTGTACCTTTATGTGTGGAAGTGTGGATGTGTCTATAGGGGCATGAATAGAGTTGAATGAGTGCGTGTATGTTTGTGTTTGTCAGCCTGGGTGATCACAGATCACAGTAAAGTGTTCAGGAAGAGGATTGAGATTGCATGTGTGTGTGTGTGTGTGTGTGTGTGTGTGTGTGTGTGTGTGTGTGTGTGTGTGTGTGTGTGTGCGTGTGTGTGTGTGTGTGTGTGTTTGCGCGCATGTCAGAGAATGTGTAAGAGTAAATAGGTAAGTGTGTCTGTATGTCTGATTGAGTATGAGGGAATGTTTGATGTTGAGAAGAAATTTGTGTTTGCACACCTGGGAATGGATATGTGTTTATGCATCTGTTTGTGTGTTTTTATGTGTTGGCATGCATGTCTGAATGTGTTTGTGAGTGTTTGTTAGGGGTGTCTGTTCCAACACAATGCATTGGCCACCAGCATACACCACCATCATGGAGGATCTGATAATGTTAGTGGTACAAAAGTTGCAGTTCAGATACTTGCATAAGCTGATAATAAGGTTTACCTCATTGCAGTTAAAGCTGTGTCTAAATTACATTTTTCATGGATTGCATCAGACCACTCAACTGTCCCTATTTTGGAGGAATGTTCCTATTTTCAATCCCCATTTAGAATGTCCCTACTTTTGGAGGCATATCCGTAATTTTCAGGCTTGATTCACCCCTCTATATAAATTTCTGAATTCCCCTTCACCCCATGTGATTTTGTAAGTTAGTACCCAGAAAAACACACTACATGATCAATATACAAATGAAAACAATAATTTAAAGAAAGAGGATACTCCCCTTACAACTCTTTTTTCTGAAGTAAAGAAAAATGACCTTACAGATGTTATATTGTCTCTTTGATAATGTGCTTATATTTTTCCAACATTTTTCCCATTTTCGGTTCTTTAAACACATGCTTCTGAGTAGTATCCTGCATTCCTACTGGAAGATGGAAGACTTATGTGCTATTTGGCATTCAAATTTTATGCTAATTACATCACCTGATTTTTAGCTGATGTTCCTATTTTTCAAGTGCCTTTGTTCCTGTTTTCAATGTCTGCATTTGAGAGGTATGGATCACATAAACTGACCTATCTGTCGTAGGTACCTTATAGGAGTGAAGGAGCTTTTCTGAATTTATTTATTTATTATTTATTTATTTATTTATTTTTATTTACTGGGTAATGTCCGACTGGGCACAGGACCCATTTTCAGTGGAGACCCGGGGAGAAATGCCCCTTAGATACAGTAGAAGAAAATTAACAATACTGGCAAAAGGTTAACAAAATTAATAATGTTTGCAATATACATACAGTATAGGAAAATCTAAACTAATTACAATATTAACAAAATTTAATCAAGCTTGAAATGTTTAACAATGTAAAATAATAGTAAAAAGAGTTTGATACAATTATCAAGGCCAAAAAGAACCAAGTTTCCAAAAACAGTTGTATAAACCTGCAGTATTTGCAAGGAGACATAATTTATGCCAACAGAGTCAGTTCAATTTGTAATGTGTGAACATTTCAATTGCCTAGGATTGAAGCAGTTTAGCAGGAAGCAGTTTAGCAGCTATATGCATGATAGTGTTGAAGCAAAATAGCCAAATGTAGATAACAACAGTAGCTGTGGAGTATGATTTAGATTAGGGAGGGAGTGAGGGAGTAGTAATGAAAGGCATGTTGTTTGGAAGCAGGTTGACTAGCCTAGAGTATGGCAGGAGCATAGCCAGTGTTTAGCTAGATGTTCCTTAAGGAGTTGTTTGAACTCATGATAGCTAGGGTTTTTGGCTATAGGTTGAGGAAGAGTGTTTCAGAGTTTGGCAATTTCTTGAGAGTAGAGTGAAGTACCTTGTGCATTGTGGGCTTGGGTAATCTTTAGCATTAGTTTATTAGAGGATCTAAGTGATCTAGGATTTTTAGTGGGCTGGATAACATTAGTAAGAGCAGGCCAGTCATTAGGTTGGTGAATTATTTTCTGGACTATGGACAGTTGGTTTAAGTTTAGGTGGTTTGGGAGTTCTAACCAATTGAGTTGGAAGAGTACTGAGCAGTTGTGGGTTCTGTAAAGAGGCCTGTAGTGAATTTGTTAATTTTGTTATAGCAGGATTCTAGTTCATTTAGGTCTGATTTACATATATTGGTAAATACCTGGGATCCATAGAGGAGGGTGGAAGGTAGTTGTGAGTGAGCAGTGGCTAATCTGGCACTTTCAGTAAGGTAAGGCTTAACTCTATATAGGGTGCCTAGTTTGGAGTGCATCTTTTTGATGGTGAGGGAAATGTGGCTATCAAACCTTAGGTTATCATTAATTGTGTCATCTAGAAGTTTGGTTTGGTTTGTGGTCTCTATTTTGGTTCCATTTGTGGAGAGAAATGTTAGTGAAGATTGACATGTTTTGGGTTTGTTATAATTGAAAACTATTAACTTGGTTTTGTTTGGGTTCAATATGAGTTGATGGTTAGTGAGGTATTTTTCTATATCCTGGAAAGATGTTTGTAATTTTATTTGCAGTTCCTGGGGGTAAGGGTCAAGCAGATAAGTGTGGAGTCATTGGTATACTGGACTATGCAGGCTAGTTAGGTTGCAGATCTGAGGTTGTTAGCAAAAATTGTAAAGAGTAGCGGGCCAAGTATGGATCCTTGGGGTACTCCTACAGAGATGGGAAGAAGGGGGGAAGAGTGTTTTCCCATTTGGTGGCTTGCTGATGGTTTGAGTAATAACTATGGAACAAGGACAGGGCAGATGTATTGAGGCCATAGGTTGACAGTTTGTTGAGTAGGATTTGGTGGGAAATGGTGTCGAAGGCTTTTGACATATCCAGGAATATGGAGGAGACGATCTAGACTTCATTTATGAGACCTTGACTGGTGCTAGTAAAGGACAGTAGGGCAGTGCAGGTACTATGTTTTGGCCTAAAACCATGTTGAGTGGGGGAGAGGAGGTTGTGATTGAGGAGGTGGGTAAGGAGATGGGAGTGAATGCATTTTTCCAAGATTTTGACTAGAGGGGAGAGGATGGCTACGGGATGGTAGTTTGTTAGTTCTTTAGAGGGACTACCTTTATGTAGGGGAATGATGTGTGATATTTTCCAAAGATAGGGGGTATATCTTTCTGAGATTGAGTGGTTGATTAGTATAGCTATGGGATAGGCAACTGAGGGTGTGGCAAATTTAAGGAATTTATCGGGTAGTTGATCTGCTGCTAGACAGCAGGGTATGAGCTTGGAAAGGAGTGTTTTTATGTAACTAGTTTAGATTGGGGTAAAAGAGAAGGGGTTGGGGTAATTTTCAGATGTAGAGGGTACAGTGAGAGGATGATTAGTCTAGTTATCAAGGACTGATGCGATAGTGTTTATAAAGTGGTCGTTAAACTGTATAGCTATTGGACTTGTTACATTAGAGGTAGATGGTGGGGAGTTGGGGTATAGCCTGGGTTAAGGAGATTATTTATGTTTTGCTAAAAAAATTTTGGGTTGTTTTGATGGATTTGTTGACATGATAGGAAGTGTTTTTTTTTGTCTGATTTTATTTGTTTCTTAGCCTGCTTTCAAAGCTGTGATATGTTGTGAGGTATGTTTTATCTTTGGTGATGTGGTAATCTCAGCAAGCCCTGTTTCTACTTTTCAGAAGTGTTTTGGTATCTTTAGTTAGCCAGGGTATGTGCTTAGGTTTTGTACTTATTTTTGTTATTGGTGCTAGTTTATTTAGTATTTTAAGGAAGGTATTGTTGAAGTACTGTACAGCCTGATTAAGTGGGAGGTATCTAAGTGGGGACCAGTTACTTTGCTGTAGTAGTAGGTTGAATGTGGAGGGGGAGATTTTTTTTTTATTTCAGATAAATGTATATATTATGTTGGTCTATGTCTGAATATGTTTTCTGTACAGGAAGGTAGGGGAATGGTCACTGAGGGAGTCTGGAAGGTAGCCTGCTAGGTAACCTAAGTTGGGTTTGTTAGTCAGTATCCAGTCTAGTATGGACTGCTTTTTGGAGTGTTTGTCTAACTGGGTTGGACATGATATGGTTTGAGTGAAGTGGAAGAGGTTTAGGACACTGGAGGGGTTGTTGGAGCTGCAGGAGTGCCAATCCAGGTTGAAATCACCTAGTATGATAGTTTCCTGATTAAAAATTGACGATGCCCAAGAGAGTAGATTTTCAGTGATAACTAGATTATTGCCAGGATGGATGTAAGCAGTTATGATAATAATAGTTTTGTTAGGGTTTATTACTAGGTGTGCTGTTAGGATTTCTGAGTTAGGTAGGTCAGGAGGGGTACAGTTAAATGTCTCAAGCTTGAGTGTGTCTTTATACATAATGCGACAGCATTGCCCCTTTTGTTTGGCCTTTCCTAACCTTATAATGTTGTAATCTGCTGTAATTATGTCTTTGTCTTTAATGTGAGGCTTTAACTGTGTTTCTGTAATTGCAGCAATGGCATGGTTCAAGTTCATGAAGACTCCGTGGTGGCAAACTGGCAACATCCATTGTGTACATTTGTAACTTTGTTTAGTTTGTTGCAGAGACTGTCCTTGTTTTGCTACTCATTTTTTTTCTCTTGTATCTCTAGATGTCATTTCTAGCTATGATATTTGTTGAACTGATTAATTCATTAAAATCTAGCTGTGGAATACTACTGACCATGTGCTGTGCATACTTTACTGGTTATGGCTCAGTTTTCACTGTCTGCTTTGGAATATTTCCTGTTTTTTGTTAATGCAGAAGATTAGGTGTGCATTATTTATTTACATTTCATAACCGGGTATTGTCCGACTGGGCCAGAAGCCCGTTTTCAGTGGAGACCCGGGGAGAAAAGCTCCAAGAAAGATTACATAATTATACATTTGTACATATGACAATTACAATAGGAGTTCAAACACAAGTTGCTTGACATTGTATCTAAAAGCATATACTATTCATACAAAAAAAAAAAAAAAAATATATATATATATTGTTTTCAGTATGGAAATATCACAGAACTGAAGCTAAGAAGGCTCAATTGCCAAGAGATATTGACAATGGATGCTGTAAAGAAGGACGTTAGACAGTAAGGGGTTAAATTAGGTACCCTGGTGGAAAACATGAGCAAAGCATCTGTTTGGTGAAATATTCCATATGTGCATGCTTTGGGAGTTTGATTTAAATGTATTGAGTATAGTTTATACAGTAAACCTTGAAGTTTATCTACATGAGCCCCCTGCCTTAGTTTTCTGTTTGGCTTTACATTTGGCAGCATATGAAGTTTAATTCTACCATCAATCATACCTTTGCATGGGATGCGGATACTGTTATATCAACTTATTTATCGCTGTGGATTTTCATTTTCATTGACTTCCAGCTAATTGATATCCTTAAGTGTTTCTTATTTTTGTTATATAAACAGATGGTTTTCCTCTTGTATTCAACATATCACCTTTTCCACTATCTGTTGTATCATCTAGTTGTCAATCATAACTGCTTTTGGAATTTCATTTCTTTTTCTGATTACGTAAATATGTTTGGTTCTTCTAGCATTTTAATACTACTATTCACCATCCTCATCTACTGTTTTTTTTATACACTTTTCCCCTGTTGCCTGCCAACCATCTGCCCCTTCTGGCCTATCAGCCCATTTGTTCACCATCACCGGGGTGAGGATAGACCAGGAGGGGTCATTATTTAGATAGCCATTAAGGGTAGTTCAGTGTGTTTTGCCTTATCCCTACATTCCTTCATGCACTCCTGGCTTACAGAGCTGAAGGGGTGACATAAACTGGGCTGTTTACACTAGTTCTCCTTCATGTCTGCAAGGCACATTGCCAGCAAAAAGTCCCAAACTTTTCCCTCTAACACAGGAAGTGATTTCCCCTGTTGCATATCATATGTGCCCAATCTACAACATTAGTCACAAAACAGTAAATGTTCCAAAGTTGACAGTAAAACCTGTATGGTCTCCAAGCACCCACTTTCCTTTACCCCCTTCTCCCCACACCCCTGGGAGATATGAGAAGGCCAAGCTCCTTCACTTCTCCCCGTCTCTGTCTCTTCTAGTGCTGGAGACACTAATCAATTCCTGGTCAGCAGAGCCACAGTAAGAGCTCCATCCTTCTGCACCACAGGGACTACAGGAACTATGTCTATTGCTGTCTAAAATTAAAGCTGCAAACTGTCACAGTTTTGTGAATTGGTACCAGTATTACTGCCTTCATTTATGTATTTATTGCTGCCCAATGTTCTGTTAGTTTCTCATTCTGCTCCCCTTGCATTTCTGATGATTTAAATTACAAATCTTTGACCACTTCATGTAAGTTCTGCTTGTGTGGGATGTTTCAGATACTGTGTCACTAGATGTTATTTTCTCAACTTCTCATCCAAATTGGCCCCGTATGTCTCAGCTTTCATTTCTCCAAATGCTAAATGTGTCTCTCAAAATGTAGTACAGATAGGCAAAATATGAAATGTCTGACAGGAATTCATTGAATGCCTAAAATGTTGTATTTTGTGATTGCAGCACATTTTAGTTGATACAATACAATGATTCCATATTATTTATCTCAGATTTTTGTTTATAAAATTTTATGCTGAATGTGCAACAAACCATTTCAATACAGACCTGGAATTTTTATGAAGCCACATGAGGGGCTGTGCCTTTGCGAGCTGGTACATTTATGTTCAGATGTTCATAGGAGAATACTGGGCTAACTGCTTAAGAGCTCTTACAAGCCTAATCAATATAATCCAATTTTACCCCAAATATGTCCCCTAGGGGCAAGAGGATGGTATAGATGAATGACTATGCATGAGTATCTTACAGATTGTTCCTGACAATAGGGGACATAGGCACTACCCTAGGTGTGAATTTGTGATTCCCCATCCATTGACCCAAACTGCATTTGAAGAGGGCCAGTGAAGGGGGGGGGGTCTATATTATGACATCAAAATGGCATAACAGCGAATGCCGTTTTGCCAACACATATAGAAAGAAATCTCACAACAGCGACAGCTCAGGTCAGCAATTTTTTTACCCAGAAAAAAAAAATCACTTGGCCTGAGCTGTGACGTTGCCCTTTACCCCATTGTAGTGCGATCTCGGAGTTGGCATATTTAGTTAGGGGGGGTGGGGGGATGGGGGGGTGAAGCCCCCCACTCTACTATGTTTTAAGTCGTGTGTTGTGTTTTATGGTCTACCGATTTTTTTTTTTCCCTGGGAAAAAAATTGATGACCTGGGATTATGCTGTTGTGCGATTTTGTTGTTTATGTGTCAGGAAAATGGTATTTGCTGTAATGGGCTCTGCTTAATGTGAATAGGAAGTCTGTTAAAAAGAAGAAACAATCTCACACATATCTGTCTCTCCAGCATATTTTGAGTTCCTGACTAAGTTTAGATCTTTCAATCATGTGACCCTTGTACTATTTGACTTGCAGATGTGTCGCTCCATCATGGTTAGATTTTTCAATGCTTTGTAGGTCAGGTATAGGTTACCCCTTAATAATCGGTAGGAGACAGAGAAAAGGGATAGGGATTTTAGTCTACCTGCATAGGATATGTTTACACCCTGTATTTTTGTTATGTGGAACCTCAGGAGGGTGGTACAACTGTTGTAAGTGCCTAGTCAAGTATATGCCAAATGGCACACTGTACTCAATTAGAGGTATGATTTGTCTATGACAGTGTTATTCCAGAGAAGACTGTGTTGGCTCTCCACCTTAAATGAACAATTTGAGTTGTCATGAATTTTATGCAGCTGGATACTGTAGTTTTGTTTTTTTTCTTTTCTTTTTTTACTGAATCTTATGTCACTTACTCTGACACTTTTTGAAATGTGACAGACTTTTGCTGTGCTGTCAACACCGCTACTTTCTTGGGCATTCACCTTACTCTCCCTTATCTTCTGATGTTCCTTAATTTGGACCTCTCAGGTTAAGATGCCAACTTTTATCATGTTTAATGTTAGTATTGATATAGTATATTTCTGCTTTTAAAGAAATGTATCATTTTATAATTATTTATGATTCAGTCGCTTCTCTTTATCACTGGGTTTTATGCCTCGCAATCACTTTGAACGTTTAGTTGTTCATATCATACTTAGCACATTTTAATTCATTTCAATTTATTTTGGAGGGAGGGCAAAACAATTCTAATTTAATGTTGCTGTTCTGTTTTCACTGGGTTGCTATTTATTCATTATATCTCAAGGTCTTGGTTATTTTTTTTTATGTTAGTTTCGTTTTGCTTGGCTTATCGCTTACAGTCTTTTCCACATTGGTGTTTATTTTTTACTTCTAAAAATGTATTCAGATTAGATATCATTTACTAGTTCTCTTATTTCATTACCATTTTTTTCTTCTTGCTATAAGGATTTTGTTAGTATGCTTTGTCCCCTTAGTAGACTTTTTGATAATCCTGTCTTCAAATTTATTGACATTTAAATATCGTATACAAGCATGCTTGGAGGCACCTAAAGCGACTCTTGTATATTTCTGCATGCCTTCCTGTGGTGAGCTGTGGGCTTTTGATCATCAGTCAGGGAAGGAAATACCGTAATGAGACACATCCGTTTTAATTATGTGTTATACCCGCATTTATTAATTGTTAACATGGCTCTTCAGTGATCCCGTTGAGGATATTGTATGAGAAAATAAAGTCATGACATAATAAGTTTGGCTTGTCTTCATATGTGATATCTTCCTTGCTTTTATAACAGACTTGGCAGAATACAATCTTTGGCCATATCTCAGTGGCAGCTGTATCCCCAGGTGCCATGTTTATTCAGTGCCCTTGACAGGACAATACTGGGGAGAAGCAGCCAACAGCATATCTCTCAACATACAATTATTTTCCAGAAAATTGTTTTTTCACTTAAAAAACAAGGTGCCATGAAATATTGACTGTTCCTTTAAATTATGATCATTTTACAGTTTGTCTAACCATATTGTCAGCCTGCAGGCTGTCACCATCACTAGACCCATGAGTGGGCCCATTTGGTATGTATAGAAACCCTAATCAGAAGCACTGTACCAGAGGACAAGTGAACCATAAAGCTGCAAAAATTACTAACAGCAGAACAAAAAAAAAAAAAAAGAAGTGCAGTGGAACCATAAAGTTGCAGCAAATAAACAATGCATGAACTTAATATATGTACATGTTTTGTCTAATTTGCTACATTTGTTAGAATGGTATATTGTTATATTACCATGAAGTTTAGTGTGTTTGTTTAAAACTGAACTTTGCTATAGCACTGTTAAAGTGCTGTCACTGTTTTGCAATTTCACAGCCTCAGTGGCTGCTTTTTTTCCTGTATTTGTTGGCACTGAAACAATGACAGATGTGCAGACATTATGTTGTTTTGTCTTGCAGATTATAATTGTACTTGGTGAGATTATACTTACATATCTTTCTGGTATGTTATCACATCTAGTCCGACATGCTACTAGATTTTTGTTTCACAATGTTGGGTTAGTTGCTGGATCCTGTCGATTTATCTTGTACTGCTAACACAGTATTCAGTTTTTTGGAGAATGTTTGTTGATTTTCTATAGAGTTGGATGTGATGCTTTATAAACCGTCTGGGAGCAAGCAGTCATTTGATTTTATTTCATCCAAAGGTTCATAAGTAACTACTAGGCTCGTTACTCTTGTGGGCCATTTTAAGCCTATCCAATTTTCCTTTCAAAGCTGAGAATCAAACTGTGTACCTTGTGTCTGTGAGATAAAAACACTTAACCTTTAAGCCAACTCCCAACACCCAACCCTTAACCCCTAGTTTCTATTGCATGGTATCCCTTGCTTGAACAAGTGCCCCTGACACTTAGATTCATATAGCTTTAGAATTAGAGTCAATTATTTTTGCAATTAGTTCACTTTTAATAATAATTATATATACCACCTCTGAGATCACACTACAGTAGGGAAAGTGCAACTTTCCTGATGTCTACCATAATGCAATCCCGTTAAGAACAGTTTGACGAACGGCATGTTCGATAAAATGCCGTTCAATGATTTGCTTTTTCTATGACATAATAGGCCCCAGGTGAACATTGCTTTTTAGATATTCTTATTTGGAGTATTTAGGTACAAATTTTGTTGTGTATTTTTAAAAGTAGGTATGCTTTTTCCCTCTTGTATTATTGGGACTTTCTTAGGATGGGAAATTTCTTAGAAATTTGCATTCCATTGTATTTTATTTTTCAGTTAATTATAATTGTTTTGCTAATGTATTTATTTTATTTTGTTTATATCAGAAAGACTGCATGTGGTATTGCAATTTTCCCACACTTTTACTGTGCATTTACCTTTTTGTTAGACTTGACAGGTTTTCATGCTGTTCTCACTGTATTTATAAGTTGCTCGGATATAAGCACTCAGATAAATCTCAGCTTACTTTGCAGTATATAGTGCATTATTACTGTCTTGACTACAGCTACCTAAGCTATTTGGGTTTGAAGCAGACAACATTAGCAGAATTAAGTGAAGAGTAGTAAACCAAGTATTTCTAAAATTATGTCAGTACTTTATAAAGGCTGCCTCAGAGTTGTTGATATTTGAGTAAATATGCTTTGCTGATATGTTGATACATATCTATGCTTTCTAAGTAAGGTGGGATTTATTAAAATGCAGTTTATCTCTTTATGTTATTAACTGTCACAAAACTCTTAGTCTGCCTGTAAAGTGAAGCCCAAAATTGCAAGCAGTCTTTTCTAAGAGATTGCAATTCTGAAGATAGTTAAAGAACTAAGTGTCCTAAAGCCAGGGATTCATTAATATCATGGCCTTGCTAACATAATTTACCATCTTAGTGTGAACAGTGCTAATCATACATGCTTCTGGCCAAGGCACATAGCACAATGAAGAGCCTCTCCTTGAGCCCACAGCACAGGCTCATGACCATATCACGGTAGGCTACTTCAGGGCCATATCTAACTATATGAAGAAAACTAAAGAATGTGCACAAAAAAAAAAAAACGTGCACAGGTCTGTACTTAGGAATTAATTAATGACATCATAAGTTAAACAAGAAATCATGAGCAAGGCAAAGCCTAGCAATAAAACAGACTCTGAAGGATGGTGTGGAGTTCATTGACAGAAATCATGGACATATTGACCATTATTTGCAATGTGATTTCCTTAACCAAACAGTCATGGAAATGTTCAGTATTAAAAATGTGTAGGACAGTACAGCCATTTAAGACAGTCTGAATAAACACAGGCACACATCTTAACCATCTTAACCTCTCAATGCAAAAATTCTAGACAAGCACACAAATAAAGTAGAGGTAAAGGCGCAAGTTTAGGTACAACCTGTAAATACACCTTTAATACATTGTGAAAGTGTACAGAGTAACAGTTTTTGCACTAATGTGCAATTTGTAAAATATAGCAAGTCTGAAACCCAAAAGTCTGTCATTAGTGACTGAAATGTTCAAGGATATGCCAGACAACCACAAATGTCAGCTGGAACAGACTATACAACTATGATGCAACACTGTGGATAAGCTTTGCAACTCAGGAAAGATGAGAAGTTTGTATGTGGGAGATGTAGGATATGAAACTAAACCAGTAATGTGATGCAACAACATATACATACCTAACCATAGCAGGAGTGATAGCCATGCACCCATAATATGCCATGAAGGCAGGTTAAAGATGGTTTCTCCAGAAGTTGATCAGATCAGCAATGCAGTCCACACACCAATATACCCATGTTGTAACGTTAAGGTCAGACACTGCAGACATCCTATGGCAAAGGGTCATAAAACACATACTGTGAATTGTTTTGCGTGTGTAGGTAGATTTCAAAAAAACAGAGCAAGTTACAAACTATAAGAGAGTCAAACCCCAAACTACTATACAAGAAATGTTCCATACAAATGTCTTAACATGAGTAGCCAGTGACGTGATCACGTTACAAGTCCTTCAAGATACATTACACATCCCTGCAGATATAAACTGATTACGTAGTCAATAATAACACATGTCCCCCAACTGGACATCGCAACACAGATACATTTAGTAAGTAAAGACAATGGCAAAGAAACCCACACAGTGTGCACACTGATAACAGGATAGCTAAAATTTTAGGAACTGTAACAGATGAGAGGACTAAAAGAGGTAAAATTAAGGATAAGGTTGAAATCCTGGTAAGTCACTGACATTGTAGTGATCATCTTATTACAGCCCCACGCTCTTCCATTTCAGAGCACAAAAAGCAAAAAAAACAAAAAAAAAAAAAAAAAAGAAAAGGAACAACACTTTTCTGTTGAAACAAATTTCCTGTAATAAGTTATATCCTGTATTGTAGCAGCTTACACTGAAGATAAAAAAAATGTCCATTCCTTCTACTGGCACACCCCCTCCCTGTTTTAAACTATAACAAACTGCTTGCTATAAATGTAGCAGACAGTTACTATAATTTATCACCTGCCTGCGCAGAGCACTACTGCACTCTTATTTTAATTAAAAAAGATAGATTTTCATTTTTTTTACTTTTAAGCTATGGCAAACTGTTTGCTGCAATGTAGGGAGACATCCACTTCACCTAGAGGTGATTTGAATAATCTTACTGAAATAGATGAAAGTTGTTGGATAGCTGATTTATCAGCTGATAAGCCTCCAGGTCTCAATGGTGTTTTGCCTTTAAAACCTTTACTTTTGGGGAGGAAATGCAATGATGTCATGTTTAACTGGTGTCTGATTGGCTCCTGTTCCTCTAAAAAGCATACTCAATTAGGGTGTTACATAATCTGAAGAAGGCATTAGCCGAAAGCGCTTATCATTGATTTTAATCTTTCTGTGTTGGTCACAGTTTCTTCATTTAATAAACCTTGCTTTTGTACTTCTATTATCACACTTCTCCGTGGTGGCTTCACTACATTTATCTATTTCATAATCCTTATACTCCTGAAGAGTAACATTAGTCTAAAAGCTACCTGTCCTCAGCAACAGAACCACTATCTCCCTTTATGGCTTTGTGCTCTCCTCAGTGCCTACAGCATCAGAAACAAGCTTGATTACATAAGTGTTTTTATCTCCCAGAATAGCTCAGACATTCAAATAGTCAGGGAATCCTGGGTCAAAAAAGACACCCCCCCCCCAATTTCCAACATTTTCTAACCTCCTCCAAGTATGTCAATGATGCCCAGCTGGCTGGAGGTGCTCTAATTATGTACAGAAGTAACCTAAACCCAAAGGTCATTGTTCAAGGAAACTCTTCCTCAGACTCCAGTACCTAGATGGATTCTCCTAAAGTTTCCAACTAACACTGATCACTACAGCTTGTCTACCAGCACCTTCTTCCCAAAATAAATTAAAATTGCTCATCATTAACAACCTTAATACTCATCCAAAAGATAATAACATAACCATTCTGAGGGACTTCAGCCATAATTATCTTGACCCTCTTTTATCTGACATGGGTAATATCTTAGTAGATCTAGGTCTCCTTCAGTTCATAAAAGAACAAACAAGACCTGGCCTCATATCCTGCAAACATTCTTTCCTCAATCTCATGATAACAAATATAACAGATTCCATTTCCAACATAAACATTCTGCCACCATCACTAAGCAGCCATTGCTCAATCACTGTTACAATTATAATTCATCATATAAAACTATCACCAAAATTAAAAGCCTACAGAAACCAGTCTAGCAATAATTTTGACAAATTCAAAAAAAATTTATATGATAGGCTGATTAATTAACTAATGCTGCTTTTATATTTTGGTTTCTGTTGTTTTAGTTATAGATCTGATGAAGCTTATGTAGTGAAAGCGCTTATCTGTTCTCCTAATAAAATTTGATGTTTTATACAAGTGGATTTGTCGCTGTTTGGATGTACTAGGAATCAGCTTTGCCTTACTCTCAATATATATTTTTATTGATATTTATAAGATTTACTTGCTTGACACACCCTTTTAAATTGTGATTTTGATGAAGTTGTATTCTTAGCACATCACTGACTGCCAGTACTGGTAATGAGGCATACCTGCAATGTTGTAGCTGGCCAAAATCTTAATCCCTGTTCCTGTGCTGCTCAGGTGTGTGCACATAGTTCATAGGTTCATAGGTGGTTACTGAACTATTGACCTGCAGGTGTTTATAAGCCTAGTCTTGTGTGCCCAATATAATACTAGTGAAACCCAATATAAAGGATCTCACCTAAACTCGAGATCTTAGTTAGGAATGACTGCCCATATCTAGGAGGATCATAGGTTAAATCCTTGGCAGGACTTTACAGTTTCCTATCCAGTCATCCAGGCTACACTTAAACAGGGTCATGGCGGGGCTTTGTTTGAGGTGATCTAGCAGCCTATTCCAGAGAAGTGGCAACCTCTGAGAGATATATCTGTATCTCCAGCAGGTCCTATTTATGTCGCAGGCCAGGTTAATGTCCCTGGTGTTGGTGACCCTTGTCCCATTTGACTTGCAGATGTGCAGCATTCCTGTAAGGTTTGGAGATGAGATTGCTCTGTAGGCCAGGCAGAAGTCTCCTCTATGCTACTGAGTACAGTGACAGTGACTTCAGTCTGTCAATGTATGACATCTGCTGGAGACCCTGAATTTTTTTGGTTAGAAATCTCTGAGTTCTCTCAAGTTTCTGCAGATGCCTGTAAACTACATGCCAAAGGATGCACTGTACTCAATTATTGGCCTGATGAGGGTCAAGTACAGGGATGTTAGGACCTCTTTTGCTCTTGATGAAATGCCTTTGCTAATGAGGTGTATGACATAGAGTGCCTTCCTTGCCACAGTAGACACATGGTGGGCAAAGCTTAGGCTACGCTCAACTTGCGTTCCCAAGTCTTTCACTACTGAGTTGTTACTTAGGGTATTATTATTTATATGATAGTCTGCAGGGATATTGTTTTTACTGAAGGGAATGATAATGCATTTTTTTGCACTGAGTTTGAGTCCATGGCTTTGGCATCAATCATTGGTTAGTTTAAGTCCCTCTTGAAATATACTGACATCATTTGGGGATTCAATGATTGCTGCTAATTTGCTGTCATCAGCAAACTTAGTCAGCCACAGCCCCTCTGTTTTGGCCTGAACTTCTGAGAAGTATATTCCAAACAACAGGGGGCCCATCACTGACCCCTGTGGAACCCCATTGCTGATAGGTCTGTTGGCTGAGGTAATGTCCCCAACTTTGACTGAGTATTATCTATAGGTGAGCCAGTCTGCAATCCACCTGATGACGTAAGAGTTGATATTCAACTGGAAGAGTTTATCAGTGATGCCCAAATGTGGAATTGTGCCAAAGGTCTTGGCTAAGTCAATGTAAACTGTATTCACAGATTTGTCTTCATCTATGGCTCTAGTGACATTTTTGAAGAAGTCCACCAGGTTTAACAGGCATGACCCGCCTTTGACAAAACCAAACTGTGTCAGATCAAGGGTATGAAGATCACCTATATCCTTATTTATAAGGTCCATTATGATGTGTTCCATGGCCTTAAAGATAAGGCCAATTAAGCTTATGGGTCTGTAGTTCCTAGGGTCTGTTGCTGTACCCCCTTAATGAAGAGGATGACTGTTGCTGTTTTCCATTCAGCAGGGACAAAACCAGTAGTCATGCTATGGTTGAAGAGAGTACCTAATGGAGTTGATAACTCATATTTTAGATCATTTAAAATACAACCGGGGGGTGCCATGACATCCAGCCTCATAGAGGATATGTTTTTGGCCTTAGAGAGCATTAATGACTTGCTCTTTGGAGATGCAAGGTGGAGGAGATATACAGGGAACGCGTTGTGGAATATTTGGAGAGGACAGGGGGGATGAATTTTTCACCAAACCTGTCAACTAACAAGTTAGCTATTTTCACAGGATCAGTGTGTGTGATGCCATCCACAGCTAGTTTGGCACACGCCTGAGTCCTACCTTTTAGGTTGGAGATATAGCTGAAGAATGCCTTATGGTTATCCTTAGCTATAATTGCTAATTTTTTTTTTGAAGTTGCCCTTAGAGGATTTTACAAATCGTCTTATTTGTTAGTTCAAGCAGAGGAGGATGTTCTTCCAGTACTGGAACCTCTCTTTTCTTATTCTTAGACAGCAACATCTTCCTCTAGTTGCATAATTTATTAATGCCAGATGTCCACCAGGGAGGCTTGTTTTTTTTCTTGAGGATCTTGTTTTGATCCTATCAGGTACAGCTGTGTCAATACATTTGTATACGTGTTTGTACAGGGCATTTGTGTATATCTTAGTATAGCTGTCAACGGCATCTGTGGGAACAGGAGCTTAGAAATTATTTATGACATCCTTAAGAGGGTATAATTAGCTTTGGTGAGCTTTGTTAGCCAGATTTCACCTAAGGGGGAGTGAGGGGGGGGGGTTCAGGTGTTATAGCTACTTCAAATGTGACTGATTAGTAATCAGAGTTAACCAGTGAGGGTCCTATACTTGTGGTGGTACAATGGTCACCCATGTTGGTGAAGACCAGGTTGAGAATATTTGAGTCCCTTGTGGACATGCATACTATTTGTTCCAAGCCATTAGTGCTAACAAAGTCTCAGAACCTTTGTGCGAGCATGTTGGTACTTTTATAAGTTTCCCAATCAGTGGAGGGATAGTTAAAATCGCTGATGACTAGAGTGTTTGGTTATAATTTGAAGGACTCAAGTAGGTCCAAATAAACAGTGTGGGTATCTTGGTTCATTGAAGGGGGCCTATAGCTAATGATGACTTGAAGGAAGGTCTTACCCTCAGTTAGCTGAACTTGGAGTAACTCCATGGAGTTTTCCTCTCTAACCAATGTAGAGGTGTATTTATCTTTGATGAACGTAGATACTCCTCCTCTTTAGTTCTCACGTGTTCATTTTGCAATCTGAAAGTACAGAAGGCATTGTAGCCTTGTAAGGCTGGGGTATTCTCTGCAGCCCTGAGCCAAGTTTCTGTGACTACACAGATGTCAACAACCTTAAGGGATATGAGTGCTTCCAGAGAGTGCAGCTTCTGATTTAAACTCCTACCATTTAGCAGCGTAACCTTTACTTTATTTGTCAGGGATATTTTCATGTTAGAAATTTTGTTCGTAAGACTTTGCCTAAAAAAGGCACTAAGGGGGAGGCAAGTGCCTTATCCAATGACTGAAAGCCTAGAAGTGACAGGGGAAGACCATTTCTGGTAAAGCAGGATGGTCTATCAACCATGTCATCCCAGGCTGACAGGAACTGGATCCCCTTAGAATGACACCAGAAACTAAGCCAATTGTTGAAGTTAATCATTTTTTATTTATATTGTGGTATCATCCTAGGGGAGGGTAGAATGCTGCTGTAGGCTATGGACATACCTGCTTGGGACACATATTCATAGAGCTCAATCATGTCTCTCTTCATATAGTCTAGTAAGGTACATCTCAAGTCATTCACACCAACATGAACTATGACAGAGTCATAACGGTACTTGTTATTGACAGACATGAGTGCATGTGTGATCTAACATATCCTGGCACCTGACAGACAGTTGACTGTAACCTTCTCCTTGTCCAGCCTGGTGAGTGAGGTCTCACAATGGAATCACCTGTGACTAAAGATTTTGGTTTTTATGTGCTTTGCCTTAGGGACTTATTTGGTGAGACACTGATGCTTGTGTTTTTATATGTACTGAGTGCTGTAGGTGCTGTATTATGTGTAGAATGTTTGTGTATGGAAGGTCTCTGGTGTTTAGGTAGGTTTCTGGTGAGTACCTCCATGTATGATGGTTTATGTGTTGAGTGCATGCTTTGCGTAAGAGTTGTAATATGTGACCTGACAACCTGTACAGTGTTACTGTTCTGTGTGTGAGAGAGCAAGGATTCCAGATTCTTCATGTAGATGCATCTTGCACAAATTGTACTTGGGTGATTTAGGAGTTGTCAATGTACATGAGGCAGTTGCTACACTGCCTCAGGATACCTATGTCAATCAGGCTGGTGGGAGAAATGGAGGGAAAGTGACCATCCATAATGCTAGGTAAAATCTTGTTTTCAAAGTGGGGAGAGAAAATGGAGCAGTGTGGTATAACTGGGTGCTCTAAATGGGGTCTGTGCTAACGGGGTGCTCTATAAAGGGTCTATACTAGCAGGAGTTCTCTAAATGGCATGAGACTTGTAGATTTGATGGTTTTGGGACTGTTTAAAGGGCAAAAGGACAGCTGACGTACTCTCTGATTAGCTAAGCACAATTTAAGGACTTCTCGGCCGGATCATGGGTAGCTACTAAGGGAAAATGTATCTACTGATGGTTACCCCCACTGCACAGTAGTGTGTGATGGTACTTGGAGGTGCGCTACACAAAAGATATGAATACAGCAGAGCAGTGGATAGTTGCCTAACTCTGTGAAGCTGTGTTAAAACAAATGCAAATGTGCACAAACACAGGGCTTATGAAGCAACAGTGATCAAACTGAATTAAACAATTTAACCAATGAAAAACCTCAAAACTGAGTCCTCTCCCAGCAACATTCATTCAGATGAGTTCTAACTGCACTCTACTGCCACAAGGATGCATGGAGCCCTCTCCAACAAAAGATATCCTGGTTTATTGCTCAATTTAACAAACAGAACCAGATTCAGCAGGTCTGAATCTAGTCTATGCTACATCAGACAAAAAGTGCAACAAATCAGCAAGAACAGTTTAAAAAAAAAATCAGCAATATAGCAAAAATATAGTTTAAAAGTGCAAAATACAGTATGAAATTGTACTTAAGGTTAGCAGAATGCAACAGATTTTTTTGATTGCACAGATGAATACAGCAGAGCAATGGCTGGTCACCTAAGTCTGTCTAAGTCTGTGGTGCTGTGTTAAAACAGTGAGAAAATTGAATTCAAAAATTTGACCAATAAAAAAGCTTTAAACTCAGCCTTGTGCCAGCAACCTTCAATCAGATATGTCTTAACTGCACTCTTCTGCCACAAAAAAGCTCTACTTGTATCAAGATGCGACTTGAACCCACAATCCCTGGTTTAGGAGGCCAATGCCTTATCCATTAAGACACTGGGGCCTGACATCACTGTGCAGACCATAACACTGTGTTCATCTCCCTTGTCTCAGGTTGCAAGTTGAGTGATTCAGATAAAGTAATGAGTTGTGAGCTAATTAGCATATTCAGCATGCCCACGGGGGTTTATCTATACCATATAATCATGAAATGGGGTAGGAATTTTCCATCATGCTACTGAAAATTCCCCCTGTGCTGCTATACCAAACTTGTTTGCACAATTGCTACAGAACTAGGGAGGATTCTTTCAGATATACTGCAAGGTATGGCTTCTCCAATACAACAGCACATCTGTACAATGATAATATTTATTTGGTTTGTGGTGTCTAGCTGCATTGTTTCACTATATTTTATTAAAGTAATCAGAAATGTACTTGATGGGGTCAGGATAACACACACACATGTCTACAGACTTTAGTAGCTTACCAGATAAATGGTTTAAAAGTTTTTGCTTCTGGAAAGGTATACCTTCTGACGAGTCTATATTATAACATCGAAGTTTCAAAACTTCAAATGTTTTAATATTGACCCCTATTCAGCAAAAGCTGAAAATATCGAAGCAACAGAAAACCAAATTTTTTCCTAGAGAAAGAATTTGATGTCCATTTCTGTTGCTTCGGCATTTTCAGTGCTGTGGTGGAAAGTTACGAGTCAGGTTCAGGTAAGTGTGCGATTGACTGCTGGTTAGGTTAGTTAGGGTTAGGGTGCAGGTTAGGTATATGTGCAATTGTGTGGACGTGAGGGTTAGGGTGGGTTAGGTGAGTTAGGGTTAGGGCACGGGTTAGGTATGTGTGCAATTGTGTCGACGTGAGGGTTAGGGCGGGTTAGGCGAGTTAGGGTTAGGGCGTGGGTCAGGTAAGTGAGCGATTGTGTAGACATGAGGGTTAGGGTGGGGTAGGTGAGTTAGGGTTAGGGCATGGGTGAGATGAGTGTGCAATAGTGATGGACCTTAGGGTTAGGGTTTGGATTAAGCTAAGTGGGTAGTTAGTGAAGTGTGTATAGTTTAGTGTAGGGTTAGGTGTAAGATTTTAGGTGTATGTGTGTGGATTGCTGTTTGTTTGGTGTGCTTGTGTTGTGTGTATGTGTTTTGGAAAAGCAAATTTTTTTCCCTAGGAAAAAAATTGCTGTTCTGTATGTTCAATGTTTTCAGCTTTCACTGAATAGGGGTCGATATTAGAATATTAGAAGTTTTGAAACTTCGATGTTCTAATATAGCCCCCCCCACTGGCATGTGGCCCTGCAATGGTGGATGATTAGATATGTGAGGGAAGACTGCCGCCAATGTGCATTTAGGTTGTGCTCCATTTCATATTGTTGCTATGCATATGAGATTGCGTAGATGATAAGTGGACAGTTCTGCATCTATTATTTCTTTTCATTTTATTGGTTGGGAGAAGAAAGGCATCAAGACTTTACAGTGCTGGTTGTATTTCTGTAGGTTTTGATTATGTTAAGTGTTAGGGGATGTGCGTCTGGGAACAACTGGTTGTATTTTATTATGGTGCAGCTATGCTTGAGTCAGACTTGAGTATACCTTTTACTGAATGCGTATTTGTATATTATAACATAACTGTTAAAGTGTGTGTGCTACCAGTGGAGTAACCTTGGTTGTGATATCCATGTTTCATTCCATCATGAGTGATATGCTCCAAAGAGTGCGAAGGTCATTTTTGCATGGAAGCTTCATTTTTCAGACCCTGAGAATGAGGTGATAATATAGGCCCTGTATCTCCGTGGTGGATAGTTCTTTGATGCACACACCTCTGATAAGCCCTTCTGTGACCATGTCTGTCAGCAGGTGATCAAGGATGTGAATGCTGTTGGTGGCCAGGGCCATAAGAATGAAATGATCCAACCTAGGGCAACTGATATGATACACAGTGCCCAGGTCAGAGCAAAGGTTGTGTCACGGAGCTGGAGGGCTACTGGTGGTAGACAATCTACCATACTAACACTTCATGAGACAGAGTTCCTGTCAAACCTCAGAGGTGCAGTACACTTCTCAGAGTTTCACAGTGCAGGGATGGATGCTGGGGCAGAGCATGATATGCTTCAGATGATTACCAGTAGTGATATCCCAGGTATGTCATTCAATATTGTATAAATCCATCTTTGCAATTGATAGTCATATGCTTATAATATCTGTCTCACCTAAAGTGAATAAGTACATCTGGCACCGAGGTGCAATGTCCACTTGTACATAGTATGGCCATACTTATATGCATTAGTTATATTTATTAGTAAATGAAATTATAGCATTTGCATGTGTGGTTGTGGTATTTGGGCATAAACAATATGTTTTTTTTTAGTGCCATTTTGTGGTATAGTCAGAGGTGAAGCATTGTCTGACACCTCCACGCTGGGCTTATCTTTATCTGAAGTTGGGAGACTCTTATCCTCTTATGATGAAAAGAGAGATGGCAGGTGCAGTCTGGGGCTGCAGGGGTGTGTCAGACACATGGATCGTGCCCCCTATATCCCCTCCACATACTATGGACACAGTTGATATGCCTATGCATACCCATAACAACAAACCTTCTGAGAGTGAACAGACTGATGGGGACATGGTTGATCAGGGTACTGTGGTGGCCCCAGGTGAGGAAATGCTTAAATCTCCCACTAGCCATCATAGGAGGGAGGTACCACATGAGGTGTCAGTAGAAGTACTCAGGTAAGGTATGCTTACTGCCCTTCCTTTTGGTTTGTATGTCAGCAACTGCCACCCAATGTATGTGCAGGGCCATCTTGGAGGCACAGACAAGTTCCAGCAGGGCCTCAGAACAGGTTGTGAGATGACTGAATGTTGTGCAAGCTGATATACAGGACTGCATGAACTGTGAGTGTGACTCCTTGTACAGGACGAATGACACACTGGATGGTGCAGTGTCTATTCTGGGTCATTTGTTGGGAAAGAGACAACATCTGTGAGGCTGGTCAGCTGGTACATTTTCAGATGTTAGCTAATGTGACAGTGTACATACCAGATCCTGTTCCTGCAGTATTAGGACTTCCACTCCTACATTGGTTATTTTATTTATTTATTTTACATTTGTTTACTGGGATAGTCCGACTGGATACATATCCATTTTCAGCGGAGGCCTGGGGAGAAAAGCTCCAAATAGACAAACTTACATAGATTACACAAGAAGTTGGATAACATTAGAAAATATAAAACAAAGTGATTATGTACAATGGTTTAGTAGTGTTCCCTAGTAGAGACTCACAATTCTAATGGACAGACACAATTAAAAGCAAGAGACGTCAGATTGGATATAGAGCTTGGTGACATAGTTTCATGTTATGATATTTACAGATTATGCTTTCAGTTTATAACTTAATCAGAGTTGGTACATGAGCAAAGCCAGTTCACTTTGAGATACTGTTTGAGGGTTTTTTTGAAGAGACTTTTAGAGGATTGTAGGGTTATATAGTTTGGCAACAAATTCCAGGTTTTGCCAACAAAGTTGTCAAACAGGGATTCACCAGCAGAGTTATTAGCTTTGTAGGTTTGGGCCAGTAGTTTGTTGGCTGACCATAGGGATCTCATATTGCTATATGGCCTAATAATATTTATAAGTTGTGATGACAGCTCATCTGGCAGATACCATTTGCAATCATATAGCACACTGACTTTTAGCCAGGGGTTGTGGAACAGGCAGTGCAACTCCATGCAAAGGCAGCTCTCATGGGAGTGGACATCCATGACAAACATGATTCTCTTCCATAGATGGCTTAGACATGTCCACTATGCCAGAGCACACACACACACACACACACACACACACACACACACACACACATGCGCGTGTGCTTATTTCACCAAGGAATTCCACACATTAGACACACGCACACACACACACACACACACACACACACACACACACACACACACACACACACACACACACACAGACACACATGCACATGCACATGCACACACACACACACCCACACACACCCACAAACACCCACACAGACCCACACACACCCACACACACCCACCCACACACACACACACACACACACACACAAACACACACACACACACAGCATCCGGACACACTGGCCTTAAGTGTGTATACTTGCTATTACCCCTGCTCTCGTACTTACACACTTCCCACTGAAAGACATGCACTCATGTAATTCCACCCCCATGCAGAAGATGATAACTTGCCCTGCACATTTTGCAATCTGTCACTTGGGTTGCCTTTGTCTGAGGGGCCAGGGAATGCATGGGTATGAAATGTCTGGTTTTCCTGTGTATACATCATCATTTTTAATGTGCGTTTATTCTGCTTAATTTCTGTAGTAGTAGTAGTTGTGTAGGATAGCTTTCTCACCTACAAGTGCAAATGATGCTGAGAATGCCCTGGTCTCTGGAAGGATGTCTGACTTGTGCTGCTTATGTCTGATGCACAGAGTGGCTAGGCAATGCACAGATAGGCACAGTCTGTTTTGTTTGCTTACATCATTGTTAACATCTGTTCTTATTGGACTTGTATATAAGTTTATATGGTGTGATATTCCTGTGTACACATCATCATTTTTTACTGTCTGCTTAATCTATTAAGGTATTATAGTATTTGTTTAATAAAGCTTGATCATGCATTTGTGCTGCTACTGTTACGAGCACCCTGGCCTTAGGATTCCTATGTCTAATGCTTAGAATAGCCAGGCAATGCATGTGTAGCACAGTCTGGTTTTTTTCTGTGTATTTGTGCTAATGGTTGTATCTGCTGAGCTATTATGTAAGTTATGTAGTAAATGTATGTGCAATGTGCTGCCTATTATGTAGTGCCATGACATATTGTGTCTGTGTCCATGTGGAATGATCACTCCCCTGCTGATTGCTCCTCATCTGCCTTCTCATCTGACTTAGCTGCCACTGCCTGTGGTGTTGGGAGCTATGGTCTTTGCACTGGGTCACCCGACTGTCCCCATTTTCTAAGTATGACATTATGTAAGATGGTACACACAATCAGAATTTTGATATAGGTGGGAGGGTCATATTGCCAGGCACCTCTTGATGAATCTAGTTAGAGAGATCATGTCTTCAGCATAGCAAACACACAGTCTATTATATTTCTACTTTGCTCATGGGTGTTGTACTAACCTTGTTTAGTGGCATTGTGTGGATTTCTCAATGGTGTCATTTTAGGGCATATCCAGCATCCACCACAAGACTTTCCTGTAGGAAGTCACCCTTTTCAAACCTTTGGTAGAGGTCACAGATGAGCCATATCTGAGATCCACAGAAACAACTTAGGTTACCTGTGCACACATTGTAGACAATACCTTGTGCATTATGGAACACCAGCAGCTGACAGAGATATACTTTACTGTTGACCAGGTGGGGCCTTCAATTCATTGTGGGTGCAGTCTATAGCCCCCAGTACCTCAGCGCAATGGGTTATAGCACAGACATTTTCACAGTGCTATCTCTTTCCTCTTGGGTACATGCACACCACATATGCCCCCTCACATGTAGCAGAATTGCACTGAGGAACGGATGGAGTATTCCAGAGGCAGAAGTCTGTGAAATCCCCATGTTGCTCCGTGTAGGTCTCTGAAACATCCTTGTAACTGAAACAAGTAAAGGAGCACACACCTTGGTATCCAGTGGGAATGGCTCTCCATGATTCCCGTGGGGCTACAGTTGAGGATACCCATGCCCATTGTTGCCCTTCTCTAGCAGTCCAGTTTGTCTATTTTTTTTTGGAGGACTTGAAAGGTTAAGTGTGTTCTAAAAATCTTATTCTTTCGAGGGCTATGTCTCACATCTTCTATAAGAAAGTCTTGTAGATACAGGATTACAATGGTTGTAGCAACCCCTAACATATTTTAATGTTTTCCTTTGGCTGAATCATGGCATACAGCTGAATTCACTGCTAACTCTGGGTGAAAATGTTTGTGTGTGTTTTATATGTTTCTGAATAGTGCCACCATGTGTTTTACTTCATTAGCATACAGCATGGTTCACTATATAGTCATTAGCATATAATTCTGCTAACACTTGTTTTCAAGCAGGCCTTGTCATGTTATAGTGCATCCTGAATCATACATTCACGCTTGTTACTGCTCATCCCACGCATGAGCTTAGCGCAACCAGTAGTATTCATCAATCTTGGCCAAAATGTTTATTTATTTATTTATATTTGTTTATGAGGGTAGTGCACTATTTTTAAAGGACCATTTGCAGACACAGTCCATTTGATTAGGATCACATAAGAAATGCAAAAAAAAAAATATATATATAAAATATATACATATTTGCAGATGCAAAAATATAGTACAACATTTAGCTCAAGAAGCAGTTTACAAAGTCAATGCATGAATGAAGAAATGGAATTATGCTTAGCAGAGCTTTTTGGATAAGATGAGTCATAATGACTGAGAAGGCTTATGCTACAGGGATAGTAGTATATTATATAGAGAGGTATGAAGACTTTAGAAGATACAAGTGCGAATAGTTGCAGATAAGGATACCATGGGGAGAATACAGAAAAATGGAGATAGGCATGCATAGGGAAGAGGAACAGAAAGGAAAGAAGTGTCAGAAGAGGGTGATAGGATAAAAGATGGGCAGTAAGTCAGGGGATGGCAAGATGAAATAAAGAAGGATAAAATAGGGATAAAGATGTGTGAGAGAGTTGCAGGGTCCTGTAACATGACCTGTGTGAGTGCAGCTCCACTTTGTTTGGATGAAGAGGTGTTGCTTGAGCAGTTGCCTGAAGTTGCTGTAAATTTGGACATCTCAGAGTGGAATGGAGTCTCATTGTTTAGATGCTAGAATGCAGAATGCATGGTCAGTGCAATGAAGTTTAGTTTTTTTAGAGTTAGTAGGATGGGTTGAGATTGAGAGATACTCTGAGATAATATGTGGAGAGTGGTGGTGAAAAGTTTAAGAGTGAGAAGAAAACATTTCTCAGGAGAAAGGGCTTTATGTATCAATGACTTTAATAGGAGGCTGGATCTCAACTGTACTGGGAGCCATTTAACTTTTACAGGAGTTAGGTAGTACTGTTCATTAATGGGGAAGTTAGTAATGAGCCAGCAGATTTTATTGGAAATGGTTTGCAAGGTGGTGGCATTTTTCTTTGATGATACAGCTATTATGGTTAGTCAATATTCAACTTGAAATAAGAGTATTTATTTGAGTATGTTAGCTTTGGCTGGCTTGGACAGAATATGTGGTAGTTTGTTTGCCCAGAACAGTAGCGGGTTGATCTTTCTCTTATGCATTGAATATGTTGTTAAAAGTTAAGAGATTGGTCTAGCCAAATTCCAAGGTATTTGAATGATGTGGTAGTTTCTATGAAGGTATTGTTATCATCTTCAATATTAAGGAAACTGGATGTTTTGTTTATTTTTAATTGGTTCCAAATAGCATTGCTTTTGTTTTTCAGGGATTGAGTATAACTTTCTGATTTATTAGCCATTTTTTTGAGATTTGGAAATGAGCTTGAAGCTGAATTTGTTTAACAGAGTAGAGTTTGCTGACCATGTTATCTGCTTAAATATTGTTATCAGAGGGTGCTCAGATAGCAGTTTGATGATAAATATGGAAAATAGCAGGGCTAAACTGGGACCTGGGGGACTCCTTTCATAAGAGGGGCTATTTCAGAGGTGGTAGTGTCTACTTTCACCTTGAAGGATTTGTGAGGAACTTTACAAACCAAAGTTTTGCATTACCACTAAAGCCTATTTCAGTTAATTTGTCAAACAGGAAGTTATGATCAAATAGACCAAAGGTTTTTGTGAGGTCAAGAAAGATAGCTCCTGTCAGGTTGCCTTTGCCTACATTGGATAGGATGTCATCTGTGAGTGAGTAGAAAGCTGTTATGGTGCTGTATACAGACCAGTTGCTAACTGGATAGAAAATGGCATTGCTGTAAATGTAAAGGTAATGCTGCAACAAATGTCAAAATGTATAAATAAATAAATACATCGATCAATAAATAAATCAATAAATAAGCAAGCGAGCATTCATTTGGCTGCATATATTTTTTTCTGGTATTTTACCTAAAATGGGAAGTATTGATATACAATGGTATTACAAAGCAGTAGCTGACTTGGGTAGTTTTGTAACTGGAGTGACTACTGCTGTTTTATATATCTGAGGCATAATCTCATTAGTTAAGCAGAAGTTGTATATGTGAGTGAAAGGGTGGGAAATTAAATCATTACAAAGGTGAATGAGCCAAGAGGCTTGGTTATCTGAGCCTGGGGGGAATATTTATTTCTGTTTGGTAGATTAATGTTTCTCTTTGGTTCTAATCTTTTTGAAGTGGAATAATGTCCCATTAGATTAGATGCAGATCACACTGGCTGTGTGTGTGTGTGTGTGTGTGTGTGTGTGTGTGTGTGTGTGTGTGTGTGTGTGTGTGTGTGTGTGTGTGTGTGTGTGTGTGTGTGTGTGCGTGTGTGTGTGTGTGTGTGTGTGTGTGTGTGTGTGTGTGTGTGTGTGTGTGTGTGTGTGTGTGTGTGTGTGTGTGTGTGTGTGTGTGTGTGTTGGGTAAACTGCCTGCTCACCTGCTGGTGGGTTGCTGCTGGTTTAGCACAGCTGGTGCTTATGTTAGATCAGTGAGGCTGCTGCCTGGCTGACTGCCAGCCTGCTTATTGTTGCTTTCTCCTCTGTTCTATTAACTTACAGCTGAACAGTAATCTGAATTCAGTCAGCGTACACAAACAGTAAGGTTATCAACAGCTATATCACCTCTGGTAACATTGTATACTGTATAAAGCTTGTCTGGAACAGACCAGCCTCAGAGATGCTGTGGAAAATGTATTGGGTGCATTGTGTTAAATAATACAGAAATGCTGTTAGTGATTTTTATTTTTCTCCTAAGGTTAAGATACCTCAAGGTGTATTATATAAATTAAAGGCAGGATGTTCAAAAGGTGTTGCCCAGGCAGTGCAAAATTACTTTTTAGGTTTACTGAAGGTTTAAACAAGAACTATTTTGATAGAGACTGTAAGGTATCAGTATTATGTATTGTCTGGTACTGACCTGGTAAGTTATCACTGACTGAGAAATGAGCAATCCAAAAACCTATGGCAGTTTTCCTTTTCAATGATTTAAGTCTATCTTTCAAGTACAGAAGTTTTGATTTCAGCAGCTCTGTTACTTAGTGTAGATGTCAGTCAAGAAAACAGCAGTCATCCATTCTGTTGACTGAAGACATATCAGTGACGCAGCATCCCAGAAGGATATGCTTCCCATGAATGACTTCAGCCCACTAGCCAAATTTCCTGTGATCCATCTTTTTGAGCCCTGCTATGTATAAACAAGAGATCTTTACTATACAATATTCTAAAAAGTCATTTCAGGGAAAAACGCAACTATTCAGAAGGCTCCAGTTTCATAGACGATCATTTTGCTTTGTTAAGCAATACACTTGTGACCCTTCCCTGGGACACCTACTAGACCAACAAAGAGCTGTAAGGTACGCCACCCAGAAAATCATGACAGAGGAGAATAGAGCTGTTTAGAAAGATACTTCAACTTGCTACTCTGTTCACCTGTGCTCCATTACTGTAAAATTATCAATATCCTTCAGTCAACAGTGTCTCTCTACTCTTGTAATCCACATAGCTCATTGTAAACTCTATAACCTTCTAGTTTACTGGGAATGTTCCTGCACATCTCTACAGCATTGGTGTTAAATATTCATTATTATATAGCTTACAGCTTTCTATCAGCCAAAGATATTTGTTGGAGCAGTTTTTCCTCCCTCTTTATATTCTGACACATATGTACAGATCAGATTTACTTATTTTAAATGCACCTTACAAATGATACTGCATCAAATAAGCATTTACTACATGTAAACAATGTCAGTTACTGCATGATTTCCTATTGCTCTCAGTCATATTTTGTACTGTCTCATAATGCCTCATGAATGTGCTTGACTTGCATGGACTTGTGTTTACTGTTACTGAAGCTTTTTATTTCCTGGGAGTACACTGAAAATAGAGCTTCCCAGTTGGACATTAATAATCAACAAAAGTAAGAAAGCAAATAAGAAACCTCTGCTTGTTAGCACTCCTTGCTTTTATATTTGACACAGTTTTATTGATTTTTTTTCTTTTACTGGTTTACCATTCCCATTGTGGCATTAACAATGAATGAATAAATTAATAGCTCAAAGCAGCCTCAGTCCTCTGCCAGACTGCTTCGTTGAAGGCTTTTTATTTTCTGCACTGTCAATTTTCTAAACTTGTGCCTCTGAGTGGTAAGGTATCCCACAACCCCCCATAAGTGGGAGGAGTTATAGTATTTGGTATACAACTTGCATGTTTTATTTATTTATTGATTTATCTATTTATTCATTTAAATTTTGTTTATTGTGGTAGAGCACTGATTACAAGTCACCCATTTCAGTCTCAAGCCAGGAATACAAAGAAAGACAAGATTATATTTGGTGAGAGACAACAAGAGTTTAATGAAAATACACACCTGTAAAAATACCATCCTCAGCTAACAAAACTGTAAAGAGTATCTACAATTATAATATATATTATTTACTAAGTCAAGACAAGTCTAAGGTAGAAGGTGAGGTTTTGATGGAAAAATTACAGTTATGCGATGTCTAAGTGTGAATGATATGACCATCATGTGTTTGTAGTTATAAGGAAATGATTGTATGTTGCCCAACTTATAAGCAAGGATGTGACATCTTGGTCCAAGGATGTCATTATTCCTCTATATTCATCCCTCTTCAGGCCAGTCATTGAATACAACACCCCTTTTGGTATGTACCTGACCAAGCATATGAAACAAATGAAGAGTCCATGAAGTTTCTTCACAAAAGGAGTGCAGATCCTCACAGCACTATCACTGAATTTGGTCACCTACAGACTGCTGTGAGATGATCTATGCTTGGCCAACAAAAACATCATCTGATCCCACACTAATGGACCTACTGAACATCCAGAAAACAAACAGCATCATTAGTGCCCAGTCAGGGGACCTAAACCTTATCTGCAACATAAATAAGACATGTTGGAGGAACAGGTATGTAGCTCAGAAACTACCCTTTCTCTGGAACAGGCTTCCCATCCATGTGAAGCAGAGTTTTTCTCTAATGCAATTCAAGCATAACTTAGACCAGTGGATAGGTAATTGAAAATACATCCCTAGTCTGGCATCTATGTTTCTATTAGACAGAGGCAGCTTGTAAATGTTTATACTTCTTATAACAGCCCTAGGTTATCCAAACTTGTCAGATACATTTGGGAAGTATGACTATAGGCTGACAAAGCCTTCCCCTGGGCTTGTTAGCCTAGAAATCACCTATGAAGCTATGAATTTACACTGATCATTTAAAGCTTTGTGTCTCTTCTCAGTACTTTGCACTCTACTGCAGGATGATCTCTACCTCATGTACAGAGCCTCAGCAGATGCTACACATCCACAAATGTTAATTTCTTTTGCAAAACAAATAAAACATGCTGGAGGAATCAATATGTGTCACAGACAATACCATTTTTTGGAATCATCTTCCTTTAAAACATAGTACTTGATTTGCTCTATTCAAACACAGTCTAGATGGATGGTTGGGAAACTTTAAATTAATTCCTGATTAAAAACCCTTGTCCCTTATGTGTAAGGGTAACGTGTAATGTTCTGCTCATCTCTAGGTTATTCATGCTTAAATTACAAGGGATAAAACTTCCTGGAAATACAGGGCTAGCCTTCTGAAGATTCTCATGAATCAATAGCTTAGTAATTACCTAGAAAACTATGAACCTTTGTTGAAAAGTGCACCATTTTGCTTTTTTCATTGTTTTATAATGGTGTTCATTTTTAGTAGTTAGGTTAACAAATCTACAAATTTTATTTGTCATTGATAGAGTGAATGCATAGTTTGTTTTGGATTCTGAGGTTGTGAAGGGGGGTGTATTCACATTGGGAAATCAGAATGCCTTTTCCTTTGGGTATTCTGGACAACTTAATAATAAGGGGTAGATGTTTTGGCCCAAAGTTGATGGGGGTTAACCTTTTTCCTTGTTCAGCTGATGTGGAGTGAAAAATGAAAGGAAGGGGCAAGCAAAATGATAAGGTATTTAAAGTAGAGGTGCAGAATTTTGTCCAGATGAATCTACTTTTTAATATCTTTAGTCCACATTTGACATCTACTGTAAAGATAGGTGAAGGCTGCCAGCCTAGCCAAATAGAATTTTGTAGATAATTCTATCATTTGTAAATATGAATGTAAGACACAGGCTTGTTCTCTCTAAATGTGAAAAGACTGTATTGGATGTTGAACTGAAAAAAATGTAACAACAGTGCACTCTGCTGGAGGAAAGCTGATAAGTCAAGCATAGTATAATTCTTTGATCTAAAACCCGGAGCCGAGATGTCTGGATGAAGGAATTCTGGCTATTGTTTTGAGACCAGAGTTAATTGCTAGAATTTGCATGTATAATTTCTTTTATTGCTCTGGCTTCCTGACCAGCTGCAAGATCAAAAGGGCTATTAACCTCTAAGTTTCTGTAAGCCTAGGAACCAGAAAGACATAATGTAATCTGAAATGAATCAGTGGTACTGTGTTATCATTTTAAGGAGAGAAAGAATGAGGGCATTTGAGCATTTGTCTTGAGAACATCCAACTCACCAGCACTCTGCCTGCATTGTATATATAACTTTATTTTAGAACTGTGTTTTCTCTTAGATATAGCTAGGAACTAGGAAGATTAGATTAGTCTTTTTTCTGTATTGATGTCAGAACTTAAGTATTTCTCTGTGCTCTCTGAATTCTTGACTAGCACTGTGTAGTAAGAAGTATTGTCTTGTGTTTTTATTATTTATTATTAAATATTTTTAAACCTTTCAACTGTGGCTGTTTTGTGTAGAGATAATTTAACCTCTAGAGTACATTTCATGTATTTAGTCATACTGGCCAAGCCACTCCAATAAGCCTTGAGTGTTCAGTTGCACTTACCATTTGGATAATAATATTGCACAGTATAATTGGATTGGACACCTTTTCATAAGGGCCTTTTAGTAGCTGATAAATATTAGTGGGTGGTGACAAGTGGTACTAACGTATAGTCTGGGTAAAAGAGGCACAGCTGGAGAACTTGTGCCAGCCTTCCCCAGGAGTGTCTGTGTGGTTGAATATAACTCTTATCTCAAAGTGTGTGTTTGTCAGCTACTTGGGCAGGGACACAAAGCCCTGGTTGGACAGAGAGGGTGCTGGAGGTTTTAGCTTGCCCACTAGGCTGAGATCTGGACTCTATAGCTGTGCCAGTGGGGAGTCTTATTGGGGACCTGGAGAGAAAGGGAGAAACTAGGCCCAGACTGACTGTGATCTCTGTGTGCTCTTAAGGGAAATTGTACTTTATTGTGTCTATATTTATTACCTTTCCCTATATGGACCCTCCTCACTTGAGTTAGTGTCGAGGATTGAGGCTCCTTGATTGCTGGGCCAGTGCATGGGTGTCACATCTACAAGTTGAAAAAGTATGACCAATAGCCATAGGTTTTAGAAATGAGATTCAGGTGGTCAATGGTGCCAATATGGCAAGAAACTCTTTTGAACATATCTGGCAAAAGTAAACATTACATTTCTCCTCATCTACTGTCTAATCATTTGCATGACAACATTTGTTTATTAATTTTTAACCAGGTAAGCACACTGACCACAATTATTTCTTTTTAGACGTAACCTAAGAGCACTCTCTGATTAAGTGACTTGCCCAGAGCCATAGAGTAGACAAATGGAGGTGGAAGAAATCAAGTCCTGTACCATGGACTATAGAAATTAGCTCATTAACAATTCAGAGGATGAATCGTCTGAGCTCACTGCAACAGTTCACTGACTTTTTATTAACTCTGTGTTGTGTCTCCAAAGCCTCGTGGTTCTTGATGATTTCAGCATTTGAAACAATAGTGAGTTATTGACACTAGCAAAAAGCTTTCTCTGAATTAAAAGAGGACTTGGATTTTTTTCAGTTAATTACCTCCAACAGCAGCTGGCTTGGTCATATGCTCAGTCTGATTTTCCTCTAGGATGTGATGGCTACTCACTTGGTGGTAGAACCACTCATATTATCTTATAGGTTCATAGGTTTATACTAGTCTGATGACCACCAGGGTCCTTATAAGCTTAGAAATTCAACCCAACCTAATTTTGTCCCTGAGTTCTTTGGATGACTATATGGTAGGGTATGTTAGTATGGAAGTAGCTAAAGGGTATGTTGGATGGAAGGTTTAGCTGAGGATTAATTCACTTACTGTCTACCTCTGTCCATGAGAGACACTGAGACCAGACTGGGAGTGAATGTTCAATTTTCCATCCACTGATCAAGGATTCATTTGAAAAGAGTCAGGGATGAGCTCTGCCTCATGTAGATAGGGAGCCTACTCCATTGCTCAGGGATCCTTTGAGACACATAGTCTCTCTAGCATGTTCTACTTATATTTTAGGCAAGGTTTATGTCTTTGGATTTACTGTTTCTAGTGATTTTTTTTTTTTGAGGACGAGCAACAGATCCACCAGAGATGGAATTGAGAATGACCTATATACCTGACACAGACTGCCTCTCAGTAAACTGTAGGAGACTGAGTACAGAGATAGTGCCTTAAAGTGATCAGTGAAGCACAGGGTATTTATACCCTGAATTTGCCTGGTGAGGAACCTTTGAGGTCATTCCAGCTGTTGCAAGTGCCTGATTAGGTACATGCCAAAGGGGATATTGGACTCAATGAATAGTCTGATAGGGGTTAAGTAGAGTGCTGCTATAACTTCCTTGAACCTGGATGTCATACCCTTGCATATGAATTGGGTGACATAGAATGATTTTCTTACTATCTTGGCTATGTGTTGGTCAAAGGCCTAATTAGTGTCTACATATGTTTTCAGATCCCTAACTACTGGATTAACTCTTAAGAGTGTTTTATTGATGGAATAATTAGCTTGGGTGCATGGTATTCCAAAGGGCACTGCCATGCATTTCTTCAAGTTAAGTTTTAGTCTGTTGCTTTGGCACCAGTTATTTATCTGTTAGATCCTCTTGTAGCATGCTGGAGTCATGGAGGGAATCTTTTATAGCTCCCAATTTAATCATCTGTGATCTTGGAGAACCAATGGCCTTTAACACTAGCTTTGACATCTGAGAAGTAGATGCCAAACATGAGTAGGCCCAACAAGGTGCTCTGGAATATTCTACTGGTGACTGATGTTCTAGAGGAAGTGGTTTTACCATTTCTGATGTATTGGGTGCTATCAGTGAGACAGCCAACAGACCAGCAAGTTATACAGGGATTTATGCCTAGTTCTATGATGAGTTTGTCAATAATACCTGAGTGGGGTATTGTATCAAATTCCTTGGTTGGGTCAAGGTAAACAGTATGTACCATTTTCCCCAAATCCATAGCCTTGGTAACCTTCCTAAAGAAGTCAACTAAGTTGACTAGTTAACACCTTCTCATAACAAATGCAGACTGGGATGGGTCCAGTGTCTGTTAGTTGCCAATGTCCTTGTTGATCATTTCCATAATAATTCATTCCATGGCTTTACATATTAAATTTGTCACACTGATGGGTCTGTAGTTCCCTAGGTTGGCTGATAGCCCACCCTTATGAAGAGTGAAGACTGTTGTAGCCCTCCATTCATCTGACACCTAACCTGTTTTGAGGGTATAATTGAAGAGTATCTCTACTGGTCCTGCCTAGCCATGTTTTCGGCTATTAAAAGAAAACTGGGAATATTGTCACGACCCATTGAAGCAATATTTTTGGCTTTAGCTAGCACTAACAGGATGTACTCCCAGTTGATAGTTGGGAGGGCGTTGATTGTTGAAGGGATTTCACTGGGGGTAGTGGGGGTGAAGTTAGAGCTAAATTTTATCAGCCAGTAGATTTGCTATGTCACCCCAGTCATTGAAGGTTCTGTCTTTTACCACCAGTTCTGTACTCTGCTGAGTGCTACCTTTAAGGTTCCTGACACAACTGAAGAAGGCCTTGTGATTCTTCTTAGCCTGGGCGACCATCCTGACCTTATAATTAGCATAATAATTAGCCTTGTTAAACTTTATTAGACCTCTTAGTTTCTTGTATAGTTGAATCAGACAGCTATTTTCTCTATGAGAGTTGCTCTTTCGGATTTTGACCATGACATTTTTCTTTTGTTATATACCCTGTTAAGGCAAATATTCCACCAGTGTGGTTTGTTTTTGGTGTTAGAGCTGGGGCTTACTTCTGGTATGTATTGCAGTCTCAATGCACCCTCATATGTTTGTACAAGATTTCTGTAAGTAATTCTGCACAGTTATCTGTATTTTCCGGGTTTGGGGTAGTCATGAATTTTGACAAATTGTCTCTTAGGATGTAATTTGCTTTAGAATAGATACTGTTATGGGTTTAGCTGGGTTTTCTGGGTTGACTTTTACTTTGAGGGCAACAGCTTTGTGGTCCAATCTCATTAATGAGGGTGTGACATGGTGTGCAGGAGATATATTTTATTTTCTGGCTGGAGGCGCACCATCTGGTCCAGGATGTTTGCAATGATCAAGTCCAGGAAACATGCTTGTGAGTTAGAGGCAATGACCATTTCACAGTCTACAGAAGGGTAGGTAAAGCATCCCATGAATAAGTTATTTGGGTGAAAGGTGAGCACCTCTAGTAGGTCTAGGTAAAAGTTGTGAGCTATGTGAGTCATGGAGGTTGACCTGCAGCTGGCAAGGACATTGTATGAAACCTTGTCTATGGAGAGTTAGACATGACTGAACTCCAGGGCATCATCCTGTTTAACCAAACTGGAGTTGTATTTGTTGCTAATGTAGATTAAGACGTCTCCACTTTTAGCCACTATCTTTGCTGCTGTTGGTCTATATGTTTGGAAGACACTGCAGCCATGCACTGCTGGAGTAACTAATGTGTCTTTAAGCCAAGGCTCAGTAACAGCACAAACGTCTACATTCTCCAGAGCGAAGAGAGCATGTAGGGTGTGTAGTTCTCTTGTTTAGATTCGTAACATTGAAGAGTAACACCATAAGGTTGCTATAAGTTTTTTTTTTATATCTGACAATTTCCTCGACAGCTTTACTTTGCTACTGTCCTCATTCATTCTTTATGATCATGGGCTGGATTGAGCATAATAATATGAAAACATTTTCATCATCTCTGCTTTCATAGACCTTTCCATCTTCTCCTGCTTGAAAGTAGCACTAGTGCTGCAGAAGGATTTGCTATTGCATTCAGAAATTTTTGACCACTGGTCTTGAGTTCTATGTTGCACATTATGTGTGTATTATCCCCCCTACAGGTACATCAGTCATGGACTGACTGAACTCTATTCCTTGACAGGATGGATGAAGTTTGGAACGTTGCTGGAGGCCTATCATAGTTGAATCAGCTGACTTGAACTGCACAAGCTTTCTACTCACTAAACATTTTGAGATATTCTGGAAGAAGGCCACTTGCATGTTCAAGGAGATCTTAGCAGTGACAAACCATCTTAACATGCAATTTTTTTTTTTGGGGGGGGGGGCAAATTATGCAGCTCATCATGCCTTGCTGCCCAGACAGATTTTGCCTCTGACCAAAGTAAGCAGGCATCTTGGGTCCTTGCTTACAAGGCTGGCACCATTTAATTAGAACTGTTGCCATTTGATTTCATTGAAATGTTCATTAAGGCAGATAATGTTTTCTCATTATTACCTCAATGGAGGCCTTAAGAACTCCAGTCAACTAAGGCAATGTACTACACTTAAAAATGTTGTGGTTTTTCCATATACAATGGATATAAAAAGTGTACACACCCCTGTTAAAATGCCAGGTTTTTTTTGATATAAAAAAATGAGATCACAATAAATCATTTCAAAACTTTTCCCACCTTTAATGTAACCTATAATCTGTACAATTAAAATGAAAAATCTGTTAGGGGAAAAAAATATAAAAAATAAAAAAGATACAATAAGCTGGTCGCATAAGTGTGCACATCCTTAAACTAAAACTTTGTTGAAGGACCTTTTGATTTAATTACAACATTAAGTCTTCTTGGGTAGGAGTCTATCAGCATGGCACATCTTAACTTGGCAATATTGGCCCAGTCTTCCTTGCAAAAGCAATCCAAATCTATAAGATTGCGAGGACATCTCTTGTGCACAGCCCTCTTCAGGTCACCCCACATATTTTCTATTGGATTTAGGTATGGGTTCTGGCTGGGACATTCCAAAACTTTAATTTTCTTCTGGTGAAGCCATTCTTTTGTTGATTTGGATGTATGCTTGGGGGTCATTGTCATGTTGAAAAGTGAAATTCCTCTTCATCTTCATCTTTCTAGCAGGTGCCTGAAGGTTTTGGGCCAAAAGTGACTGGTATATGGAACTGTTCATAAATACCTCCATCTTGAATAAATCCTCAGTTCCCGCTGAAGAAAAGCAACTGCAAAGCATGATACTGCCACCACCATGCTTCACCATGGGGATGGTGTTCTTTTGGTGATGTGAAGGAATTGTGGCCAGAAAATTCAACCTTGGTCTCATCAGACCACAACACATTTTCTTACATGCTTTTGGGAAACCTGATGTATTGTTCTGCAAATTTTAGCTGGGCCTCAATGTTTTTCTGTGTAAGAAAAGGCTTCCGTCTTGCAACCCTATCCCACAGTTCAGTCATATGGAGAATACGGAAGGTTGTTCTCACATGTAGTACACAACAAGTATTTGCCAGAAATTCCTGCAGCTCCTGAGGTGCTGCTGTAGGTCTCTTAGCAGGCTCCCTGACCAGTTTTTGTCTTGTCTTTTCATCAATTTTTGGAGGGATGTCCATTTCTTTGCCACATCACTGTTGTCTCATATTTTCTACACTTTTTGATGACTGTCTTCACTGTGTTTCATGGTATATCCAATGCTGTGGATATTTTTTTGTACCCTTCTCCTGACTGATGCCTTTCAACAATGAGATCCCTTTAACGCTTTATAACTTCTCTGTGAAACATGGATTTTGCTGTAGCAGGCAATTGAGTAAATGTCAGGAAAATCCTACTGAACTTTATTTTGGGTTAATCAGAGTCTCTTTAATTGATGGCAGCTGTGCACCCAAGAAGACTGAATGCTGTAATTAAATCAAAAGGTGCTTTAACAAAGTATTAGTTTAAGGGTATGCACACTTATGGAACCAGCTTAATGTACGTTTTTTATTTTTTATATTTTTCCTTAGATTTGTTTGCTTTTCAATTGAATTGTACAGGTTAAAGGTGACATTAAAAGTGGGAAAAGTTTTGAAATGATTTTTTGTGGTCTCATTTTTTTATATCACAAAAACCTGGCATTTTAACAGGGGTCTGTATACTTTTTATATCCACTGTAGATTTGTAAATACTATTTTGTTCTCTATATTTTTAATGGAGATCTGTCTGTTTTATTTGTGAATATTTGATTCTCTTATGTTTATATTTCACATGTACCTTTTTGCATGAACTGTGATTACTTTCACTTTAACCTGGACTATGTCTTCAAATGGCCATGCACTGTCAGTGCACTACAGCAGTGAGTAAATACAAATACAAGTAAAAATAACATAAAAAAAAAAAAAAAAAATATATATATATATATATATATATATATATATATATATATATATATATATATACACACACACACACAAACACACATACACGTGTGTGCGTGTATATATATATATATATATATATATATATATATGTATGGTGTTTGGGCTTCTGATTATGGTGATTTACGGTGTGTATCTTGCAACCTGAGCTCTTGTTAATTGACATTGTTTACTGCCTGCTGAAATATTCTAGGTTCATTTACTTATCGGCTTTTGGTGTTCCTAGCTGAGATCTTAAGCTTGGTATTTTCCATCTCTTCTAAAGGAGGCCAAAGAAAACTTTGGACCTAAATAACTGTGATAATTTTTGCTTTATTTTTAACTTGCCTTTGTGTCATTTCATTCCTCCTGTGTACTTGCCATACTACAGGCACTGCCTTCACTGGAGCAGTTAATGATCTCCTAATGGCCAAAGTTGACACCATTATTCAGTACTGGTGCTGCCTGAGCTCTATAACATTTGGAGCTATAGCTTCTGTACCGTGAGATCTTTATGAAGTGTCTACATTCTTTCTGTGGCTTCTTCTACACTGTTCTTAACTGGATTGATCCTACCTCTAATACCCAGATGGTCATTTGTGATATATTTTTTTGGTCCCTCAAGGATGTGCCCAGTAGTTCCTTTACCTTCATCAGGTCAGCCAGCCTATTTGTTTCAGAGGAATGGGAGGCACACATTACCTTTTGAGTCAAACAGCTTATGACCCCTTCCTTCCTTCCCACAAATTGCAATTGATTAACCTTTTCCCTAGCAGCAAGATTCAGGTGGTAAGAAGAGGGGCAGATTGCTGGACATGTAGGGAGGCCTTCCATGTCCATGCAATTCAGCAGTGACTGGTAAATAGGGTGAAACTCCATAGGGTGTGAAATCTAGTGCTATCTCTAGGTGTCACCCATGTAATTAGAGAGATGGCAGAATCGGTGAGCCAGCAGCCACCCACTCTCATCCTCCTCTGCCTGCTTTTACAACTGCTTGAGCCACTATTTGAACTCAGATTACCTGCACATAGTAAGGGCTTTACACCTCAACTCAGGTAGTCGGGTGGTCCTTTTTTGCATTAATTCTTCTAGTCCTTCTTACCTCTTGCTTTAATCTTGCCTCACACCTGCTGATGGTCAGTCCCAACTTTCTTTTCATGATAACATTCATTCTTTCCCCTGTTATAAGAGATGATACTAGTCACTAAGACTGGAAGCCATCAACCACATAGATATGAAGGATTTTTCACACTAAGGGTTTATTCCTTCCCTATGTTCACTCAGGGGCACAAGGGCCCTGCCATCACTCTTTTGGTTTCATATGCACCCACAAGTAGAGGATTATACATCTCAATGAGGCTTAGAAGAGCCATGAATATATCACTTGTCTACATGTTACATGTTATACACCTCTGATTTCAGAAGGTGCTAGTAATGTAGTGGACCTGACTTACTCCCTACCACTAGGATGTGTAAAAAGCTTTGACCATTTGCTGATACCATAACTCACCAACTCTTCCAATACCCAGGTCATTAAGTAGTCCTAAATCACCTGAGATGTAGTTAGGGATTTACCAGTCTATGCTATGATTAAATCCTAGTAGGTGGAGTGCAGAATACCACAGTACACAATTTAGATCTATTACTGTGCAACATGTTTATGCTGCCCTTGGGATGTGAGTCAAGTGTGAATCTTGGCTTATCCATTGAGCAGCAGTGATATTCAACTTTACCTCTGCATCTGTCAGGAATATATGATATGTGCCGATTCTATATCAGATCCATTTTTTGCATCATTCAGACTGAAGTCCTAGCTCTGCGCACCACTGCTTTTTCACTTTCAACATGTTTTCAGGATGTTGGTAATGAGGTTGAGTGTTTCATCTAAAGTGTGTGATTTTAGCTTAATCTTTGATGATCAGCTTAAATGTATGGACCAGCTGCCTGCTGCAGTTACTTTTATCTAAGAGATATAAAAATAATTAAATAGTTTGTACTTACAAATAATCTTCCCTGGTTATTAATGCATTGGTTTCTTCTTGCCTCAGTTACTGCTCACTATTTAACTTGGGCTTCCTGACACCAAATTAGTTTGCGCAAAAGTGCAAAATGATTACTTAAGAGTGCACATTGTTACCAAGTCATTGACCCAGTATTCTGCAGATTACATTTTTATTTATCTCATTGTTAATTATCTCATTTTCCAAAATGTTTAGAATATTGTTTCCATTCCTGTGATGTCCCCTCTCTGGGCCAGTAATCAAAGATCCTGAATCCTCACCATCGATACCAAACAGGGACATTCACTTGGAACAAAAATAGATACACACAGTATTTCAAGATGCAGCTCTCTGCAACAAGAACAATTTCCCTTAAGAGCACACAGGAAACATACTCAGTCCATGGTCTGGATTTCTCTCTCTGTCTCCCTCCTGGTCTCCAGTAATGACTCCCCACTGGTGCAACTATATAGCTCAGTCCTCAGCTGAGTTCCTAAGCCAAGCCCTCCAGCACCCTCTCTATGAAACCACTGCATCATCTCCCTGCTCCAAATAGCTGACACACATACTCTTTGAGATTTGCTTTGCACACACACACACACACACACACACACACACACACACACACACACACACACACACACACACACACACACACACACACACACACACACACACACCCCTAGGAAAGGGTGGCACAGATTTAATAGCTATGCCCTCTTCTTCCACAACTATAAGATAGTAACTGCCACCAGACACTCAAAAGTCAGCAACTCTAAGGCTCTTACAAGGGTACCCAATTGCACTCAGTGAAATTGTAGTATTTTGACTAATGCAGTGAGGTTTTCAGGAGTGGCCACAGAGTCATCAAATAGATATGAGTGCTCTTAAAGGTTAAAATATTTTCTAAAGGACCAGCCGGAATTAAAAGTTTAGATAAATATTAATAAATAATAAAAAGAACATGAAAATACTAAATATCTACTCACAATAAACACCAGAGTTTCAATCACAGGAATTATTAAAATAACACAGATGAATAGATTCATACAGATACAGAAAATCAGTACTTAACTAATCTCATTATATTTTCCTGGCTAATCTAAAGAATTACTATTCCCTGGTCATTTACTAGAACAAGGCAATATGAAATTGGTGAGTGGCCCTTCTATGTCAAGTTTCAAAAACAGAGTGCTCTGAGGCTTTAATCTCATCTAGTATTAAAAACATTATTTCAGTGATAAATTATAGAATGACATTGCATACATCTGGTCATCTGACTTTTGATTCCCATTCTACCCTCTTTTCCTGACCCAGAATCTCTCACATAAATGCACATAGAGCTTTGATAGATCTGCTGCAGTTTCTGGAAGTCATAAAGCAATAAAACATGTCTACTGTTCTTACTAATAAACCATACTCTGTCATAGACATTTTGTTTCTGGCTGCAATCAGAATGGTGTAAATTAATTAATCTAATTTCTTACTATTTTTCAAAGTTAACTGGATTGAGATTAACCTTTTCTCTTCCAGTATCCCCTGTTAACATATATACATTTCCTCAGTTACCACTGTGCAGTCTGATATAAATGTACATTTCTGTCCAGCAGGACACACTGTTGATACATTTTTAGTACAAGCAACTTTACAAATAACTTTTAAAAACAAGCATTTCTACAAATCAGTTTGATATACTAATGACATAATTCTTTACAAAATTCTAGCTAGCTGTGCTGGCATATGTTGCACATTCTCTGCCCTACTAGTCCTGGCATAGCTAGCAATAACTCACATTGTCACATCTCTCCCCCTTTGAAGACTCAAGCTAGTTTCTCAAGTGACCTTGGAGAAACGTTGCTTGTGAGGAATGACCCTGTTTGGGAATATATTAACTCATACCCTGTCTTAAGAACCCATCTGCATTGGCATTGCTGACCCCACTACAGTGCTGCACTGTCATGTCATATGCGTGTAACTCTAGGCTCCAGCTTAATAACTTGGCATTTTGCCGATTGGCTTGATGTAGCCATACATCTCTTCAGACTCCTCTTGCATCCTACTGCAAATATTTAGCACAAGGGTTTCCTTATCGTGGTAAGGTTTCATCATGTTAACATAATACAGTTTGTGCCCCTGACTCCTGCCTAGCAGTTCTGCCATGCAGTTAACATCACTGACTTTCCTTACTACTTTGAAGTGTCTCTCCCAAGCTTCCTGCAGCTTTCTCTGTCTGACAAGAATGAGAACCATAACCTGCTTTCCCAAAGCATACTTTTGGTCTTGAACATTCTTGGCATAACAACCTATTTCTGTTGTTGGGCTCTTGCCAGGTTCTACTGGGTCAAGCCCATGAGCTCTTTAAGCCTTGTCCTAAGGTTTAGAACATATGCTACAACAGACTTCTTGTGGGATTCACAATCACCCCCACTCAACACAAATCAAATCTAAAGCTCCCTCACCTTATGTCCATAGAGAAACTTAAATGGTGAAAAAAAGTGTGGATTCCTGGGGTAACTCTCTGTATGCAAACAGCGGATGGAGAAAATATTTGTCCCACTCTCTCTTAAACTGGTCTGCAAATGACTGTAGCATGATTTTTAGTGTAGAGTTTAACCTCTCCGCAAGACCATTAGTCTGGGAATGGAAGGGGGGGGGGTCTTTAGGTGCTTCACCCTATAGTGCTTCTACAGACAAGCCAGCAGGTCTGATATGAAATTGGCACCTCTATCAGTCAGTATTTCTCTTGGGAAACCTACCCTGCTGAAAATATGTAACAAAGCATTTACCACCTTCTCTGCCTCAACGGAGGACAGAGCCAGTGCCTCAGCATATCTAGTAGCATAATCTACTGCCACCAGGCTTATGGAGCTTGGGGTAGTCAGAGGTCACACAATATCCATAGCTACCCTCTGAAATGGCTTCTCAATCAAAAGCAAAGGCATCAAAGATGCCTTGACCTTGTCCACTGCCTTTAATTTTTTCACTGCTCAAAAGTCCTACAGTACCCTGTTACATCCATTGTAATCTCAGGCCAATAAAAGTTCTGCATAATACATCCCTTTATGCCCATATGACCTGCAAAAGGAATGCCATGGGCTATGGCTAGATGTGCCAGATGGTAGGCTCTAGGCAATACCAACTGCTGTATTACCTCATCCATTAGCCCTTCCTCAGGGGTCCACTCTCTATACAGTAACCCTTTGCTCCAGTTTACAGACTCCCCTTTTCCTCAAGATTCAGACATCTCCCTAGCTACCTCCCTCAAGGCTCTTAGTGTAGGGTCTGAGAGCTGAGCCTGTCTCAACTTTATCTTTGTGATCCTTCCCAGCTCCACTTGCACAGGAAATCTGTTATCCTGTGACAGCGGTGCCTTACTGTCAGCCTAAGTACTGCCACTCAACTCTGCCCTTGTAGTCATTCGTTCCAGGGCAACATCAGTACCTCCAAGCAGCTGTGACTCACCTTCAGGCTCACAGCTACAGGGTAGCACCCTCCTTGAAATAGCCACCTCACCAGCCATGGCTTAAGGTTTTGGGTCTGTCTGTGTCTCCCCCAGGCTATCAGAGTTACATGCCTGCTCCAAGCCTGACTGCATGTAACTATATGCACACAATATACAGCATTATCAAAATCATTCCCTATCAAGACATCTGCAGGAATATCCTCAAACATACCGACTTGCTTACTTCCTTTTCCACTCTCCCAGTCAAGGTGAACCCTGGCCAAAGGCATTTGGAATGGGGTCCCTCCTAAAACGCTGACTTAAGAGGACTGCCCAAGCACGCACTCCTCTTCTTTAACCATTGCAGGCTTTACAGTGGTTATGTCAGAGGCTGCATCTCTCTTAGCAGTGGCCTGTTTTCCATCCACTAAGATTGGATATAATCTCTGGTGTTAAGTTTGGTACCCCTGTTGTCTGTAGACAACTTACCACTGGCATACTGTTATTCCCACTTGCTGGCTCCCCCACCTTTTGTTCCCCATCTTGGTTCTGTGGACATCTATATGGTACATGGCCCCACTGATTACATTTAAAACATTTAATCCTTCATCCTGGCCATGAACCTGACCTAGTAGCTTCCCCTGTTACTGGTGGACTCTGCTGGGGTGGTTTAGGCTTCCCATCATGGGTTGTCTTATATTCACATGCAGCACTGGGTATCCCCTTCCTGTGTAATGATGCCCTGCTTGCTAAGTAGAGATCCCCCTTTTTCCCCAGCTCATCTGTAGAGTTAAACTTCTGGTCTGCCAACTAGATTCCCATGTCCTCAGGCAAAGTGCTAAGGGCTTGTTCCCTCACCAAAATGTCTGTCAGGCCTTCAACAGTAGTGAACTGACACTCATTGACCCACCTATGAAAATAAGTAAGTAAAATAATCAGCAATATAACCACATGCACTTTCATCTGCCTTGCATCTATGCTCACAAGACCTTTTTCTGTAAGCTTCAGATGTTAACTTAAAACATTCTAGAAAACATTGCTTTACTGTTTCTTAGCTTAAACAGTCAATATTAGACAATTTAGAAACAGCAGCTACAGCTTTACCATGAAGTAAGAGTGTCAGGAACTGTACCCAGTTTATATACAGTTTCAAATATATGAATAAAACTTTCAAAAGTATCACCGTCTGTAAACTGTGGAAGAAATTTACTGACCTATATTGCTTCTGGGGTTTGGATATTCCCTTCTCCACTACCTCCATGACCCTGCCAAAGAGTCAGTATCCCCCTTTAATGTTGACGCTACTTCTCATTTTCTTCAGGCTCCAAACACCACAGTTTCTCTGCTGATACTAATTCCAAATGTTTGGCGTTAAGTTCAAGTCTCTTTAACTCCAGATGGATTTTTATGTCCTCCAAGGAAAAGGTGAACTGTCCTGTTTCTGAGGGCTGTAAGTTCCCATTATCAGACTGGTTATATTCCTGTTTGCTGGTCTGAACTGCAACTAAGGTTGAAATCATTTCCTCTTTAGTCAGGTTGGCATGCACTAGTCCTTTGGTTTCACATACCTTGGCCAACTGTTTCTTTGTCAGCTTGCTATAATCTTCTGCTGACATCTTTACCAGCTTTCCCTGACTAAACTAACCAACAACAAATACATAAATAAAACTGTTGTGAAATTAAATTCTGAATGTTCACCTTGTGGCTGCAGAGATTACACACACACCTTCAGTGACAACTGCCTACACTAAAGAGAGACATTCACTTGGAAAAAAATACATACACCCACTATTTCCAGATCCAGTTCTCTGGGTCAATCACAATTTCCCTTAAGAGCACACAGGAGACACACTCAATCTGGGGACTGGATTTCTCTATCTGTCTCTCTCCAGGTCCACAGTAAAACTCCCCACTGGCATAGCTATAGAGCTGAGTCTTCAGCCGAGTGTCCAAGCCAAGTCCTCCAGCACCCCTCTCTTTGAAACCAGTGCTTCCTGTCTCTGCTCCAAATAGCTCACAAACGCACTCGCACAAACACACACAAACACACACATGCACACACACACACACACACACACACACACACACACACACACACACACACACACACACACACACACACACACACACACACACACACACACACACACCTGGGAAAGTCTGGCAGAGATTTACTAGCTATGCCCTCTTCTGCAAAGACTATAAGGTAGTTACTGCTATCAGACATTCCAAAGCAAGCTACTCTAAGGCTTTTACAAGGACACCTAATTATACTGAGTGAAATTAATATTAGTATAAAGTAGTGTTTTGACCAATGAAGTAAGGCTTTCAGGACTGGCCACATAGTCATTAAGTAGATATGAGTACTCTCAAAGGTTAAAATATTCTCTAAAGAGCCAGCTGAAATGAAACATTTAAATATATTTAATAATAAAAGAACATGAAAATATTAAATATCCATTTACAATAAACACAAGAGTTTCAGCCACAGGAGATATTAAAATAACACAGATGAACAGATTCACACAGATACAGAAAAACAGTACTTAACTAATGTCACAATATTTTCCTGATTGCTCTAAATAATTACGATTCCCTGGTCACTTACTAGAGCAAGGTAAGATGAAGCAGGTGAGGGGTCTTTCTATGTCAGGTTTCAAAAACAGAGTGCTCTGAGACTTCAGTCTCATCTAGTATTAAAAACACATAATTTCAGTGATAGGTTACAGAATAAAATCACATACATCTGGTCATCTAACCTCTGGTTCTCATGCTATCCCCTTTGTTAGCAAATGACCGAGAATCTCACACACATAGAGATTTGCTAAGATCTGTTGCAACTTATGGAAGTCATAAAACAATAAAATACTTCCACTCTTCCTGCAGGTGCTAATAAACCATTCTCTGGCACAGACATTTCATCTCTGGCTGCAGTCAGAACTGTAAGATACAGTCTTGCTGACATATGTTACACATCCACTGCTCTATTTTTCCTGGCATAGCTGGCAATACCTCACATCATCACAATTTCCTTCTTGGTGTGGCTTGACTCCTTATTACCTGAATGAGTTACCCTCGCTGTCACTCCTGAGTTTTATTTATTTATTCTATTTATCTATTCTTTTTTGACCAGGTTACTCCCACTAGGCTGGTGGCCTCTTTTTAGGGGGAACCCAGTGTGGTGCTTATCCTGCTAGGGGAAATTTGGCCAGGCTGTTGGAGAGCTTTGCCTAATTTTTTCAAGTGTAGGACCATTTTTCAGTTGCTCTTCCTGCTTCCAATCCTGGTGTGGAGGCAGCTAAGAGAAGAGTTGTGCACAATGGTGGATGCCAAGGATTGTTTTTCTGGTGGCATTGCTGAGTATAATTTAAGAGATGACATTCTGTCAGTCATTCAGAAGCAAGTAGAAAGTGGTAAAGATGTTATAAAAAGTTATAAATAGTCAGCGCTTAGTTGACTCTAATTTTTTTAGAGCTGAAGAATTGGTAGTAACAGACATAGTGTTCAGAGGACCGTCTGATGAAAAGTTGATTTCAGTTATTAAATAAAGGTGATCCAATAGAAGATTTGGAGTTATCTTAGCCAGATGTAATGGGCAAGGTGTTCAGTGCAGAGAATAAGCAGGATGGAAAATAAACTGAGAAATGAATGAGCAAATTAAATGTTTTTAATATTGCTAAAAAGTAAAGAAGATTTATTGTAAGAATAAGAAGAAAGAAGGAAGAGGCTATATACTTTATTTTGGACAATTTAGTGCTGCCATTAGAGTTTGCAGCAAGGAACATTATGTCACTGATCAATTTGGGAAAAGAAAGTGTTTTAATCTAACTTTTGACACTGAAGAGTTAGTGGGCAAATTTTTGTTTCATTGTGAAACTAAGGCCTGTTTTCCATTGACTAAGCCTTTTCTGGATAGGGGAATGATTTACTGCAGAAGGTGCGTATACAATTTTATACTGATGAAGTTGAACTGCATGATTGAAAACGTTATTTGATCTGTTATGTTGTGATTATGAGTCAATGAGGACATTTTTTGTTTCATGGTCAGAATGTTAGATGGCATTTAAAGAAAAATATAAAAAACAACTGGAAGAGAAGACAAAGAAGTTTGTAAAAATAAATGTAATGAAAAAAGTTGAATGAATAATTCTATAAGGTTTTTCAGGTATGAAGGATAATTTTTTGGGGGGATATAAAAAAAGAATTGTTTGAATGATAAAAGAGAGTAGATTTCTCCTTTTCAGGGTAAATCATTCCAGAGTGACATTTTGTATCAGGAGTAAAATAAAAGAATATCGGCGGGGAATATTATATATAACCAAAAAGATGTACTGTTGACTGTGGAACAAAATGTTAGAAGCATATATAAGAAAGGAAACAGTTATGGTGAAATGAACTGGGGTATAACAGTTTTTGGATGAAGCCATTAACAGTTTAGTGGGACAGGTTACTTTGAATGATTTGAATTGTGTATTGGATAAAGTTAACATGGAATCAGTATCAGGTTTGGATGGTATGGTTATGAGATATATAAAAGATTAAAGGAAAGACAGAAAAAGATTATTAGTAAATGTGCATAATGAGTGGTTGCTGGATGGGATATTAAATGTGGGTATTTGTAAAGGGTTATAAAATGTATAGGGAAAAGAAAGATGAAAAGAGTGATATTAAAAATTGGAGCCTGATAACATTAATTAAAGTGGACTATAAGATGTTTATGAAAATATTGTGGGTTAAGTTTGGTGAAGTCATAGATGAGGTTTGGTAGAGGGTATTTTTGGTATTAAGAGGAAATGCAGCTGGAACTTGTTAATACTGGTGAAAGAGGTGGTAGACAATATCTTATACAGAGGTAAACATGTTAAAGTATTAGTGCTGGATGTTAGAAAAAATATTTGATTGTTTAGATCATAAAGGTTTATGAAGTATTATGGAAGAGTATGGTCTGAGGGATAGTATTTTAAAGGAATCTGTGTATGATAAAGCTAAGCTTAGGGTTTTGATTACTGGATGGATAGGTTCCTTAATATATATGAACAGGGCTTTGAGGAAAGGTTTCCCAATGACTGGGATTTTGTTTTGTTTAGTTATGCAGTGGGTCTAAAAATGTATAAGAATATGCTAGAAGGTAGGTATTTTGTTAATGAAGTTGTGTGTATTTGTAATTTTGTTTCAGGTGCAGGTGATATAACTATTACACTGAAGGATGAAAGTTGGATGGAAAGAATGATAAGATAAGTTACTGAGTGTTTTTGGTGGAGTAGGGCTAGAGATGAGATAGAAGGCATTAAGTTTGTAGTTGAAGAAGTAAGCTTGTCAGATGCTTGATTTGGAAAAAAAGGTTACTTATGAACAATGGAGTGGTATTATTGAAAAAAGAAAACAATAAGTAGGTTGTGGAAATGTTTTAGGATGTCATATAAGAAAAATGTTTACTTGATTAATTCAGCAATGTTAGGTAAGAGTATTTGGCTAAAGTGTGCATGATTCCAAGTGTAAAAGAAAATGAATGGATGCAGTCAGTTTTTTTTTTATGGGAGAGTTCATTGAATCTGGTGAAGAGGGGTTTTTGTATGGCAAGTAAAGATGGTGGTTTAGGTTTAGTTAATCCAGTTTTGTACACAGATTGTATGGATTTATATATAGTGTTAGTTGAAAAAGAAAAAAAAGAATAATGGTTTAGTGGCTTTGATTGTTTGTACAAAGCATGGAGATTAGTGGGAAGAGGAATGTAGATTTAAAATGAAAATGAGTTCTGAAAATAAATAGAGTCAAGAAAGTTAGACAAAGGTTAGGATGTGGGGTTTGTGAAACAAAAATAGTTATTTCTATGAAAGTTTAGTACAATAATATTATTAAAAGGTGTTATCGGGTAACCGTTGTGAGTCACTAAGTGGGGTAGAATTTATGCTGTGAAAGAAATAAAAAATATTTTTTTAAGGTATATGAGTGCCAGGATTTTTTGTTGAGGTTTGGAATAAATAGAGTGCCTATAACAGGTAACATGTTATATAAAAATAATGTCCCAAAGATTGTGTTTGTTCTATGATAGAATAAAAATTTTTAGAGTGTGAAAAAATAAAAATATCATAGAAAAAGTGTTTTTGCTGTATTGGGTTTGTGAGATATAAATATTGAGAATGTAAACATGGTTATGATTTTATATGGGAATTATAAGGATAAAGACAAGAAATTAATTGATTTCATAAAGTGATTTGATGGATAAAGTGATATTTGGAGTTATTTGGAATATTTGGGAGGTTAGATTAAAACACTTTAGTTTGGCTGAAATGTTAAGAAGAATAAGGTTTAGTTTATGGTAAAAAGTGGTCTATATTAATTTGTTGAAAACTAATTCCAGTCAACGGCCGTTCACTCAACACAAACCAGTGAATGGCTGTTCACTGAACCTTCACTACAATGAACATTTTTCTAAGGGAAGATAGATAATTGGCCATCGTTAGAAAATGTGTCTTTTTCCCCACTGTAGTGAGATCTTGGAGTTAATATATATATATATATATAAGTGGGGGGATTGGTGGGCATAGCTCCCCCACCTTGGCGGATTTCATATAATGTAGTTTATGTTATGGTCAGTGTGAGGAAGAAGTATTTCTCTTCCCTTAGAAAAATACTCGGAGTGAATGTTCAATGAACAGCTGTTCGCTTGTTTATGTTCAATGATCAGCCATTTGCTGGAATTAGTTTTCAAGGAATTAATATAGACCTGGGAAAATATTTGAGGAAATGAGGTTTAAGTTGTTAATAGAATTGTTATTATTTGGTGTAGAAATGTATTTATGCTATTTTGAAATAGAATATTGTACAACTTTAAGCTGATAAATAGTAATTAATGTAAATATCTTTGTAAATATTTGTAAATAGTGTAAAATAAAAAAATATCTACACTTTGTTGGGAGTTTATTTCATTATTGCACTTTCTGTTTCCGCTACTGGCATGGAGGTGGATAAGAGAAGCAGTGTGTACAAAACTAGAAGGAGCGATTCGTGATTTTGTTGGCATTGGTTATTCCAATTCAAGAGATGGCATTTTGTCCATTGGACAAAAGGAACCTGAAGATGGAGTGCATTGTAAAAATAAACAGCAGTCATCTGACTGTAAACTTGTTGAGAATGGTGATGTGTTGCAGTAAAGGAGATGCTATTAGGAGAGTTAACCAATGATAAATTACTATCTTTGTTAAATACGGGTGATCCAGGAGAAGAATCTGAAATTTCAGCTGTGATGGACAGAGTGTTCAGAGTGGAGAATGAGCAGGAAGGAAAAAAAAAAGAATTGTGAGCTGAAAGGACAGACTGATATTATTGCTAAAGTATTGGGAAAACATATGTTGAAGAGTTGGAAAAACAAAAGGTACTTTACATTTTGTTAAAAATAGAAAACTCATTGTACAGATAAGAAAGAAAAAATGAAGAGTTTAATGTACTGCTGCCATTGGGGTTTGCAGCAACATATATTGGATCATTGGTTCATTTGGGGAGAGATAATTTTTGTGACAACTTTTGAGACTGTGGCATTTATAGACATTTTTTTATTTTATTGTAAAAAAAGGAATGATTGTTATTCATGCAATGAATTTATTTTTTTCTAGCATGGGAATCATTTAAAAGAAAAAAAAAAATGCATGTGCAATTTTGGACTGATGAAGTTGGACTACATGATACTAAAAGTTAGTTTGCCTTAATGTGTCATTCAGCTTATGATATATATTATAGAAGTTAAAAACAAAAGAAGCATTTGGAATGGATGTGGAAAGGGGATGTAATTTTAAAGTACAAAAAAGATGTGGAAAGGCATTTGCAAAACATTTTTCATGTGAATTGTAATAGGTGACCAATTAGATGCATGGGACAGTTGAAAGCTTTTTTTTTTTTGTGGTGACTAATCAGTTGATAAATGATTGTTGAAAATTAGATGTATAGGTGCATAGAAAAAGAACACATGATGGTCAAGAGTAAGAATGTAGATTTTGTGAAAAGGATAGGCATTTTTGGTTTGATTGTGACATGGGAAAAGAATATAATATTGAAAGGGACAATGTGGAGAATGTTCTAGGTTCTGGGAGTAATGAGGTAGAATGTAAGGGGATAAAAATGTTGCAAATAAGGAGAAAGAAGTTCTAAGTGAAGGAGTATATAAAATGTTTTAATCCAAGGCAATGCATGCAATTTTATGGCAAATAATAAAGAAGAAATAGATACTAAAAAGTCAGATGAAGGGACTATTGTATGGAATTTTGAAAGGGTGAGATGCTTGAATATGTTTTTTGAGAGATGATGTTAATGTATTAGATTTTTGTATTATTATGTCTGAGAGAACTACAATTGACATGAAAACACATTATGACATTTTTTAAGGTGATAGTTTTTATGACTTTACTTCAATAAAAGAAAGGGAATATTTGCTTGAGTTATTGAAGGCATTTGTTATAGTAAATATGAAATTAATTTAGATGAGGATTTTTATTGTGAGTTAAGAAGGTGTATAAGGAAAGTATGAGTGGATATTATGAAATTAAAAGAAACTGTTAGATGTAGAAATTTAAATATATGGAAAATGGATGGACAAAAGAGCTTAATTGTACACTGAGTCAGATTTTTTTCATCTATCTTCATCTTTAAGAGAGGTTAATAGTAATCTTATTCATGGATTTTCAGATCATAGGACTATCTTGGTTGAATATGATAAATATAATGAAGTAGTAGTTAAAGGAAAAGGGATTAAAGGATCAACAATGACATTTATTGATAAGGTGGTGTTAGAAAAGATGGTTGGTCAATTATGAAGTGATCATATGTCAATGAGAGAATTGTATGGTTCATAGTCTGATTGGTGGATAGAGTTTAAAAAGAAATGTGAAAGCTTTTATTTAAGTGGAAATGGAAAAAAGAAAAAAAGGATAAAGATAAGTATACAGATAAATTAATGATCTGTTAATTATCTTGGAGAAAATATTCTAAAATATGTTTAGGTATAAGAAAGAGTTTTGTTTTGCAAATAAAAATAAAACTAAAGGATTGTTATATATGCAGAAGTATTGGATGAGGGGTAAAAAAGAGGATGTTTCTCCTTGTTGGGGTGAATGGATTAAGATTGAAGTTGGCATTATGAACAAAATAAAAATGTTGAATGGAATACTCTGAATGATTAGAAAGATACACTGGCTTATGTAAAGCAATATGTTAAAAATAGTTACAAGAAAGGCAGTAGGAATTAAAAAAAAGATGTAGAGTACTAAGCATTTTTCAGACAAGTCTATTGATAGTTTGATGACAGGTTATTTTTATGAGCTGAATAAAGATCCTGGATAAAGCTAATGTTGAATCGGTGTTAGGTTTGGATGGTATGGGGTATGATGTATATAAAGGATTAAAGATAAGACAAAATGGATTATTAGTAAGCATGTATAATAAGTAGTTAAAGGAAGTGATAGTAAATGAGGAAATGTGCAAGGGGGTTTTAAAGTTAATAACATTAAATAATATGGCTTATACACTTTTATGAAGATATTAGAGGTCAGATTTGTTAAAGTAGTAGATGAGGATTGGTGGAGGGTATTTATGATGTTAAGGGAAAATGTAGTCAGCACTTGTTAATTTTGGTAAGATAGGTGGTGGATGATATTTTATTCAGACAAAGATGGCAGATTATTAGTGGGGGATATTAGAAAAGCATCTGATTGTGTAGATCATGAAAGTTTATAGTGTATTATGAGTATGGTTTGAAAGGTGGCGTTTTGAAGGTATTACAATCTGTCTATAATAAAGACAATGTTAGAGTCTTGATAAATGGATGAAAAAGTGCTGTAATAAAATGAGTAGGAGTATAAACAAGGTTATAAATTTAGTAGGATTTTGTTTTCTTTAGTTATGAAAGCAGTGGGTAAAAACATGCTTGAAAGTATGTTAGAAGTTAGATATTTGGTATATGAAAGAGTGTGCATTCCAGGATTTTACCATATACACATAGTATAATTGTTATAGTGAAGGATGAATTATGGATGGGAAAATAATTAGATGTGTGGTTAATTGTTTGGGTATATAGGGTTAGATGTGAGTAAGGATAATGGTTCTGGTTTTGGTAAAGGAGGGTAAATTGAGGGTATTACATTTGTAGTTACATATCTAAGTTTGCTAGGTTCATAGGTTCATAGGTTCATACTAGGCTATCTGCCCAAGGGCATTTATAAGCCTAGCCCATAGTTATGTGGCTTTCGCCACCCCTTTGGTTTGAATAAAAACTATGCCTATCATTTTTCTGTGCTTCTGTCAAGCAGTGACCCTGAAGTAATCCCTGGGGTATATCTGCGATCTCCCATCCATTGGTCAAGATTCCTCTTGAACAAGGCCAGCGAGGTGCTCTGCCTCACATGTACCGGGATTTTGTTCCACAGCATAGGGAGTCTCTGGGTGATGAATCTGTCCCTCCAGCACGTTCTATTTATAACCGTGTCAAGGTTTAAGTCTCCTGCCCTTGTGGTTCTGAGGGATCTAGATTTTTTGAGGTGAAGCATATTCATCAAATCTGGGTGTGACATGGCCTTATATGTCAGGCACAGGTCAGCTCTGAGCAAGCGGTATGAGACTGAATAGAGCTGGAGTTCTTTCAGTCGGGCAGCATAAGACATATTTTTGAGACCCTTTATCCTTTTGGTGAGGAACTTTTGGGGCCTTTCAAGCTGCAGCAGGTGTCTGGTCAGATACATTCCGAACGGGGCATTGTACTCAATCATAGGTCTAATGAGTGATGAGTACAGGGGGACGATGACCTCCCTTGATCTAGATGTGAATCCCTTCATGATCAGGTGGGCGATATAGAAGGTTTTCCTAACTACTTTAGCAACATGAGTGTCAAACAAAAGGCTACTGTCAACTTGGCTCCCCAGATCCCTGATGACTTTTTCTGTGCTCAGTGGATTGCCACCTATATGGTAGCTAGGGGTAACCTTGTTTTTCCGGAAGGGTATGACTATGCATTTTTTGGCGTTTAACTTCAGGCCATGGCTCTGGCACCAGTTATCCGTTTCTGTGAGGCCCTTCTGGAGGATATCTGTGTCAGATGTGTTTTCGACTATGGCGCCCAGTTTGCAGTCATCTGCAAACTTTGTCAGCCATAACCCTCCTGTGTTTGCTTGTACTTCAGAAAAGTAGATGCCAAACAAGAGTGGACCCAGGACTGAGCCCTGTGGGACACCACTTGTGACAGGCTTTGAGTCTGACATGGCTCCATTAACTCTGACCCTGTGGGTTCTGTCACTTAGCCAGTTTGCAACCCATCTTGTGATGTATGGGTTTACATTCAAGCTGATGAGTTTTTCGATGATACCTGAGTGGGGTATTGTGTCGAAGGCCTTTGCCAGGTCGAGGTAGGCTGTATGGACTGCCTTTCCCTCATCAATGGCCTTGTTGACTGTCTCGAAAAGTCAACCAAGTTTAAGAGGCAGGATCTGCCTTTGACAAAGCCAAACTGGGTTGGATCCAAAGTCTGCAAGTTCCCTATGTCTTTATTTATGAGTTCCATTATGATCCTCTCCATGGCTTTGCAGATAAGGCTTGTCAAGCTAATGGGCGGTAATTTCCAGGGTCTGTGGAGGCACCGCCCTTATGAAGTGGGACCACAGTCGCCGTGCACCACTCCTTGGGTACGTATCCTGAGGTGAGGCTAAGATTAAACAGCTGTCCTAACTGTGGGTTTAATTCCTCGTTGAGTTCATGAAGCACACAGCCGGGGACACCATCCGGTCCCATGGATGCTGTGTTATTTGCCTTAGTGAGGGCAGTTCTCACCTGGGCGTTGGAGATGTTTGGGGGCTACAATCCTCTGGAATAGATATCTCTCCTTTTGGGGGAGTTTGCACTGAACCTGTCAGCCAGTATGTTAGCAATGTGTGTAGGTTCAGTAATTTTCACATCATTTTGAACTAATTCTGAGCATATCTGGGAGTTTCCTCCTAGGTTTCTAACATAGCTAAAGAAGGCCTTATGATTGTCTTTAGAGTCCTTGGCGATTTTTCTCTCAAAATTTGCCTTGGATGATTTTATGAGAGCTCTTAGATTTTACTTATAATGATCAAAGGTGTCTTACCTTTCAAGGATTTTGCTCTATCTTGTAGTAGCTTCCTCCTTTTGTTGTAGAGCTTGTTTATGGCTGGGGTCCACCAGACTGGATGCTTGCCTTTGGTACAGAGAGTCTTAGTTTTGTTTGGGATTGCCTGATCCATGCAGTCCTGTAGGTGCTGGTAGAAGGCATTTGTAAGTGATTCAGTGGTTTGAGTAATGTTTACCACTGGCTCAGGGGCCTTAAAGGAGACCACACTAGGTTTTAGAAGTGTGAAATCGGCTTTTGAGAAGTTTTTCACTGTGGTCTTTTCTGTTTCAGGTGGCGGCGGGATGAGGACCTCCAGCGAGATTAGTTTATGATCTGATCTCACCAGTGAGGGGTATACTTCCGGTGTTGAACATTTTGATCCCATGTTCGTGATGATGAGATCAAGTATGTTTTCTCCTCTTGTGGGGATGGTGACTAGTTGTTCCATGGCATTTGAGTTTATGAACTCCAGGAATCTTTGGGTTAGAGTGTTCGGGCTTGAGTAGTGTTCCCAGTCTATATTAGGGTAGTTGAAGTCACCTAGTATGATGGTGTTTGGAGATACACTTATCCCCTCCAATGTTTTCAGGAAGGCCATGTGAGGTTCCGGGTGGCCTGTAACATGCTACAAATTGCAGAGCAGTCTTGCCTATGGTTAATTGCACCTGGATGGTCTCCGATGCATCGTGCGTTGCCACCAACCTTGAGGTGTGGGTGTCCTTTATGAATATGGACACCCCCCCTCCTTTCTTGGTGTTGTCCGGATTTTGGGGCCGGAACGCATGATATGAGGTGAAACCTGTTAGTGCTGGGGTGCTCTCAGGAGCCTTGAACCAGGTTTCTGTCACAGCACAGACATCGATGTTCTCCATATTGAGAAGGGCCTCGAGTGCGTGCATCTTGAGATTGAGACTTCTGGCATTGAGCAGCATTACCCTTAGTTTTTTTCCTTTTAGGTGTTCTAGGGTGGTAGGTTTAGAATTTGAGCCTTGCCTAAAAAAGGCACTATGGGGGTGGCAAGAGCCTTTGCCAATATCCGGAAGCCCAGGGTGACAGGTGCAAGCCGTCCCTTGCAAAGCAGCGTGGCTTGTCCAGCATGTCATCCCAGGCAGACAGACATTGGATCCCCTTTGAATGACACCAGAATTTAAGCCAATTATTAAAGCTGATCATCTTATCACTGTATTGTGGCATCATTCTAGGTGAAGGTAGGATACTGCTCAAGGTCAGGGTCATACCTGCCTGGGCTACATAATCAGAGAGCTCCTCGATGTCCCTTTTCATGTAGTCCAAGGAGGTACGTCTCAGGTCGTTGACACCAGCGTGGACAATGACTGAGTCATACTTGTACCTGCTGTTGAGAGACCTGAGTGCTTGCGTTATGTGGCGGATTCTAGCGCCCGACAGGCAGCTTACTGTGACCTTCTCCTTACTCAGTCTGGTGAGCGGGACGTCAGTGTGTCTGACTATGGAATCACCAATGACAAGTGTGTCTGGCATTTTGTTTGGCCTTAAGGGCTGTGACTGTTTGACACTCTGACTGTGTGGTCTATGTGTTGCATGTGTTGGGTCGTGAGGTGGTAGTTGTTTGGGTGTCTGCTTTGGTGGCCTCTGCTGTTTTGGTAAATTTTTGATCAGAGCCTCCGAGTATGTCTTTGTGTGAGTATGTGTATGATTTGAAGTTGTGATGGTACCATGTGTGACTGGGTATGTATTGTGTGTGGTTACCTTCTCCTCCTGTCTGGTCTTGCCAGTCCTATGTTGAGAGAGCTCAGCCTCCAGTTTGGCCGTATAGTTGCATCTCTCACATGTATTTGTGTTTTGTGGGAGAAGAAGAGGATTGTCTGTGTACATGAGGCAATTGTAACATTGCCTCAATATTCGCGGGTTCACCAGTTGAGCTGGAGAGGAAACTAGCAACTGATCCCTCGACATACTAGAAGTAGTAGATAAAGAGACTTTCAAAGGACTCCGGGGGAAGTGGGTTTTAGGCTGGTGGGGTACTATCTATAATAAGAGTGCTTTATCAAGGTGCAAGTACTGTAGGAGTAACTGCTAGGCTTTACAGATAGAGAATAGTCTACTTGGGAATCAAGTAGAGATGAACTTTTCAGTTATAGGATATGCTGGTTAGATCAGCAGTACAGCTCGAGGAAGGTAGTTCTAAGGGAAAATTTGAAGAGTGGAATTTAGATGGCCCGAATAGTTTAACCTTGTTTAACCGCCGCTGCTCTTGTGTGCAACAGTGGCAACTCCGCGTTAAATCGCGCTAACGCGCGTTTAGCGTGTTTTATAGCAGGGGGCTGAAGGGAGCTAGGAATTGGCCCAAAACGACCAATAGACTACTAGTTTCTGGCTGAAACTTCACCAAATCGGACAAAAAGGCCGCTCAGTGCTTCCCACTCCCACTGGTAAGCAAAGAAACTTCCCTCCTTCCTAATAAGGCAATGGATCAGTAACAGGAACTAAAAACAAAGCCCAGGGATCAGCAACTCTGAAACTGGACTACTCTAGTTCAGTAAGGCGGGAAAACAAGAGATTTTTTGTTTTATTACAGAGATAAGGAAAAAAAACAGACAGTAAATGCTATAAATGCTGTAAATCGGCTAGCACACTTTAGTGTGTAGCCTACAGAAACAATTTGCAACAATTAGTAACTTAAAGTGCAATAAACAGTGTAAAATGCAGAAATCACTTAAAGTAGCAGTAAAACAGGCGAAATGCAGTCGCTAGCTTAATAACAGTGGGAAAGCCACAAAAATACTTATATCTGGTAGAAAGTCACTCTTTTAGCTCTCTGCTGCTTGGATCACTCTGCAGGCCACCACGAGGATCTGTGCTGAGTTGGTACAAGCTGGAAAACGCGTGTTTAGCGTGTTTTATAGCAGGGGCTGAAAGGAGCTAGGAATTGGCCCAAAACGACCAATGGACTACTAGTTTCTGGCTGAAACTTCACCAATTCGGACAAAAAGGCTGCTCAGTGCTTCCCACTCCCACTGGTAAGCAAAGAAACTTCCCTCCTTCCTAATAAGGCAATGGATCAATAACAGGAACTAAAAACAAAGCCCAGGGATCAGCAACTCTGAAACTGGACTACTCTAGTTCAGTAAGGTGGGAAAACAAGAGATTTTTTTTTTTTTTTTACAGAGACAAGGAAAAAAACAGACAGTAAATGCTATAAATGCTTTTAAGTGGCTAGCACACTTGAGTGTGTTAGCCTACAGGTAAAATTAAGCAACAAATAACTTTTTAAGAGTGCAAAACAGTTAATCAACACAAAAACAGTTTAAATAGAATGCAGAGCTGTATAAACAGGCTAAGATGCAGTCGCTAAGCAGTAAATATTCAAAAAGCCAGAAAAAAATACAAATACAGTTATAACAAATGCTCTGAAATATACTGTATATTTCCAATATGTTTGAGATGGACAGTCAGAACACAAGAAGGTTCAGGCGAAAAAGAAAAAAAAAAGTTTTGTTTTACTTTTTGAAAAGGGAAAAAGGAGGAACAGAAGGCCTTATCAAATGTTCTCTCTGTATTAAGAAGAATGAACTAATGACACTAGACTGGGAGGTGTGTCACAGTAGGGGCAGGCAACTGCAAAGCCACCAAGTATAAGAGCAAGACACCAACAGGGAGGGAGGGTGGGACAAAATAGCCTAAGACAGCAAGCACTACAGAGTCAAATGAAAGTTTTTAAAAAGATAAGGATTTGTGAAGATTCTGAATAGACAAAGTGCTTTATATATATTAAATTATAAAAACAGTAATCTGTAAAAATAATCAAAAGATACTTATATTTTGTAGCTCAGTTGCGGTCAAACAACTTCTCCAGTCTGCACTGTGTGCAAAGACAGAGACCCTACCAAAGTTAGGGCAAGACCAGAACAACAACTTTTTTTTTACAAGAACACAAAAGAACCAGCCCACACTAGCCAAGAGATAATTACACAGATTAAATGTTTCAGTTTATACAATAGCCTAAGACAGCAAGCACTACAGAGTCAAATGAAAGTTTTTAAACAGATAAGGATTTGTGAAGATTCTGAATAGACAAAGTGCTTTATATATATTAAATTATAAAAACAGTAATCTGTAAAATACTCAAAAGATACTTATATTTTGTAGCTCAGTTGCGGTCAAACAACTTCTCCAGCCTGCACTGTGTGCAAAGACAGAGACCCTACCAAAGTTAGGGCAAGACCAGAACAACAACTTTTTTTTTACAAGAACACAAAAGAACCAGCCCCCACTAGCCAAGAGATAATTACACAGAGTAAATGTTTCAGTTTATACAATAGCCTAAGACAGCAAGCACTACAGAGTCAAATGAAAGTTTTTAAACAGATAAGGATTTGTGAAGATTCTGAATAGACAAAGTGTTTGCTTTAGGAAAAAAGAGGTAATTTATGAACAATGCAAAGGAATTACTGAAAAGGTTAATAGTAAAAGTAGGTTCTTGAAAACTTTTAACATGTCTGTTAAGAAAAATATTTGCTTGATTAATTTGATTATTTTAGGAAAAGCTGGCTATTTTGCTAAGGTTTATATCATTCAAGTATAATGGAAAGTGTACTGATGCAAGTAGTTTTTGGGGATGGGCTAGTAGGCCGAATCATGTGCAAATCGGCAGTTGTAAATGGGAAATAATGATGGGGAGTTTGGTTTTATTAATCTGTGTACACAGTTGATATTAATTAATATGAAATGGCAGAACAAAAGATATGAAAAATAAAGGTTTAGTTTCTTTAATACTCAATGCTAAATATGGAGAATGGTTGGAAATTGAAAATAGATATAAAATGAAAAGGAGTTTGGAAAATGATAAGATTATGGCATATCAAAATAAAATAAGAATCTGAAAAATAAAAAAAATATCATGATGTTTAGGAAGTCTTGGTATAATGATATTATTAAAAGATGTTATTAGATAAATCCTGGGAAATCATTAAGTGGGGATATTATTAAGATGGTGAAAGAAAGAAAAAAAAGTTTTCCTAATGCATATCAGTCTCAGGATATTTTTATGGAGATTAGGGATATATAGGTTACCTGTGAAAGGTAATATGTGATACAGGATATTGTTACAAAGATTATGTTTGTTTTGTGAAGAGTAGAGGCTATGGGACATGTTTTTTTTAAGTTGCAAAATAATAAAGAATTTGGAAACTTTTTTAGGCATTTTCATTGGGAAATATTAAAAAATGGAAGATATACATATGAACATGATACTATATGGGTATTATGGGGTAAAGATAAGAAATTATCTGATAAAATGGACAAAGTGTTATTTTGAATAATTTGGAATATTTGGGAGACTAGATTAAAATAAGTTTTATTTAATAAAAAGTAGAGTTTAGCTGAAATTTTAACTAAAACAAGGTCTGGCTATGGCAAAGTAGTAATGGCAGAATTTACATATAAGGTGTTAATAAAAGTTTAGCTTTGTTTTTGCTATAAATGTGTATATCAAGATACATTAAAGTGAGGTTCTTGTATATCACTATGATTTGGTGAATATGGAGTTAATATATATTTTTGTAAGTAATATTAATGATGTACATATCATAAATAATGTAAAATAAAGGACCCTTACATGTTTTGATAGGTGCCATATGATCTTTTACATCTGCCTGAGCTACCACCAACTCAAGCAGATGTGACCGCAGTTTAACCTCTCACTTGGAGGATGACACATTCAGGACTGCATCGACCCCTTCATGCTTCTACTCTTCCAGCATAGTATTGTTAGCCATCCTTTGAATGAAACTGGAAATGTTCAGCCACTCACTCACTCTTTGGGCTCCATGCTTTTGAAACTTTCCTGTCCAGTGCAGTACATTAAGAACTGTTCCACAATGGCCAGCTTTAACTTCCTAAAAATTCTTACATTTTTACATAAGTTTTGGTGATGACTTATTGAATAAGCCTTTGTTATTGCTCTATCCAAAACATGACTCCTTCCACTATAACCTATACTTTACTCCATCTCTACATTTGCATAACTTTCCATTCCCTCTCCTACCAAAACTAACTGCATGAGCTCTCACTCTGCCTTGATAAATGTCTGTTGCTCATGTCTACAAATATCTAATAGTTAATAATCACAAAACTGATATTCTATTTGTACAAACTCCATCAATACTGTTAGTAACATTACACAGTGCAGATGTGTATTATATATGTAATTTATTTATTTCAGTTTGATTACCGGGGAAGTCCACTGGGCCAAGAAGTGTCCATTTTCAGTGGAGGCCCGGGGAGAAAAGCTCCATGTGCAATACAATACAGTGTAGGTTACAAAATACAAAGGTAACAAAATGTTGTAGAAGAAGTACAAAATACAAATGAAAAACAAAAAAGTTACAAAATGTAGGTTATAAATTAAAAAAATGAAAAAAAAATTCAAATTTAATATACATGATGAGACTCATTTTTTTTTTTTTTTTTTTTTTTGTAATATATTCACAGGGTAGTAGTTAATTTGACATCTGCTAGTACAGGTTCTTTGGATAGATGGGATTAAGCTTGAGAGTATAATAGAGCAGGAGTAAGTAGAGCAAGTAGAGCTTGGAGGGAAAGTTTATGTAGGGTGAAAGCATGAGCATTTCCATTTGGAGGATAGGTGAAGGAATAGTTGGTTTTTGAAGGATTCAATATTGGGGATAGTCCTAAGTGAAGAAGGAAGAGAGTTCCATTTTTTACCTAGGGAGAAGGAGAGTAGAAGCTGACCAGCGGGACATTTGGGTTTATGAATAGAGATTAGGTTTTGGTGTTCAGATCTCAAAGATCTGTTTGGGATGTAGGGGGGAAGAATATTCTTTAAGGCTGGGCATTTATCAGGGGAGAATATTAGTTTATGAGTGTTGGTTAGCTGGAGATAGTCTAAGTGGTTAGGGAGTTCTAATCAGTTCAGGGATTGGAGGCAGAGGCAATGGCGAGTTGAAGTTTTGGATTTTGTGGCAAATTTGGAGATCTTATTGTAGCAAGCTTCAAGTTTAGAGGTGATGGATGTGGACAGATTGGTTAGAAGAGGGGCTCCATAAAGAAGAGAGGGTAGAAGGTAGGTTATTGCCAGGGTGTGCCTAGAGGAGTTGGAGAGAAATTGATTGTTCCTATATAGCATGCCTAGCTTTTGGTGGGTTTTCTTTATGTTTTGTAGTATGTGAAGATCGAATTTGAGGTGTTCATCTATGGTAATGCCAAGGAGTTTTGCTGAGGGGACTACTTCTATTGCAGTGGATGATTTGCTTTGTACCTTGAAAGTGTTTTTGTCAAAGGAGAGAACCTTGGAGGGGAGAAATATTAGGATTTTAGATTTATTAGAGTGCAGGGAAAGGTGATTTTGGTGCATCCAGCTCTCAGTGGTGGAAAAACTATTTGAGTTTTGTTCAGTAGTTCAGGAATATTAGGAGCAGCGCAGACCAAGGTAGAGTCATCAGCGTATTGGATGACTTTAGTGTCAGGGATGACAGAGTGAAGGTTATTAATAAAGATGTTGAAAAGCATGGGTCCAAGGATGGACCCCTGGGGAACACCAGTAGGAGTAGGCAGGAAGAAAGAGGAGGAGTTTTTCCATTTGACAGCTTGTGATCTGTCGTATAGGTAGCTGGAGAACCAGGAAAGAGTATTAGAGGAGAGATTGAGGTTGGCAAGGTGGAGGAGAAGATGGGAATGGGAAATGGTGTCGAAGGCTTTAGAGAGATCTAGCAGAACACTGGATACTATGAGTCCAGAGTCTCGAGCTAGATTGACAGTTTCTAGGAAGGATAGTAGGGCAGTTGTGGTACTATGGCCAGGATGGAAACCATGCTGGGTGGGAGTAAGAAGGTCGTTCTGAATTAGGTATGGCAAAAGTTGAAGGTGGACACATTTTTCTAGAATTTTAGATATTGGTGAGAGGAGGGCAATGGGGTGGAAGTTGGAGATAGAGATGTTTTTGCCTCCTTTGTGGAGAGGAAGAATGTAGGCTGAACACCAGAGTTTGGGCACATGATTCATTTAAGGATTTATTAATCAAGATACTGATTGGGAGAGCAATTCCTTCAGCTGCACATTTGAGGAAAGAGGAGGGTATGTTGTCTGGGGCATTTGAGCAAGGCTTTAGTTTAGATAAAAGCTTTTTTATAAGAAAGGTAGATACTGGTTTGAGATGGAAATGGGGGGGTTGTTATTTTGGGAGGTAGGTGCTTTGAGGGGGAAGTTGGGAGGGTTCATATTTGGGAATGTTTTAGTTAGTTTAGCTATGGATTCAGTGAAGAAGGTATTGAAGTTGGAGCTAAGTTCATTGTCAGTTAAGCTAGGATCAGGGCAGGGGTTATTTCCAGATCCTGGATGGAGAAGGGAGTTAGCTGATTTCCAGAATTGTTTAGGGTTCTTGTTGTTGTTTTGCTGAAATTTATTATAGTAGTTTTTTTTGTCTTTGGTAATAAGTTTTTTTGCTTGGTTGCGGAGTTGGGTATATTGGAGTAGGGCAGAGGACAGTTTATTTTTCTGGTAAAGCTTCCAGGATTTGTCTCTGTGACACATAATTTGTTTAGTTTCTTTGGTGAGCCAGGGGCAGGATTGCTTTTAATTTGTTTGTTTCTTAGAGGTGCTAGGGACTTAAGAGTCTTTAGGAAAATAGAGTTAAAAAGCTCTACAGCACCATCAAGAGGGAGAGAGTTTAGGATTTGCCAGTTAATTTGTTTAAGGATGCTGGAAAAAGTAGAAGGGTTGAAATTGCTAAGGTTACGAGTTTGAATGTAGACATGTTGGTGTTGGATGCTACTAGCTGATCTATGGATGAAGGCAGGGAGGTGATCACTGAAAGTGTCAGGAATGGTGCCAGAGAGAGTGATTTTGTTAGGATGGGAGACAAGTATCCAATGAAGGATGGAGCCTGGGGGTTGTTTTTTGTTGGGACGAGTTATAGAATGGATTACTTGAGTGAAGTTGTAAAGGTTAATAGATAGAAGAGGGGAAGGAGTGTTGATTTTATTCCAGTCAATATTGACATTGCCTAGAATAAAGGTTTCATATGTTATTTCGGTTGAGGCCCAGTGTAGGATATCTTCAAGGGTGGAGATATTATTGCCGGGTGAGATGTATATAGAAATAATGCAGATGGTTTTGTGTTTGTTCAAACGGAGAAGGCTAGTTGTGATTTCAGAATTTTTGAATTGAGGGGTATGAATTTGGACAGGAATTAGGGAGAAAAGGTTGGAGTAGATTAGTGCAGATCCTCCACCTTTTTTATTTAAACGGTCGCTTCTGAGGATGTGGTAGCCAGGAGGTAGGATTTCAGAGTCAGTAATGTAGGGTTTTAGCCAGGTTTCGGATAAGGCTAAGATGTCGGGTTGGTAGTGATTGATCCAAGCATGGACAAGTTGAGATTTGTTGTTAAGGCTCTGGGCATTGATAGTGAAGATCTTAAGAGAACTAAGAGGGTAAGAGGGTGGAGTTGGGGAAATCGAGGATGTCTGTACTGTTGTGCTCATACTATGTCCATGCTTTGTGACTGTATATACTCCATATTGTCTGTTGTTTCTTGTTTGTATTTGTTAATGTATGTGGCACTTTTATCCCCGGGCCTCCACTGAAAATGGGCTCACCTAGGCCCAGTGTAGCTTCCCATTAAGCAAATGCAATAATACTAAATAAATAAATAAATTATTCTACAGCTATTTTATGCTATAAGATTACTTCAAATTTAAACATATAAAGCTGGAGATGAATGTGTGTGTGTATGTGTGTGTGTGTGTGTGTGTGTGTGTGTGTGTGTGTGTGTGTGTGTGTGTGTGTGTGTGTATGTGTATGTATGTGTAACTGAATACAAACTGATAAAATATTATGGTCAAACTATATTTGATTTACAGCTACTTCTATAAAATGCTATTTTCTAAATTATTTAGTACTAAATAACACTCCCATCATGGATTACATTAAATATTTCAATAACAATGCTAAATTTTCATTGATTTGTTGATATTGCTCTGAATTTTGAAATCACACTATTTGCTTACTGTGCATGTACATGATATAGGGAGGCATGACTCTCACAGTTATGGCATTTTGTACAACAGTCAGTAGTACTGTTTTCAGGAGAAAGTGTTAAATTTATGGGAATTTTAAATACATTTCAGATTCCACTAAAATGGCATCAATGAATATGAATTTGTTCCAGTCCCCTTCAATAAACACATCATGCCAAATAACGATTGACAGCCTTTATTAAACTTCCATAAACATAACTTTATTATCCAATATTTTAATGTATTAATCACACCATAAACATCCATATAACTGTTTACTAGGGCAGTGTTACCTCGCTCACCCTGACCTAATACGCAGCATCCTTACCTCCACTCACTTACTTTTGCTTATTAAGCAGTGTCCGACTGCTCACTTTCATTTCCCAACTGATTGAATTAAACATCCAACCAAATAAGCAGCGTCCTTACCTCTGCTCGCTTACTTTTACTTATCAAGCAGCACCCTACTGCTCATTTTCATTTCCCAGTTCATTAAAATGAGCATCCAACACCAGAGGGGGAACAGAAGAGGGTCAAGCCTGCCTCTTTGCTCCACCAACCAGCCTGACTAGGCTGTTCCCCTCCTTCATTCCAAAACTCTTAACAAACCCTCCAAAACAAACTTAACCATACATTAAAAAGGTTGAAGCAAAACATCATTCAGTGTACTCCATCCTCTGAACCAAACTAGATCCCTGTCATCAACATCCCAAATCCCTATCATATAAATACCCAAAGCAGCCAGTTGCCTAAGCAGCTGAATTAAACTGAGAATCCTTCTCCAATACCAAATTAATACCCATACCTTTGTATAACCTCTGTAAATCAAACATATCCTCACTTATCCTAACTACAAACTGTAGCTTTGTAATTATTCCCAAGTCAGTACCTGCCAAATGTACCACTAAAAGGCCCATTGCCATCCGAAACAAATCAAACCCAATTGCATGCCATCCTTCCTAAAAATGCAGCATCCTTTTGCTGCCCAAAGGATATAATAATGACCAAAATCAGAATCCCTTTCTAAAAGATCAGTTTAATAATATTCCAACAACCAGACCTACTATTATAGGACAAGACATCTAATGACCAATATACCATTTGCTAACCATTGAACCACTCTCTTAATGACTTCAACACATCCTCAAAGCAAATACCTGCCAGATTGTAACCCAATAAAACTCCATTACCAATGCCAACCCTTGCAATGAAAACTTATCTTGCCAATAACCATAGCCTGTCAAACCTCACACTGACAAACCTACCCCGACCCTTCAAACATATGAACCACTGTCCAAGATTTAGAAAAGCCACATAACCCTGCCACCTGTGTGACTATACTAAATGGAGCTAAATCCTGCTTGACCAACTGATCTGCCTTATCCTGTCCCATGTCTAAACACAATTTACAAATTTTGCAAAGTCCTACCAAGCAGCTTCCTATTCATTGCTGCCCAGGAATCCTGTACCACATCTGATCACTCCAAGCCAACCTGAAACACCTCTTCTGACAGCACCAAGGGCTTGTACCATTGCCCTATTGTCCAAATGAAAATTAACCATTTTCCCCCACAAATTCTCCTACTAAACCTTTGAAGCCAAACAAACTGAAACTAACTCCAAACAATAACATCCCTCCTACAAAGGTCCTTCCATCTTGTACATCCCTCCTCCAAACATCTTTCTATTTTGCCAGCCAATGAGCAAAAAAAATTCCCTGCCAAAATGTGCAAAATTCAGGAGCCCAAACAGCTCCATGACATTCTTAATCTGCCCTTGTCCTGACATTTCACACTTTAAGGTAAATCAAACAAACCATGACCTGCAACCACTGGCAACCCCAGAAAAACAATGCCTTGCCTGGACCTTCAAACTCTGCTTAAACAACTGATCCCAGTTCCTCACACATCCCCAACACATGTATACCTCGCAATGTTCTGTCATACCTTTTGCCTAGTCTTAAAAAAAGAATCCAGATAACATACCTCCTTCTGATTGTCTGCCTGCTGCTCTCAAATCCAATGGAAAACAATGCTAAACTCCAAAGAAGCACAGGCCACCAAGCAACCTATCTGCATATGCATAGCCTTGTCACCAGAAAACCTAAACCCAACTACCAAACTCACAAAATCAAACCGTCCAGGACTATGAATGCCTTAATGAACATCCAATAAAGTAGGATTACTTGTGACCTCATTGTGCACCACTCCAGTGGCTGGAATATCCATCAGAGCAAATTCCAACACCCTTAAATTCACTTCCTTCATGCCACCAGCAGATGCAAACTTTGCATTTCCCCATCAGCGACCTCATTGTGCACCGCTCCCCCAGCCAAAACATCCACCGCAGCAGCATCCATCAATTTCTAAGTCCACTTTCTTCAGGCCACTGACTGATGCAACTCTGCACTTCCACATCTGCAAAAGAAAAGAAAAACAGCAGCTAGAACATCCATCACAGCAAAATCCAACACCCTTCAAATCCACTTCCTTCAGGCCACCGAATGATGCAACTCTGAGCTTCCCCATCTGCAAAAGAAAATAAAACTGTAACTCCTCTGCATACCCATAAACCAAAACTTCTTAATGACAACATTTGATGCTGCCAAGGGCCTACCCTGTTCAACAACTGCTCAGTTGCTACAATGACCCACATCCCCTATCCTCAATAAGCTGGCACAGCAGTATCCTCCAACAAATCCTTCAGCAGCCAGCAAGGGAACATACTGCATAAAAATGGACTTATAACACAAGCATCAGTAACTGAACCTGTGGATTTAAGTTACAACTATTAAAATGCAGGACATAAAGTAAACTACTAACTGGAGTATGTTGCAACTAAAACTGCAATGAGAGATAACTTAAATATCAAAATACCTGGGTTACCTTGTAATTTCTGTACAAATACAGTACTATATAGGTCAAGTACACTTATTTCATAAAAACATTTTTGGGAGCATTTCCATAAGAAGGCACTACAAAAATATCCCCACAAAATCTCTCTTACACAAATTAAAAGTTTAAACAAAACTACATATTTATCTGTTAGAAAGGGTGACCTTTGCAGCTTCTACCAAGTGCTGGTTTCCTCTACAAGTGGCTCTATAACAGAAACATGTACACTACAATTAAACTTAAGATACATAAAACAAATGAGTAAAATATATCCATAACACACCCAAACATCTCAAGTGTACCTCATTTCAAGGAACGTTCCTCATTTGGGGTCATGAAAAATTTATGTTCCTTGAAGTTCCACACTGAAAGAGTCTGCCACACATTCCATGTTAGCAACTTAACTGACATCAATGGTAAATAGAGCTGAATCATATTATTTCATTAAAAGGCCTATTCCATAACTAAAAATATCACATTTTAACGCTCCTATGAGCTTCCTGGTTAAAGTCATTAGTATGCCTCCTTTTGCCTATTTGTTACACATTATGAGAGGTGGCGCAGTTTAGAGATGGAAGGTTGAAAGGTATAAGCATCACCCTAAAGCATTTTGACTACTTAAGCTGCAATGAAAAGCTGAAGCACTGCTTCTGGCCAGCACTTTACAATTCTCCTACATTCTATGACTACAATGGAGACAATAATCAGGGTAAAGAAAAATTAAACCATTCCATACTTCCAGTCAATACAGCAAATTACAGACCCTGTGATGAAATCCACATTAAAGGGAAGGGCTTTATCCAACTTAACCCCCATAACATTATTAAACTTGAAAAATATTTTGGTTGGGAAGCCATCTGTGAAAATAAAGAAAATATTAGAACTCTGCACTCACAGAACAAAATTGCTGTCATAAACTTAGCATAGCAGATCTTGTGTTACCTTGCATTTTGTAAATAATATAGGGAATTCACTCCTGACTAATTTCCTCAACATTTAGACATACTTTGAAAAAAGTAAACAGTTGAAAGATGTAGCAGAATGTCTGCACACCAGAATGAATCCCTCCCCCATAGTGGTTTAATGCCACACCACGCATGCACGGCAAATAACCACTAATCACAGGTGCCTCACTGAGCAAGAAACACCCTACCAGTCAAATGTGGGGTGACTGGAAGCAATTCAACTGCCAGCACCACAACACCACCAAAACATCCAAGATGAAAAGCACCCAAACCAACCAGAAACCATGGTCCAATGATTTCCACCATCTGCTCACAGTCAACTCAATACTACACAACACAGCAGCCAAGGTGGCAATCAGCCCAGAATCCTATATCACTGTACCTCCAAATACACTGAGAAAGCAATGGCCCCAAATTACAGCAATGCAGCTACAAAGCAGTTGCTGGAAGACACATAGGATCGGAGAATATTACTAGGCTGTCAACCTGGAGGTCATTTTAAGCCTAGCTGTTTCATCACAATATAATACCACAAAAATGCTAGTCAATACCGAAGATTGCATTTAGTGATGACTGCCCATCCCTGGTAAGAATTAATGGTGACCCATCTACTTGCCCAGTCAAACATGAAAATCCCTCACATGCTAGGCAATTCAGCTCACACCCCCCCCTTTTTTTATTTTTTCTTCTTCTTCTTCTTGGGCCACTCCCTCATGCTTCTACACATGCTGCACAATAACCCAATAACCATGGGAACATACCCATGGCTCACTATCACTAATGGCCAAACCAGGAGGGCAGCCACAGGCCTCAACCTCCCAGCTCATAAAGCCCAGGAAAAACTCCAATGAAATGGGCAACAAAGGCCCATCATATGGACAGATCCCAAACACTGCACCGACCAACTTAAACAGTGGCTAGAACAACATAAACTGTGCTGCAACCCCCCCCCCCCGAATTTCAGTGCATGCTACCATGTAGTGACTGTGACCCATACCTCTCCACCTCCGACAGCAAAACATCCAGACAAAGCTGTAATTAAAAGGGGGACTAAGCCCGCCCAAAAAAGAACAATTTTAAACACTGCTTCTACAAACTTAGAACGATAAAAAGAGCAGGAACCACAAAGGGATGAACGCTCTGCTCCTGTGACACCAATAACAAAGTAGAGCAACAACAAGTTCCAATTCATGCACAGGAGCCATTGTTTAATTGAAATTATTGAAGCATGTGATTGTGACTATCCTATAACGTGAGTTTCTTTGTTATATAAATGGTCTAAATTTGTTAATAGTTTTAAAGTCTGATGAAGCCTCAGGGTGAAAGCGCTTACTTTTGCTATAAATAATTATTAATCGTTTGACCTTGTGCTTGCGTTCAAGTTCATTTGGAACATTGGAATATTTGTTGGCATTACTACTGTATTGGCTTTTCTGCTGTTTTTGCTCCTGTGCACGAATTGGAACTTGTTGTTGCTCAAACTTAGAGCGATGAACAAATAACAGGTTATGCATTGGCATGGATTTTTCTGGTGTATGAAGTCTGAAACTCAAATGTTTGTCATCATTTTCTAATTTCAGTACATAATGATTTGCCAGTAATTTGCCATAAAACCATATGAAAAATGGACCAAAATATGAAGCACAAATCTGGCCATTCTGTGAAAATATGTGCAGATGAGAGGCATGTTGCAACCCCATGTTTCTTTCAGATCACAGCAACTCCATGAGGACCAGACAAAATGAGGCAAAACCTGGACCCTCTGCAAAATCTGGACTGGTGAGAGCTACCACACACCATGCAAAATTAAAGAATTGACTGAATTCAGCCCAGCATAGTCCCTCCAATGATCCCAAAGATGAAAGGCAACTGCAGGGATTGAATTTTACTTAAACTGATAATGAAAAAAGGGTCAATGAAATTGTTTCCATTTTCATGTTGGGCGAGCTGATATAAACATGCTGACAACAGTTTTTTTTTTTTATTAATTTTATGAAGGGTAAAGTTATGCCTTTCTTCCCCATTAAACCTCCAACATTTGTTATCTACCCAAGGACAAATTATCTGGAGTCTACTTGGGGTATAAAAATATCTATGTAAACATTTCCAAGCAAAAATCCTAAATCTTCTAGATTTTTTTGTATATTTGGGAAACATACATATATCGTCCCATTGTTTCTTGTGGATTGCTTATCCTATTCTGAGAAATTCCAGACAGTTGAAAGATCAACGCATTGTTGGCATGACACTGTTGCCAGTTGAACAACATAACCTACTACACATTTTCCTCAAATATCTAATAAACAGTACAACAGAACTACTTACATGAACCTGTACAACCTCTTAATTTAGAGAACAGTCACAAAGAAGTGTTGTAAACTTTTGGAAAACTAGATGAAAAGTACGGCATAAATTTAGCAAAATGCATTCTGCATATAAAAAAGAAAGAAAAAAAGTGGTTACCCAGCTAATACACAAGCCCTTAGCCACCTTTGCAATGAAAGAAATGGTTCCAAAATATTTTAGTCATGCAACAGTTATACCTTTAGTGAACATTACATCATAATCTGCCTCACAGTTCTTCAGGCCAATAACCACATTTCTTAAAAGTTTCTAAAAAGCTAGTCAGCAGACAAATATTTGGGCATATAAACAATTACATTCCATTGTAATCTTCCTCCTCTAATAGATCCTATTGCTAAAGATGCTACCTATAACTCTGTCTTCTACTTCCACTTAAATAGTTGTACTAAAAAGGCAGTCTCTATATCCACAAGTGCAATAACAAATGAAAAAAAAATCTCTCAGAGGAGGCATATGAAAGTAAATAAATTTTATAACAAGAGAAAGAGATTACCTAGTGTTTACACATATGCCTCTTTCCAGTTTCTTTATGAACACATTTAAGCAAGCCAGTAAAGCATTTAAGAGAAACATTTTGAAACTCAGGAATGAATATGAAATTAAAATAGCTACTAAAACCAAAAACGACAAATCTTTCTTTACCTGTGACATAGAGAACCAAATGTTCTTCATTCATTTTATAAATTCTCCATTTTGCCACAAAATATTATCTATCATTTCTTTCCAAACCTTTTAAAGTATTTATATGCATTGTTCTATAATTTCATTTTTCTGCTTTTCTTACATATAACTATGATTCTAAAAAAAAAAACATTTCTTATATTTTTTCAAAGAGAACTGCCACTCACTCCAGTTTTTACAATAGACTCTAGTGGAAATGCAATCTTTCCATAATTGCATAACTAGTTTCTTTCCATTGTCATCCTATTATTTCTCATTTATTTTATTTTATTTTTTAAACAACTTTATTAAATTATCACTTGTGACATAAGCACATTTATATTCATATAAAAGTAATCAAGCTGCATTAACAAGTTCTCATTTACAAACTTTAAACCTTACATATTGCTATATATCATAAGAGACATTACATACATTATTCAATTCTTGCCTTTTTTTAAACAAGAAACATCTTTATTAAACCGTCACTTATGACATAGGCAAGCATACATTTATATAAATGAAAACAAACCACACTGGCACAATCCTAGATGCATGCCTTTTTCAACTTCAGTTCAAAACATTTTCTTTCTTATTTCTCTGTGAAGCTCTTTAACCACATATGAATTCTAGGGATTACAGTCTTTTTCTTTTCATACTAGATAACCAAAAAGCCAAAACTGCATTCACGAATGTGAATGCATCCTGGACACCAAAACTGTTGCAAACTACTTTATTCATGATCCACAATCCACAGGTTAAGCGCTTTCATTCAATTACTGTTGGACTACCTCAGAACAATGATCATTACTAACTCAACCTTTTTATATCCCTCTCCATTAATCAATTAAACAATTAAAACTAATTAATAGGTTAAAATTCCGTTAGACATCAGTTAAAATCACAGTATTTCTACAACTCCAGGGGTGCAAGAACAAGTAAGTGAAAACACTGACTTAAATGAAATTGGCGAGTCAAACGCTGCCCCCTTATATAAATCAGCCAACACAATTTTAATGGTTGGGAAGCAAGTATTGAATTAGTCAGTGAAGAGTGGGTTCAGTTACAACCATTTCCCACCAGTGATACAACAGACTCTGATGGATCCGGAGTTGTAAGGTACTGTAATAGCAGTATTAATAATAGGAGATATGAGCTAATTGAAATGGCACAAGAAACAGGTGAACTGATGTTTGAATTAAGCATTGCAGGAGCTGATTTAAGTTCTCCTTCAAGTTTATGTTTTATTTGCGACACCCCTGACAGGTCTAATGTTACTGGGTTGCAGTGTATGGGCCAAATCGATCCTGTTAGACTTGAAAGTGACACTGATGTTGGTTTTGAGGATAGTAAGACGTGCTACAATAGCGGTTTAAATGCTCACTGTATTGAGGTGGAAAACAATGTTGGGGGAGCTTGTGAGGGCAATGAGATGACCAACCTCAGCCAGCATGCCATTAATAATTGTAAAAGCAGCCTCAATTACAATAATGCACCTTTAGACAGTGATGTGAGTTTTTATTTGTTTGGGTATGTTGGTTACAGGCATGACATTACTAAATCCTTTACCAACAATGGACTTTCTAATTTGAATGATCCGGGCTATTTTGCTGATAGACACAACGTTACTGAGCCACATGTTTCAAGTCAAGTAAATGTTGGAGAAACTGATGGTACCATTGACAATATTTATGAGGACCAAGGTGTTTTTTTCTGCTAGAAATGTTAGTACTCATTTTGTTCAAATGTTAAACAATGGCATGGGAACCCGTGACAGCAATGGGCAGGTTGAACACAGTCAACATGTTGTCAATGGTGAAAGTGGTCTGGATAGCAATGATGCAATTTTTGATAGTAATATGAGTTTATATTCAGTTCAGAATTTAAATGTTAACACTGAAGATATTGTTGAAGCTACTACTGGTGGTGGGCCTGATATTTTGAACAGCTGTACTTACAAAACGAATATGAATCCATCCAGTGATAGTGGACAAATAGACATTAGTGTGCCGCTTAATGTCATGGCTGAAGCAAACAGCACATGTGACAGTAATGGTCCAAATATTATAGTCAATTCAGCAGGTGACTATAAAGTTTATAATTATTCCAAGAATTGCATTAATACAACAAATGCTGATTTATTAGCAAAGGGATTCACATTTGTGCCATACAGGTGGGGTGATTTGCTGACTATCCTAATAGATTTGAAGTTATTTACATGGAAAATTAACTTAAAGGCATGATTTAATGGGACAAGCCATGAAGAACCAGGCAAGGTATTGAAGAGACCTAGCTACTTTAATCCCCCTCCTGAATGGAACCACTGGGACATATGAGAAGGTCTGCAAAACGGATATAAGGGAAGGTTAAAGACAGAGACCATACAGACTATCTAACAACCTCTCACATGAGGAAAATGATTTTGTTGGGATTAGCCAGGGATACCAGTATCCTGATAATGAAACCCGACAAGGGTAGTGGAGTTGTGATTCTAAATAGTAATGATTATTCTGATTAGATGAATACACTGTTATCTGAAGACACATAAAGCGAAAACAATCTCAATGAAATACAGGTGTATATTAAAACATCGAAGTTTCACAACTTTGAATGTTCTAATATCGACCCCTATTCAGCGAATGCTGAAAGTAGCATAGCTGTGGAACACTGAATTTCTTCCTAGGGAAGGAATTCGGTTGGCCGTTCCTGTGGCTTCGCTATGTTCAGCACTGTGGTGGAAAGTTACGGGTCGGGATCAGGTAAGTGTGCGATTGTGTGGACGTGAGGGTTAGGGTGCGGGGTAGGTGAGTTAGGGTTAGGGCGCGGTTTAGGTAAGTGTGCGATTGTGTGGACGTGAGGGTTAGGGCGGGGTAGGTGAGTTAGGGTTAGGGCGCTGGTGAGGTGAGTGTGTGTTAGTGATGGATCTTAGGGTTAGGGTTTGGGTTAAGGTAAGTGGATTGCTAGTGGTGTGTGTACAGTTATTGTAGGGTTAGATGTAGGATTTTAGGTGTATGTGTGTGGATTGCTGTTTGTTTGGTGTGTTTGTGTTGTGTGTATGTGTGTCAGAACAGCAAATTTTTTCCCTTGGAAAAAAATTGCTGTTCTGCATTCAACATTTTAAAAAGTCAATGTTCTAATATATACCTATGAAATACATATAGCCTACAGAAAATTAGACCTGCTAATAGAAGATATGTTATATCAGAGGCAAATAAATGAAAATGAGTGTCATTATCTAAAAAATGACTACCAAGTTATACCGAACATTTTTGGTATCTCAAAAATCCACAAGTGCCTTTAATTTTTGCAAATCAGGCCCATTGTGGATGCCAAAAGAGCCAAGACTTGCTTTATTAGTAAATACTTGGACCATCACTTGCAAAAGGGGCTGGGAGCCTTCTCTTATATTACAAAGGATTCTTGGCAATTTTCAGAACATTTGAACGGAGTTACTATTACTGAGAATACATATTTAGCTACTATAGACATATGTAACTTATTCTCAGTAATACCCCATGACATTGGGATAGAATGGCTGAGGCCGCAACTGGGTAGGACCAACCTTTTTGATCAGGATGAAGTTAATGTCCTTACTAGATTAATGGAGGTTGTGTTAAACAACAATTTTCTACATTTTGAAGGACAATATTTTAAACAAGTGACTGGTGTAGCTATGGGGGCAGCTTGCACCTCCATATATGCAAATTTAGTTATGTCTTACTGGGAGCAATAACATTTTCCCCAGTGAATTTTGGGCTTATATAAGGCATTACACCAGATTCTTGAATGATATTTTTATTGTGTGGGAAGGAGACAAAGAGACATTAAAATACTTTTTGCAGTATATCAACCACACAGTTGAGTTCTTCAAATTCACCCATGAGTACAGTAGGGTTAACATTTCATACTAGGATGTTAGCATAACTATTGTTAATAGTAATAACATCTTGAAATCCAACATCTTCAGCAAGCCCAAATTTTCCAATTCTTTTGGCACCATTATCATTAGAAAAATCCATTGTCAAAGGACAATATGTAAGGGCTGCCAGAATGATGTCAGCAGACCAAGATTTTTTATTGGAACTTGAGTACATGACAAGGTTATTTACAAAAAGGGGTTATCCTGAGGCTCTTTGTAAAATTTTGGCAGAGGAGGTTAGACACAAAAGAAGTGAGGATGTTTACAGGCCCATTTTGAGTGAGAATGTGAACCATGATAATGGCAATGGTTTTAGCATACCACGTAACAACCAAGTTGATATAAGAAGGAAAATGGGGAATGATTTGTTGTTTATCACCACCTTTAACCAAGATGTTGAATGGGTTGCTTGTATCAACCTAAAAAAACTGGAGGATGTTAGTGGTTGATGGTTCCCTTGCAGATAAGGTAGGGGGACCCCCAGAATTATATATAGAAGAGATAGATGTTGTAAAGAAATTTTGGAAAGGGGCTCATATTGATTTACATCAAAGCAGTAAAGTGCCTGGTAATTTTAAATGTGGTAGATGCAATACATGTGCATATATTTGCGAGACAGGTGGTACTGCATTTATCAATGTGAGAAAGTTTTACTTCCATGGGCACTTTAATTGTAACAGTAGGAATGTAATTTATATGGCTAAGTGTCAGCATTGTCCTGCCTTTTATGTTGGCAAGACCAGCAGGCAATTTAAGGAAAGAATTAGGGAGCACAATGCAGACATTAAAAATATGAAGTCAACAAATGCCCTAGCCAGACACACGATGCAAAATCCAAGCCACAAGTATAAATTTGTGATATTACAACAGTTGGTGAAGGACAGGCAGGGAAGGGTGATTGACCTGAATTTGGATATATGCGAACTAAGGTGGCAATTGAAATTGGATGCCACCATTTCCCTGGTATCAATGACAGTGTCAGCATTGCAGCCATACTAAAAATCAAACACATTTTAGGTTAACATACCTATTTCCAGTGTATGTAGTATTTATTTATTTAATTTTGACAACTTGGCAACATTTTTTTAATACTGTTAAGCATTTTATTTTTAGAATGAGGTTGTGTTCTGTATTTTAAACAGGTAGCTCATGTGTTTAACAAACAGTTGAGGTTGTTGAAATACTATGTGATTTTAACTGATGTCTAATGGAATTTTAACCTATCAATTAGTTTAATTGTTTAATTGATTAATGGGGAGGGATATAAAAAGGTTGAGTTAGCAATGATTATTTTTCTGAGGAAGTCCAAAAGTAATTGGATGAAAGCACTTAACCTGTGGATTGTGGATCGTGAATAAAGAAGTTTGCAACTGTCTTGGTGTCCAGGGTGCCTTCATATTTGTGAGTGCAGTTTTGGCTTTTTCTTTTCATACTCTTCCAAAAAGCTTTCCATGACAGAACGAGTCTGAAATATGTCAAAAAATGTCTCTTTATGAACAAGAATAAAATATCTCATCTCATGAGTCTTTATACCTAATCACATCCTTCAAGTTATCCAAAATGTCTTACCTGTCTATTTCTTTTTTTTATTATTCTAGAGCCTCACAATGGATTTCCTTTGATGGTTAACATTACCTTTCTTCTGTTCCTCTCTCACTCTTTTCCCTGCATTGTCCTTAAAAGTGTCATCATAAGATTTCTTTTTTAGACTATCTTCTTTCAGAGTGACTTCAGATTCCTCTAAATGGATTTTATCCACAATTTCACCCCCCAAAAACATATTTTCCATTCTCTGGGTTGCTCTGTATTAACAGCTCCCCAGCATATCATCCTGCAACTCTCCTGACTAGAGGTTTGTAATAACTCAGCCATCATTTCAAAAATAATTTGCTTCTGATGAAGCAAACAAGTTTTTCTAAAGCAACACATCAGAATCATATAACAATTCCATCACAGTACTGGCTATGCTATCTGCCATCTTGGATTCCTTGAGCACCATTCTCTCAGCTACCAGTGCACTAGGATCAGAATGAACACTCTTCTAAAAAGCAAGTTTTTTTATTGATATAAACATTCCATATTATTTACACATTTACATATTTACATCATTTACATTGTTTACAACTCTTTACAAATCTCTTTACATTATAAACTTCAATTTAAACATCCCTCCACTCTTTTATCCACAAACAAAAATGTTTCTCCAGAATATTTGTCAAAATCCATTCCCATTTTATTTGATTTCATTCAGTTTCTCATTCCACATAGTCCACAAAACATAACATGTTACTCTGTCTATTTTTTCACTTCTTCCTGTTTTTGTGCTCCATAATAACCAAATTCTATTGTGTCAATATTTATTTGCTCATATTTTAACACACATTTCACCTTATTATGTTTACATAGTTCTTTCCACAAATTATTAACTTTTTCACATTTCAAAAGCACATGTCCATTAGTCTCAAATTCTCCTCATTTGTTAGATATTCTGTCTTGCTTTTTTGTATGGCATATTTTCCTTAACTGCAAATTTCTAATAGACAATTTCTATAATCATTACATTCTTTAATCTTTTTATGGTTATTGTATCTCATCATTATGTTTTTTCTTATTTATTTTTAAATCTTTACATGGATCAAATGCAATAAAATACTTTCATAATATTTAAATATTGTACCATTCTATTTTTCTCACATATATACTTTTTCATTTTCCATAAAACACTTTTGTCATGATAGTCTTTCATTTCTTCATTCACAATGCTTTTACTTCTTTCTTTAACTCCCATTCCTTCCCACAATTCTTTATATTTATAATATAGTATCATTTCTACCAAGTTTTTATTTTCCTTCATAATTCCTTTTAATACCTTATATAAAATTAAAGATGCAGCATATACCATTGGCTACAGCTACTGTAGAAAATTACCCAAGACCTCTTTACCGCCATATACACATGGTTATCTAACTCACAACTAATACTTAACCTAAAAAAACACTAAGGCTATTTCATCCCTCAAAAGCCACAGACCCCATTCCCCCATTTCAAATAATATCAGACAATACTACCATCTCACCAGTCTCACACACCAAGCTAGTATGTGTTATTATAGATAACAACATCAAATTCGACAAACATATAGCACAAAATATAACTGAAGTCCATAAAAAACTTGGCACCCTCTACAGACACAAAAACTACCTCACCGATAACAGTAGAGCCACCATAGCAAAAACCCACCTACTCCCCACACTACTCTATCTTTCTCCCATACTAACTAACCTAAACAAAGGAGACAAACAAATTAACTTGCTGTTATAACAAAATAGCTAAATTTGCTACTGATTCAACTTTCAGGTCCTACTACTATTTAGCCTTGAAACAACTATCCTGGCTAGAACTACCGAACTTACTCACTTAAAATCAGCTCACATTAGCTCAGCACATCCTATACCACCCCAATAAAACACCATCCCTGCAAGGCCTACTTAATCACTACACTAATAACCATTCCATAAGATCCACCAACAAAGCATTAGCTGAAATATCCCTAAAGCAGTAATAGTTCAGGTGACTTCCTTTACTCTAGTGCCATCTCAAAAATATGGAACACCCTTCTTCTATAAATCTGGATCCTAAATAATAAACATAACTTTAAAATCCTCCTCCAGTCCTACTTAACCAGCTCATGGCAGTGTAATCACTCAGACCCAGATTAACCCCCAACTAGATCAAATATTATAATGTATCCTAGTTGCCTCATAAAAAAGCATCTGCACATACTCCATACATATAGATTCATATAGATACATACTCCAAAGTGTCTATTTTTCAAGTGCTCCATTTATCTAAGTCATACCCAAGGGAGCATGAGCCCATGCCATCTTAACTATCTTATTTCCCTAAGAAGCTAAAGGTTTACTTTACTTGCTCCTACCCTTCATCCTATTTTCTAGAAAGAATTTCTCTCTTAAAAATTCTAAATGTAATTTTTCTATGCATAATTGTGTGTATATATATATATATATATATATATATATATATATATATATATATATATTATTGCCAATCTTATGCTGTATGATACTCTACTCTATTGTCAATCCTGTGTATAGTTTTGCAAACATATGCAGCTATTTCTGTATTGCTGCTATTGTACTGTTTTGGAGCTTTTCTCCCCAGGCCTCTGCTGAAAATAGGCAACCTGCTCAGTTGGACTCTCCTGGTAAACAAATGTAAAATAAAATAAATAAATAAATAAATAAATTTATTAAATCCAAGTGTCCTTGCTCTTCTTTCATATATAGAACCCCTCTTTTGACTGGATTTAATCTATAGCCCCATATAAAAGAAAATATAATCATCACTAATTCCTTTTCATACTTAATAGGAATCATATAGATATTAGCAATATATGAATTTTTCCCCACTACCATAGTGTTCAATAAGTGTGCTTTTTTTCTATATGAAAATCTATATGATTTCCAAAAAAATAATCATATTTTTGATTTCTTTAAATATATTATCCTATTGTTGTTGTCTGTATTCATCCTCCCAAATATTATTCCTAATATATCTATGCATTTTTCATTGAACTCAATACCTCCTATCATACTTTTAAAACAAAATCCTTTACTTTTATCTTTATACTTAAACCATTTTTTTAAATTTATGCTTAACTTTCATTTACTTCTTCCATCAACACTTTATTTTTAACAATTAGTACAATATCAGCCGCATAATTATAAGTTATTGGCAACTGTACTTTCTTCATCATTTTGTACCTAACAACACTTGACATTTTATTAATTTCCTTCCCTATTACATTCATCACTATTGCAAAAATTACACTACTATCTGGACAGTCCTGCTTTTTTCTACATTTTATTTTTATTTCTTCCCCAACCCAGCCATTTACATTTAATTTCACATAGTTCCTTTCATAAACAGATTGCATTACTTGTGATATGATCATAGGCTTTACTTATATCCCCTATTATAACCTTCACTTCTACATTTTAATTTATGATATCATTAATTATTTCTCTAATTATCCATACTAACTCTTGGCTACCTTTACCTTTTCTTACAAATACATTTTGTTCATATATTCTATTTTTTTTTTGTAATATTTTTATTATTCTCATAAACTATTTTATAATCTGTATTATTCAGTGTTACGTCTCCAATTTTTTATCTCCTCTTCATTTCCTTTTTTAAATACAAATTTTATAATTCCTGTGCATATTTATTTCTCTTTAAATCAAGTTTCTAACCATTCATTCATATCTTCTATAAAATTATTTTTGCCACTCTTTTATATATATATATATATATATATATATATATATATATATATATATATATATATATATATATATATATATATATATATATATATTTTTTTTATTTTTTTTAATATATATATATATATATATATATATATATATATATATATATACCATATTCAATTTCATCCTGTCATGTTGCAGAATTCATGTTAAGAAGCTCATTTAATTCTTTCATGGTTATTTTTTTCTCTAAATACTCGTTATCTTTGTTATTTAATTTTTAAATGTGTTCTATGTTATCTGTTCTTTTAACAAATAATTTCAACACATATTCTTTAATTATTTCATATACTCCATCTTGCTGTCTTATAAGCTTACCTTCGTTATTCTTAATTCTCATTATTTTTCCATCTTTTATTATTTTACTCAAATATGATGCTTCCTCTTCTTTTTTCTTGCAAAAAATATTTTATTTATATAACAAGTTAATTTTAATGTGATCCATTTTATATATTTCTTTCTTTTTTCATAAAAAAAGAGTTTTTCTTCTCTAATAAGTCTCTAAATATTTGTGACTTGATATCTTATATTTCTCCTTTTTCTTTTTTTATTTCTTCTTTATACAGTCTAACAACACTTTTTTTATATTTCCCTTTAAAATTAAACCACCAAATAGTTCAATTCTCATAAAACACTCTCATAGTTATATGATTTTTCCATAATTCCATAAGTACATTTTTCTCTTCTAAATCTAATTCCCTTTCACTAGTTCCCTTTATTCCTTTTTATATTCTTATATATTCTTCATTTTCCCATACTTTAACCCATATAGCCATATGGTCAGAAAATTCAACATACAATTCTTTTTTTTTTTTAATTTTAAACTATCAGATATTAAAAAATAATACATTTTTTGTTCTAATTTAATTCATTTAATACGTCCAGTGATTATTTTCCCATATACTTAATTTTCCATTTTTATGCTTTCTTTAACCATTTTATTATAAATTACAATTGCTCTTTTTTTTCTTAAGTTACAGTTAAAATCACCCATGCACTATAATGTCCATATTTACACAAACATATTCAAGAATATTTTTTAAAAAAATGGTTTCTTTCACTTTTTTGTTACATATGCATATAAAGCTATAATTCTATACACATATTTTTCCATCCCACGTATATTTTCATAATTCGTCCTAATTCCACTATGGTTACATCTAATATTTTAATGCTTTCTTGACATAATATACATATGCCCAAACAGGTTTTTTCCCCATGTTCCAAACTATTGCACCATTCCAAAGTTTTTCAATTTGTATTCTTTCTTCCTTTGTTAATAATCTGATATCCTCTAAAACAGTAATATGTGCATCTACTGCAGCACACCACTGTAATATACCTATTCTCCTCTTAAGATTTTTCCTACTGCTCACATTTAAAGCTATTTTCAGCTTTTAAGAACAGTTAATATAATAAAATGTTATCTCTTTCCATTATTATTTTATCTAAGCATTATATTTTTGAATTTTCTTTTTATTTTCTTTAACTCTTTTCCCTATTAAATTATTTTTATTTCTTACTGTATGCCAGTTAGCTTCTTCCTCACTTGACTCCTCTGTTTCTTTTTCCTTGTTACTTTCTTTAACTGCATGTACATCTTTATCAATCACATCTTTCTTTACATTTTCTTCTATAACACATTCTTCTATCTTCTTCTCCTGTAAAACTTTATTTTCATTATCTTGCACAATTATTTCACATTTTAGTCATGAATGACCAGTATCGCCACATTTTTTTGCATTTTACATCACATTTTTTTGCATTATGCCCTGTTTTACCACATCTTTTAGTAATATTTTTTTATCACATTCAATGATTAAATGATCATCTTTTACACAAAAATAACAAGTCTTTGTTTGGCCGCTGTATTTCACAAAACCCCTATTACAATAAATATTAATAATGCTAGGTACATGTATAACATTATCGTTTTTCATTTTCAGTATTACTGCACATTCCTATCCCCAAGTCCATAATCCTCTCTCATCATATATTTTTATAGAGTCTTTTACTTCTTTACATATAGTTAACAAATGTTTTTTTTTTTTTTTTTTTTTTTAGTTTTTTCTTCAACTTCCATGCTAAACTGGATCATTATTCCTTTTTTTGTTTGTCTGTGGAAAACTTGTACAACATATTCTGATCATGGATAGATTTTTCTTTTTTGTTCATATGCACCCCAAAAAATTTCTGTGGCCTGCCCTGTCTCAAATATCAAGTCACAAAAACTTTCTTTATTGATTAAAATAAATGTTCTTACCTCTTTTGTTTTCACATCCAAAGGTGCTGTGACTGAGTCCCAGACCTCATATCCATCCAAACTTTCTTCATTTTTACTGTTCACACATACCACAAACTTCTTTTTTGTTTCTTTTATTTCCTCTTTCTTCTTTGTCCCTTCTCCAAAAACTTGTGTATAAGTTTTTGTCTCTGGAACTTTTTCTGGCACAGTCCCTTCTCCTTTGTATTCTTCTATTTTTTTCCATGATGTCTCTCCATGAAATTGCTACTCCATTTCCTGGCTCTCTTTGGTTTAACATTTCTACCAAATAATGATCTCACAATCCCCCTGACTGGAGGGTTATAATTATGCACTTTTCAGAGGCAATGGTCTCTCCTTCAAACAATCTCCTCTGAAAGTTTCCCTTTGAATCCATTTACAATCTCCTTTTTCTTCACCATCTACTTTTCCTCCATTATAACCTTTATTTCTGCATCCACATCATCTGAAAAACCTTCTGGTAGTGATTCTACCACTTTGACTGCATTTTCAACCACTTTCATTTCAGTTTCAGCAAAAGCTGAATCAGCCATTTTTTCTCCCTATCCTTATGGGCTGCCTATGTGCCTGAAATGGGAACAGAAATATTCCCCTAGTAGTATAAACACCACCATGGGTTTCTCTTGAAAAGAAGTTACTGGCCTAGTGGGACTAACCCATTCAACAAAGAAGAAATAAAATAAATAAACATGAGAGGAAATAGAAGCACCTGGTAGAAGCCTAGGTAAACAGAGGGAGTACAAACTCAACAGAGTATTTATACCAGCATTCTGTGGGAGAGGTATATGCTAATTTGCCATGTGCTCTCCTCCAGAACTGCCTGCAGTAAGTGTTGGTGTTGTTGCAGAGATGTAAATAAAAAAATAAAACAGACGCATGTTCTTGGAGACAGCAGTTGAGTACTTAGAACAGTAGGTACTGTATGAAATAACCGGAGACGGACCACCACGATGAGATGAAATACTGACCAAGTTTATTAGAACAGATGAGCGCTTTCGCGTACTCCCAAGGCACGCTTCTTCAGATCTAATCACATCATAAAATCACTAGCTATATATATTCAAGTTCATCATTCAATCAATCAATTAATTAGTTAATTAAGTCATCATTATAAAATTTTCAACTTGATAATTTAAAGTAAAACTGGTTTAAAAAATATATATGTTGTATATATACAGCCTCATTCAAGATCAAATGCTGTATCCAAATAAGTTTCTATAAGATAGATAAACTATCGTCGTGAACAACAGCAATTCAACATACATTTTAAGGTTTCTGAAACCCAATTGATAAAAGTTCATAAACAACTTCAATATAATCAGGAACTATACATTCAGACATCTCTAATCTAGGTTAATATGTTGAATATTGCAAACTTGTTGATGTATAGGTTACATAAAATATTATTATACATTCTATTGTATAAAAATCCCACAAGAAAAACAAAAAAGGCAATGCATGTTGTACGAAAATAAAATGTATATACAAAAAATTTTTTAGTATGAAAACATCCAAAAAATGCAAAATTACAAAAATATATAAATATACAAAAATAACGCAATAATGTCTGATAATCATGTAAGTTTTCGTGCTTCAAGCAAAGGTTTTATACTAATAAACTGATTAAGACCAGGGTCTTGATGTGCTCTTAATTTTAAAATCCATTTGAGTTCTATACTCTCTAGATCATTAAAATTATTGCCCCTTCTCTTGTTAAGGGGTACTATTTGAAGTATCCTAAACTTAAAATTGTGACATTTATATAGTAAGGCGTGTTTTGCTAGTGCATCTTTCTGATCAAGTTTCTTAATATCATAGATGTGGTTGTATATCCTATCTTTTAACCTCCTGGTAGTCATGCCTACATAAAAAGCATGAAATTGTTCACAATTCGCCAAGTATATAAGATTCATATCATTGCAAGAAGCAAAAAACCTAGGTTCAAATTTGAATTTCAAAGTAGGATGTATAAAGATATGTTCCTTAGAAATCATATAGCACATATTACACTTACCACAAGGACATGTGCCAAACTTATTCAAGGATCTAGGAGGCCTAACTTCTGGATGGTTACGTTCAATACAAAGTAACCTTTTTAGGTTCTTACTATTCTTATAAGTGAAAATAGGTCTAGTTCCTGTTACTTTCTTTATATCTGTATCAATCGTAAGTATATGCCAATTGTCAGATATAATCTTGACTATAGCTTTATTATCACTAGTAAATCTGGTAATAAAAGTCACCTTGGATTCATTAATGGCTCTATGAAATCTTTTATGGCGTCTAAACTGAAATTGACTAGCCTCTAATGTATCATTCAATATTAAATTCTTACTAGCTCGAACCATCTCAGGGTTATAACCCCTTTCTAAAAATAAATCTTCCAATAAATCTCCTTGTTCTTGTAACTTCAAAGGATCTTGGCATAACCTAGTAAGCCTAGTAAACTGACTTTTAATAATGTTCCGAAAAATAAATCTCGGGTGCATGCTATTGAAATGAAGTAAAGTGTTTTTCCAACAGGATTTTCTATATAGGGATGTACTTAAAAAACCCAGAGTGTCTTTTATGATAGTAATGTCTAAAAAATTTATATTAACATAGGAATATTCCATAGTGAATCTAAAAAACTCAGTGGTAGATTCTAAATACTGAATAAATATAGTTAATTCATCTGGGGTCCCATTCCAAAACAGTAAAATATCATCTACAAACCTTTTATATAGAAGTATCTTAGTAAAATGTAAACTATTAAAAAGGAAAGATTTTTCCCAGTGATGTACAACTAGATTGGCATAGGTATTTGCACAGGGGGTCCCCATAGCTACCCCCCATCTCTGCAAATAAAGTCTGTTATCAAAAGTAAATACATTGTTAGACAAAACCATATCTAGCAAGGCACTAAATAATATTGTTCATCAGTGGTAAAATTTATACTATCATTTAGGGTTTGCCTAATGGCTTCCAGGCTATAGTTGTTCGGAATGGAAGTAAATAAATTCTTAACATCTAATGTCACTAACAAGCATGTTTCTGGTAGACCATTACTAAATGAATTATTCAATGTATCCAAAAGTTGATAGGTGTCCTTTAATATGGATGGTATCCCCTGGATCAAAGGGCTCAATTTCTTTTCCAAAAACAGAGAAATTGTTTCTGTAACCCAACCGTTGCCTACTACTATTGGTCGCATTGGCAACGGAAAGGTATTTTTGTGTATTTTGGGTAGGCCCTTTATATAGGGTATGCGCGGATGTTCTATCAAGAAATACAGATATAGTTCATGATCTATCTGTCTGCACATAAGAAAATCATATAAATCATTATGTACTTCATTTATTACTTTCTCCAATTTATCATAATTAATTGCCATGTAGGTCTCGGTATCATCCAACATTTCATTCATCGTGTTTATATATTCTTCAGTATTAAGCAATACTACCCCCCCCCCTTATCTGCTGGTTTTATCATGAGTTCAGCATTATCACTGAGGGTATGTATAGAATCCCATTGATTTTTACTGATGTTGTAATACATAGATTTATATTCATATCCTAGAAAATAAGTATAAAATTCACTTTCACACACCTTCACAAAACACTCGACATTAGAGGGTAACACAGGTATAAAATTACTCTTTCTTCTAAAACTATAGTTGACATTATCATTAACATGATCTTTAACATTGGCAGCATAAATTAGCTTCAAAGATAAAGTACGTGCAAAGAGTCTTAGATCCATTAATACTTCACTTAGATTGCTGATTTGAGAAGGAATGTACGTTAACCCTTTATTTAACAAAAGAGAATCAGTAGGAGAAAGTTCAAACCTGGAATAATTAAAAATCAGTTCTTTCAGTCTTTCACTCGTCTCTTTCGTTCGAAATTCTCACCTGAATATTTCCTCTTCATTCTGCCTCGACTGTTGGACCTGCTTCTCGGAGTCATCTGCTGCTTTACTGGAAACGGTAAAAAACGTTCAATACTGCCATTGAAGGTCTTCAGATTTGCTCCCATATCACTAGTTCTCTGTCTTGCCATTGCTTGCTGATTAGGCGGAGGTGTGTCTAGCCTTATATTCTCTATAGGATCTGCATTATCCAACTGTGATGTCATCACGCGTTCTGCAGTGTTCGTTAACGTTGTAACACTTAAAAGGGGATCAGCTTGTTGTGTTGTAGATTCAATGTGCTCAGTGGTAGAAGGAATCTGATTATGAGACATGGCTTCATTACTGTTCTGATGTCTCGGCCATACAAAGACCTGGCCCTTAGCAAAATCAGAATGATCTCGCTGGAGTTTACGGTGTTTAGTCTGTTGTAGCTTGTCGCTATAAGCAGCGACTTGACAGTATAAGTCTCCGTTTTTTTCATACCATTTGCTTGTTCGTTTACGAAGTGGACCTTCAGGTGGTAGCGTTCACTATCTCTCTACTTAGAACAGTAGTTTGATTTTACTGTAAACAACTGCTTGTTTACACTGTTTAAATTATCTTTAACTGAGCACTTTGTTTTCAGTGACTTAATCAGTGTGACCACTACCCTGAGTCTGTGGGCAGAGTGATTGTCGATAAAGTAACATGGCCCTTTACAGCTGCACATGTTAATGAACACACGCAAAAGCTCATGTTCAGCCATCATTCTAGAGGTAAGTGCCAGGGAGTTTAGTGGACAGGTAGTGTTGGGGGGGGGGGGCTTGTTTGTTTGTATATGTATGTGGCTGCTTGTGTGATTGTATGTGTGAGAATGTGTTTTCCTGGGAGTTCAAAGTAGGGGGTGGTTATCAGGGTGTAGTTTGGTGTGTGTGTGTGTGTGTGTGTGTGTGTGTGTGTGTGTGTGTGTGTGTGTGTATTTATGAGTTTGTATATAAGTGGATGGGTGAATGTGTGTACAAGTGTGAGTGGGTGGAGGAGCTGTGTTTTTGTGTTTGAGTGTGCAAGAATGTGTGTGTGTGGGTGTGTAGATGAACATGTCAGAATATGTTTATGTTTGGAGGCTGTCATACCCACATACTCCACTAGACTAACTAGCAATTCTGCAGCACTGTTGAGGGTCACTAGATAACATAGATAACATGGATAATTCTTTAAAGTGTGCCTGAAAAGCACTTAAAAAAAGAATAACTGCTTTGTATTGTGAAAAATGTTGGACTGGTGAAGCACCAGACATCAAGGATAATCCATTGCACCCTAAAATCAAACATTAACAGTTTTGCAGCGTGAAAGATATGGGTAGAGGGGTACTCTTGACATCAGAGCTAATTCGTTACAGTGTATCTAAAGGCATTTAAAAAGATTCATACCCTATGTCCTGGCACCTCACAAAGAGAATATTAGTCCTCTGTGCCATCACTAAACACAAGGGACACTTTTAAAACATTACCTGAGTGCATTCTAAAAACAAAAGAAAAATGTAAAGTAGATGTGGAAGGGTCTGCACTAAAAATATAAATTAAGAAAGAAAATCTGAGTCACTGGGAACACTTGACACCAGGGAATCTCTGCATGTTGTGCCCTAAAAGCACTACAAATGATACAAACCCTGTATTCTTCCACATCAAATAGAAGTTATTAGTCCTTCATGTCATCACTAGATGCCAGGAGTACTTCATAATATAAATGTAACGTAAAAGAGGAAAAGGTGTCAAACCCTGAATAATTGATACAGAAAGTGGCAGCATTAACTCACATCTCTAATTAACCAGTTGGTGTAGACAAGGTTATATGATATGATGAGAAGTATGACACCCCAATGTCTGGCATGATTCAATGAGTGTATCAATCCATGAGTCAGATAGGGAAACAGCAAGAGTGAGTGTGTGTGAGGAGGCACCATCAGTTCAAAATCACAAGAATAATAGATGACACAAAGGAGAATATTAAACTGTCAGTGGAGCTCAGTTAAAAAGCCAATAGAGCAAAGCTCAGGCATCCTAATGCATTTTGCAAGCACCAAGAGGATTTAAATAATGTCTGCCATAATTATTTACTGATGGCAGGGATCTGTGATTTACAAGTGCAGGGACTAAACAATGCTAAGACACATCAGGAATGTTCTTTCATCTCAGGGACAAGTAAGAAGTGTGTGTGTGTTTGTCTGAGAGAGTGAATGTGAGGGAGGGTGGCTGTGGTAACATGATGCATGGGATGCCAGTGTTAACTACAACAGAAAAGTGCAGATTAACATTAAAGATAGTTAAGAGCAATTAAAATGCTTGCAAATTAGCCAATAATTATGTACTTTCTCATTGCAGCTAACGTAGATTAATTGTAAATTGATGCATTGTGTAAAGAACCCCATTTTACTGTAGTTCTTGTTGACAGAGCTGGGGTTCTTTCAGATTCCCTGGGTATGTCATTCTGTACTGAAATGTTTGCAATGCATATTTGCAACTTGTTTAATTCAGTGGGACAAGAAAATAACAGAAGTACATTATGACTTTATACGTATTTATTTATTGAATTACTATTTGTTCACTGGGTAAGTGGACTGTTCTATTGACCATTTTCAGCCATGATCCAAGCTCAAAGAAATGAAAATATGACATCTTTCAATCAACAATATTATATCTTTGCACAATATCATTATATTATATGTACAACAGTTTAACGTATACCAAATATACTTCACCAAAATGTAGCACACATCCTTCATTGTATTTTTTTTCTTTTTTTACCAGAAACAGTATTGTATATTTTACTTAAAGTGCATGTTTCCTTTTCACTTTGTAAATTCAGATATCTTAATTGACATGCTCTGATACACGTAATGAACATTGCTTTATTTGGGTTAGTATAATATTAGCAAAAATATTATTATTACATGAACAATAAATTGTGCATGCCTTGAAACACCTATAAAATAGAAGAGAAACTTTGAAATTAAATTTGCTCATTCATCAATATGGAGCCCCACAGATAACTTTAAAGGCCATTACCTGAAGAATAATGCAGCAGCCATCTGGTTGGGCCCTGTCCCAGAAGCTTTATATACTACTAGAAGAAATTCTCAGACTGAGACAACTCCTTATACAATCAGTCCTCCTCTTCTGCCCAATAAAGCTATTATATCATTGGCAAGCATAACACATCAAATTCCCTTGCTGTAGTTCCAGCTCTTCTTTTGCAGTCTGTCATTCATGCTGAGAACATACTTGTTAAGGGAGTGAGATGGCTTAGTAATTAGATATAAGTGTGTCTTTCCTTCCTGAAGATTGGTTGCACCTTGCTTAAACATTTTTCCCCAATTACTTTTTACCAAAGTGGTTTCCTGTCAAAGTATAGTCCTGACAGAAGAAAGGTGCAGCTACTGATCATGTTTGCATTAGAATACACCCTAATAAACATGCAGGTTATAGTTTTTCTTTACTCAAAAGAAACTGTGGGACCAAGATTTTTCTCGTAAACATCAGTGTAGGAAAATATAAATACACGAGGTGTGAGTCCTTAAAGTTCCCATTGGTAAGCCGATGCTATGTAACATGATATATCCAAAGCAGCTGTTTTTTTTTTTCAGCAGCTGTTTGTTATATGGAAAGATGTCTTATACATTTTTACTGTTACAGGATAGCCAGACATATTGTAGTGTGGTAAAGTGAACCCATTTTGGATAAAAAAAATATAAAAGGTTAACACATTCCATATGCTAGGGGATCTCAGGCATGGAGAATTTAATTGTCAAATAAACAAATTGCTACATTGATATATTTTTGGAATTATATACGAGACACAAGCATAACTGAAAGAACACATTCAAAAGAGATACATTTGTCATGCTGTATTTCAGCTGGCATTCATGTAGTCATATATCCAAAATGGTCTTGTGATTAACGTGACCATCAGTACCTTGTCTAAACTTTTCTTGTTATATTTTCCATAGAATGTCACGGAATTTTTAAAACCTTCTCATAAGGAATCCCACAAAGTGATGTAATGCTGTGTAAGGTCAAGAGAGGAACAGAACTGAAATTCCTTTTAAACAGTGAATAGCATTCACATACAGGCATCCCTCCATCGATTTATGAGAGACATGGAAACTTTGCAGCTCATGAGGCATTGAAGCATCTGTTTTATATATCAGCACCATGCTGTTTAGGGATTCTGTTTACAGCAGTAACATATTCCTTCTATTCTTTTTATGCTTAATTCTGCTTCCTGATGGCAAGTTGTAAAGTGCTTATTTCTCTGGGTCAAGGTCATCTCATTTTAAGACAAAATATGTGGTTAATCAGCATTAACGCTGATTATAACACATGCAAAAAAGTTGCTTGTTTTGCAGACATCCCTCTGTTAAAACCTAGTACTCTTCAGTTGGATGTAGTGAGTCATGAAGGTATAATTAGCAGGTATTCTGAGTTAATTTTTTCTGTGTTGACTATTGCTTTTGTCAGATGGATTTCTAGACTGCTTTACTTAAAAATACCTTCTTGACAAAAGCAGCTAAGTATTGTAGTAGTCCATTATGATTATACAAATGTGTATATGTGTATATATGTTTACGCATATCTGTAAGTATTTACATATATATATATATATATATATATATATATATATATATATATATATATATATATGTATAGGTTACATTCAAGAGCTGAAACTCTTAAATGACCATGTGCTTGAATGATCAGTTGTGTTCGAAAATGAACTTTTCGAGCTTTGCCGTTGCTTATATGCTCAAGAGTGTGGCACTATGGAGATTGGGAATATACCCTTTTCCCACTGTAATGCTTTCTTAGATTTGGTATATATAATTAGCACGGGGTGTGGAGGTGCATGAGGACTTGCCCCCTGCAAAGAAATAGATTTTGCTTTTATTTATATAGCATTTGTTGGCCGGGAAGGTCTGAAACAATTTTCAGTGAAGGCCCGGGGAGAAACACTCCAGACGCATGTCTTTAGAATGTGGGAGGAAACTGTTGTACCCGGAGGAGACATGACTCCACACAGAAGGCACCCCAGCTGAAAATCAAACCGGAGAGCCTCTTGCTGGTGAGGCAACAATGCTAACCAGTGCACCGCTGCCCAAACCACACTGAATGCGTTATTACATTTTATGTGTGTTTGAATCTTTCTGATTCAAACTCCTTTAGTGATATGACAGATGTTTGAAGATTTCATGCTTTGCATGTCTGTCATACACTCATATACATTAACAAAAGCACCCAAAGTTGACTGCAAAGAAGTCAACATTGCACTGCACATGATCTGAGAAATAGCCTCAATGCATGCAACTTCCAAATTAAAAAAAAAAACAAACTAAAACATTATTTTTTGCACCCCTTCACATCCCTGCTAATTATATATACTAATGCAGAGATCGCACAATCCCTAGGGAAAGAGAACAGTCCCTTTTCTGGGGATTGTTGATCTTGTACACATTGATCAACTGCCTAGAGGACCATATGCAGTTGACTAGACAGCTGTTGACACTACATACACTCAACATATTCACTGCCACGTCTCTCTCTATGTGTGTGTGAAATACTGAAATCTCGAATGTCAGTATTTCTGAATTATAATAGCGAAGCCTTGAAATTCTGAAAGACTAGAAGCGCGAAATTCAAAAGTACGGAGATTTTGAATTAACGCTTCTGGTGTCGTGGTGTGTGAATGGTAAGGTGTTAGTTTGGGTATGTATGTGTGTTGGTTAGGGGCTTTAGTGTATGTTCGTGTTTGTTGTGATTGTGATGTGTGTGTGTGAGGGACTGTAAAATGTGTGGGTGAGTTGCGATATTGGAGTTAGCACTTCTGGTGTTGTGGTGTGTGAATGGTAAGGTGTTAATTTGAGTATGTATCTATGTGTATGTGTGTTGGTTAGGGGCTTTAGTGTATGTCAGTCTGTGTTGTGACTGTGATGTGTGTTTGCGAGGGAGTGTAAAATGTGTAGGTGTGAGTTACCTTTGTGTGTCTGAGTGTGCGATCTCGAAGTTAGTATGTATAAGTAGAGGGGGTGTGGGGAGCACAGCCCCCCAAATGGGGGGGTGCAGGGGGCTCACCCCCTGCTTATCTGTAGTGTAGGATTTTATATTTGAGTTGGGGGGGTTGTGTGTATGCTGTATATGTAGTGTTCTGTCGGGAGTTTGAATTTTGCGGTTGTGGGGTGTTCGGGATTTACAAGCTTCAGCTATGTCATTTTGAAATACTGAAATTCAGGATTTCAATATTTCGGGATTACATAGTGAATCCATTATAAATATGTATCTATATATATATATATATATATATATATATATATATATATATATATATATATATATATACATACACACACATACATACACACACACACACACACACACACACACACACACACACACACACACACACACACACACACACACACACACACACATGTATATATATTTAGATAGATATATGTAGATATATATATATATATATATATATATAGACACACACATATATTTAGAGAGATAGAGAGAGGGATAAAGAGATGCTTCTGATTTGGGTTTCTTCTTACAGCATCTCAGCTTAATCTTCATCCTTCACTAAATTTATAAATGTATTCTGTGAAGTATTTATCTTGTTCTATTTACTACAGCTTTTCAAAGTTTCACTTCAAGCAGTATATGCAGACTGACAATCCATTGTTTACTGAAGGTATAACTTCTTTAAAGTGTGCCACACATTGCCCTGTAGATAACTTCCTTCATAGATGTATCACAGCTTTCCCTGAATTGATTGCCACTTATTACCTTTTTAAATCTTTCTGGATTGTTTCACAGTGTCTAGTGCAATAGTATCTATCATAATTATACAACTGAAACAATATTCTTAGACACTCACTTTCTTTGCACACCTACTTAGTTGTTGATCTGCTGTCATTCTGTTTGTAAATTTTGATACGTACTGTATGGCTGCCACTGTTTAAGTGGGGCAAAGTGAGACATGGGGGTGTGGCCAATATGACAGTGGCCACACCCCTACCATGGTGCCATCACAGGGGTGTTGAAGGAGATGCAGTTATGGGGTACAACAGTGTAAAGTTATTATAGAATACTGAGCTAACAAACAATTTAAATTATGAAGTTTTAACAGTAAAAGTGAAGCATCTCTGCAACAATACCAACACTACTCAGTTGTAACAGTAAGTAAAGTTTACATAAACACACACACTACTCATATTAAATAGACAATTATGTTTATTTAAAAAAAGCAAAAAAAAAAAAAAAAAAAACCTCTTAAATTCTACATATCAGACCAACCATGACTATTCTAAAACAAGAAAACTACAAAATCTACATACTGCACACAAGCATATTTGTTGTGTCTTTCAGCTTTTCCCAGTTAGGTGTCGCCACACTGCACACAAGCATATTAATTTTTTTAATGTGTATAACTAAGACTATGTTTATTGCAAATTAAAGCTAAAAAAATAGAAGTAAAAATAAAAACAATACAAAACTACATACTGTCCACTACAAAAAAAAAAAAAAACACAGACTAAATAATTTTTTTTAAAATGTGTACATTGCATTTGATTGCCTGAAGAAGTTCCTCATTTGATATAATATTTGAATAAAAGTCACTACATTTCATCCAATAATTTATAGTCATAATTAGCTTCACTTTTAACAAGTCCACACTACATTGATTTTGCACATCTGTCCATTTATTTTTCACCAAAGAAAAAAATCTCTGCAAAAGTATTTGATGTTGGTATAGGTAATACCCTAGCAATTACCAGATATAGTGCAGTCAGCTCAAGTCCTTCTCTGAAAAGCTTCAGCCACTGTTTTCCTGGAGATAAGCCTGTGGTGCAGAATTCTTGGATAAAGGGCTTGATTGCTAAATAATCCTGAAAAAGATGGTCTTCATCTATGCCCACAGACTCAGGGTAGTGGTCACACTGATTAAGTCACTGAAAACAAAGGGCTCAGTTAAAGATAATTTAAACAGTGTAAACAAGCAGTTGTTTTCAGTAAAATCAAACTACTGTTCTAAGTACTCCACAGCTGTCTCCAAGAACACGAGTCTGTTTTATTTTTTATTTATTTTATTTTACATTTGTTAACCAGGAGAGTCCGACTGGATAAATGTCCATTTTCAGCGGTGGCCCGGGGAAAAAAACTCCACATGTGCAAAAAAAAAAAGTGACACTCTAAAGTTGTGGTTACATTGACATCTAAAAAATTTTAATTTAAAAATAACTGACAATACATAGTCAAAGTTACATTGAAATCAAGCAGCATTGTAGGTTTATGGTATGAAATATGCAGAGAGATCATTTCCCAGCATTGAAGTGTGTAGAAAGAAAAGTATTCACAGATTGAATTTAAGGATGACAGTCAAGAGAAAAAAGGTGGTTAGTTAAGAAGGGAAGTTGTTGGAAATTACATGTAGAGGGGTGAAGAACATAGCCTTAGAATGGCTAGGATAACAAGTTATCTTCCTGATAATAATATTCTAATGGCTGTTGAGAAGTGTATCTAGTCTGGGTACAGAAAGATTATTATTGGGTATTTCTCCAATGTGAGTTTTTTTTTTTTTTTTTTTTTGGGTTAGTCTGCAGTTAGACATGGACATAGCCAATGCCTGTTTAGGTGTTTCTTTAGGGATGTTTTGAATTGGGGTAAGGAGGATGTAGTGGTTAGCTCTGCGGGGAGTGAGTTCCATTTTTTCCAGCAGAGTTGGAGACTAATTGTATAAATATAATAATAATAAATAATATAATATAAAAAATAAATGTTTTCAGCTTGTTAAAAGAAGTGCTGTCTAATGTATTCGTAAGTGCCCTAAGTTTTCCACCAAAGAAAGCATCTTCAGCTCTCGCCTGCAATTTTTCTTTGAGCGAAACCATTACTGAAAATGTTTCCATGGCAGTCAGTGCTGTTTTTTTTCTAGTATATTGTATGTTCATTAAAATCCATGAGATCAACACTGAGAAAGTACGAATAGTACTGGGGCAGTGCAGACAGTGTATTCTCCCCATGCTCATTATCTGAAAAGTATGGCCATATGTACCAGGGTGTCTCCTGTACTTCCTGGGAGAGGAAATATGACTGGAGCAGTGGGAGATTTTTCACTACTCTGTCAGTGGCTGGCAGGAGTGACAGCCATCTTGTTCGCACATGCCTTAAGAGACTCTCAAATTCCATGCCACAAAACTCAAAGAAGACTTTCAATTCTCTGGTCCTTGTGGCAGAACCTAATAAATGGCTGAAATGTTTCATTACAAACACTTGCACATCATAAGGCAGAGTTGCTGCATCTTTTGGCTGCATGATAAATAATGTGGGCACCATAGTTAGCCTTCTGGAGTGATGGGCACTTTCTTTTTAATCTGGTATACACACCAGATTTATTTCCATAGATCACACTGGCATGATCATCCCATATGCTGAAATGCTGTTCCAGGGCAAGGAGTGCTTTTCCATATTGTCCGAAATCTGCTGTGATATAGCCTGGTCAGATTCATCTGGGTTGTCACAGAAGTCCAAAAGACCATTCACCACCCCTTCTTCATTGTAAAAATACCTCACTACAAGTGGAAAAAAATGTATGTTTCCCTTGTTGGAAACATTTGATGATAATGCAAATTAAGTGCCTGCCTGCTTTCTGAAGATCAAACAGGAGGCATTTCAATGAGTGCGGTTCCAAAATGTTTTCAAGAATGGCTTCAGCCTTGGTTCTTCCGGAAGATACTTATTTTGTGATGTCTGAGTTTCTGTACAACTCCTGGCCAATTTTACTGCACAGTCCAAACTGTTATAGGAAATATTGTGCTTAACTGCATGAAACACCTCAGACGCTTCTGCTGCAATGATCTTAAGTTCTGGTCCCTGAAGGTTTGTGTTCCTTGCCCATTTTGTCACCAGGTGACTGGATTTTACTTGTAGAATAAAAATCTTATGTTGTTCAGTTGCCTCATGTTGTGCGACATCATTTCTTTCACCATGGGTGACTAGGAATTCATTTTTGCAGTATCTGCAGAATGCTTTTAAATCATTGCATCTTGATCCAGTAAAATATAATTTCCCAAACATCCTGCCAGTTGCACATTCTCTTGCTGGTAGACTGTGATGAAGCTGATGCTGTCTTCATTCTTGAATCTGTACTTACCTATTATACAACATATTCAGCAAAACTGTGTTAGTAGGATGTAGAAATATAATGGCACATGAATGCCATTTGAAAGAACTGGTTTGAAAAACATTGGCACCTAAAAAATGTCATAAAAAATATTGGCATCTGAAACACGAAGCAGTTTGTAAAGCAGTTTTTATATAGATGTACCAAAGACTTGAGGAATAAAGAACTAGCATTGGCTCTAGGTGATTGTCACTGTTAAATTGACACCCCAATCCCATGTGCAAAAATGGGAAAAGGGGTTGTGGATGGATGGATGGAAACACTGGCATGTTAACAAACTGGCTGGAAATACTGGCATGCAAAATAACTGGCTAGAAACACTGGCACACAAAATAACTCGTTAGAAACACTGGCAAACAAAAGAACTGGTTAGAAACACCAGCATTTGAAAGAACTGGTTTAAAAAACATTAACACCTGAAACATGAAGCAGTTTGTAAAGTAGTTCTTTGATATAGATTCAGTAAAGACTTAAGGAATGGAGCAGAAGGGAATTAAATATTACAAACCATTTAAAAGGTAGAATAGTAAATGATGTAATGGTGGAGCATCTTGGCCACTGAAAATTTGACATTAACACAGCCTACTAGAATACCAAATGCTTTATGTTTACCACTGAACATGCCCCCTCCCCACCTCTCCAAAAAGTAAAAGTATACACACATTTTCAGATTAAATTACTTCTTGGAAATGACCTAAAATGAATTAGAATGCACAGCAGAGCCCATAGACCCCATTTACCTTTGAGCACAGCAATTAAGAAAAAAAGAAATAACCCTATAGCACTAAGTTACCCAGCACAATGATGGAAGAAAGAACAGGCCCAACAGAAGCACCAACCATAATCACATTATAATCAAAGCAGTACATTATAAATGTATTGAAGACAGTGTTAAAAAGAAAATACACACATTTCCACTTATAAAAGCAAACTATCCTAATTTCTGAAACAACAATGACATTTTAGCACAGTTTGAAATGCACTATGTTAACTTCTGAATATGCCTCCCTCCAAAAAAATAAAGTTAAGCAAACATTTCCCTTTTAAAAGTACTTCTTGCAAGACATCAAGTAACAGCTACTGTAAAATAAATTATAAATTACACTGCACAGCAGACCCCATGGACCCCATTTACCTCCAAACACAGAAATTGATAAGAAAAATAAAAATAAATCTAGAACAGTAATTTACCCAGCACAATGAAGCAATAAAGAACAGGCCCAAATAACAGCAGCATGGCCATATTCACATTATAATCAAAGCACTACATTTTAAATGTATTAGAGATAGCATACAAATAAAGTACACACATTTCTACTTATAGAAGCAAACTATCTTGAAACAGCCATGACAACATGTACCTAGTAGAATACCAAATGCACTATGTTTACCTATGAACATGTCCCCTCAAAAAATAAAAAGCTATACACACATACACATTGATTTGCAAGAACTAATACTGTAAAATACCAAAAACAGTATATAACTTCTTGAAGATAGCATTAAAAAATAAATTGCACACATTTCCACATAAGAAAGTGCAAACTGCCCTGAAACAATTACATCTGCAAATGCAACGTACCCTGAAAAAGCCACAATAACAATAGAAATATATCACAGTACATTTATTTATCCGTGAAGATTGTCCCCATCAGAAATTGTATACATACATATCAACCTTTAAAAACTAATACTTCCAAATCATCCTAAAACAACCACAACAATTATAGATTAAATTACACACACACACACACACACACACACACACACACACACACACACACACACACACACACACACACACACACACACTTTATACCTTTAAAAACTACTACTTGCAAATCTCAAAATGACCACTGCACAGATTTAAATACTTTATAGTGCACCCCATTCACCTCTAAACATTAAAAAGTTAAAAAAGCCAGTGCCACAAAATACTATTTGTTCTTACTTACCCTTACAATCACAGTCTTTGCTGGGTTAGCTAGCTTCCCTGCTAGAATGGCAGGCTGGCTTCCTGCCTGCTGGAGTGGCTAGCTGGCTGGCTTACTCCCTGCTGGCTGGCTGGTTTGGTTTGCTGGCTATAAAAAAAAAAAAAAAAGAAAAGACAACTCGCAGTCTTCTATTAGCAGTTGTAGAAGCTCTAATACAAAAGCACTCTACAGCTGCGACCTTTATAGGGTTGTTCCTGGATCAATTGCTGCCCCCTTCACAATTGCAGACAATTGCTGCATGATTACAACACCCCAAGCTAACAGGGAATAGCTCTGCCTGCAGGTCCGGGTTGGTGATGTAACCAAATTGCTGTGGAAAAACTGTAAGTATTTGTAGCTTTATCACATAGATTCGGTGCAATTGAAAAGCAGGGCTTTTAGAGTCCCAGGTAACAGGATAAGGTTATTCAACACGCAAATGTCCCGCCGATAACAGGATGGGTGACAACCATAATGTACTATTGCTGTTTCCAATGTAAACTCAATAGTGTCTTGGTTATTGGGATTCAGGTTTGTTTTATCATTAAAAAATTCTCATGGATGTTAAAATCAGCATCTAGTTAAGATGCTGCCTTGGTGAACTTTTTTACCTAATGAATAAGCTATCGTTAAAACAAGCCGTAATATTTTGCATCTGAGAACTATTAGTGGAAAACATAATGGCAAAGTTCAAAAGCTCTAATAAGTAATGCAAACTTATTGGGAAGAAACAAGAAGCTGAACAGTTCTATAGGCAGAAAAGAGCTTCATTTACAGAGATGCTGAAAAAAAACAAAAGTGATTTGGACTGATTCTACAGAATAAGAAAATGTTTCCAAAAAGCATTACTGAATACAGAAGGTACCATTAGGTGACATAAGGTAAGAAAGCACAATGTAATAGTCATTCCTTTTCCTTTCCTGTAAACTCTGTGTTAGACTGCAGTTATATTAAAGAATTATTTGGAAAGATAGCATTTATATATTTTCTCTTGTACAGTATTAATAAGTCAAGAGGACAATACTTTTCATCTTAAATCTTCTATGACACTTTTCAGACAAGGAAATTCAGGGTTGACAACTGAGCTTTCAGAAAAAGCAGGGTGGAGTTTTTTTTTTTTTTTTTCAGTTTTCAAGAAAAAAAGTAGTTTTACTACAAACTAAACGTTTTTGTAGTGAGCAGGGCTAGGCCTTTCTTATACAAAACATGGTGGAGCAGATATGGGTTACTCAGCTGTGACTTCCACAGGTATATTCACATGTCTGCCAGCACTACTTAAGGAATGTTATCTCTTTTTAAGAATTTAAGCCATATTTTGACCTACATGGCACCTCAAAGACAAACCATCATTGCTGCCTACTGTATAAGACCCAGGACCATGACAACTCTTAATTTCTCCTGAAATCCATGCAGGACCACATGCTTATTTTTTTCCTTAAATAGTTCTCAGATGAAAAATATGACAGCTTTTTTTGTTATAATTTCTGCTGATCCAATTGTCTCCTTTGCATTTTTGCTCGTCTGGAAGAAGGCAGTCACTTTGTGGATTATCTTTGATGACTAGAATTTTCTGCAATAAATAAACATTTTGTTAGCTGAGGACTAATTATCTATCTGTACACAAACATGCCAATTTGTTTTAACTTTTCGTCCTTCATTTTCTTTATCCCTTTGCTGACAGTCTTTACATCCCTCTCTATTAGGCAAATCAAGGAATCATGACGTAAACGTTACATGCAGAATTCTGTTTTGCTTCAAGAAGTATGTACCTTCAGCAGTAGTGAAATAAGATCTATTATCATTATTTCTAGAATGATCTGTATATTAAAACTATGGGTGGTATTCATAGCAGTTATTGGGAATTTGTGCTGGCTGTGCCTGAGTGCACCTGACTCATGACTCAGAAGAATCATCTGTGCTCAATCAGGGTGGAAAAATAGTATACAACTGAAGTAATAATGAGATGCAAATGAGGAATATCCAGATGGATTCCAAATATCTTATGTAAATTAGGAGTTCTTCCATGCTTTGAGTAATTCATAGATGGTTTTGATATATAATGGTTATAAAAAGAGAAGCTGCGCATTTTAATCTGAAGATGCTTTTGCATTTGCTGCCAACTTAACTATCTCCCATTATGAGGTTCACATATTCCTCACACCAAAAACCAGGTGCACCCCACAAGGTGAAGCTATAGGTAGAGGTTGACCCATTTGAACTTTGCAAAGCAAGAAATATTTGACAGCTTTTGAGTGGACATGGACATAGTGTAGACTTTGGTGAGATTGTACACCCCACAGGTGGGGTCTAAAGGAATGTGTGGGCTTCCTGTACCTGCAGATATCATGGTATATAGAACCTTCATAACACTTGTTACAGGATCCTTCAAGAAATAACCTGAGATTAATAGCACCACCATGAATGCAGATCAATCCCTTATCTGGGTACCCCAATTGATGTAAATAAATAACTGTACAGTAGGTCACTTATCCAGACACAGACAGGTGTTACCAACAGCCCTGTGAAGATTACACAGCTTATATGATGATGTACAACACCTGTACAATGGTACAGAGGATAGGGACATGGAGCAGATGTTGCTGCTCTGGTCTCTGGTGGCAAATGTGGCTTTGATGGGTGCTTTGATGAAACATATGATAACTGTCCTCTAACCTGTCCCTGTAGGTCATATTTTATACAGACATGAGAGGGTACACATGTCAGGTATCCATCAGCTGCCACCTTATACAGACTCCACTGATCTCTGTTGAGAGGACTTCACTACCAGTTATGGCCCCAGATTACTATCCCTGGCTGCTATCAGTTACACAATCCTAGGTGGTGATACTCTTCAGCCTCAGCAACCAGGACTCCCCCACCAGGCTGTTTTTCAACTTAGTTGTACACTTTGGTAGTGTGGGCTCTATGAGTGCCATAACCAGTTGAAGTTATCATCCAGGTCAGGGGAAAATAATCTCTGTCCGATCTCAACATGGGATAGTCTGTCATTGTGCACATACTCATTCCTATAGGTCTTCACCTTGTCTGCTACAGAATACATCAAACACTAAGACCACAAGCCACCACAGTGGACACTGCTAGCCATCACATCATGGCAGCTCAACCCCAACCACTGTAGTTTATGATCCCTTTCTCCCCCATAACCTGCTAGTTGTACACAGGGATACTACATTTACCTGTCATGGTCATACCCTCATATTACAGTGTTGCTGTCATCTGCCATTATGTCCAAACCACCCATCTGCAGAAGGGATGATGACTCTGCTAGCATGTAAGGCACTGAAAATAATTTCTTTGATAGGATACAAGACTGAGTAACACACATTTGACATTTTTGTGAGCAGTCACTCTGACAGTGGCCATTAACACATACTGTTATGTCAAAACAACTGCTATTTTTACAATAGTCATAGCCCTATTCATCAAAAATTCGTGTCATTTAGAAATTGGTCTGCTATGGTACAGATGAGCATTTTGATGCCACCAATTACATAATCCATATGCCTCATGCCCATGAGATTACTCATTTCCACATCATTATATGGTCCTTTGCATTGCTAGATAATACACTATTTGTCCATTTGCATGGTTTGCTGAGTGTCTGAAATGCCCACAACTTGTACACTGCTTCTATTATTTGTGAATTTGCAATGTAGTTTTTGCTGTATGAATCATGGCCTAAGAGTGGAAAAGGCCTTCACTCAGTACTTGATTATCACATTAGTAATGAAGATATTTTTCTGAAATGGTGCGAAAGGAAATTTGTGTTATTTTCAGTATGAATAAATGTAATGAAAAGACATAATGAGTAGATTGCAGAAATCTGTTTAGGTATTAACAAATGTAATTGAAAAGCACTCTTTTTTAAAACTGAATTGCATTTATTGTAATAAAAATATAGCAAATCATACAAGTACAAGAAAAAAAGTATATCCATTTCTCAAATTTATGCTCTTAGCAAATTTTATAAAACATGATAAAAGGAATAACAGTAACCACTTAACTATAAACACTACTTGCATGGCTCAGCATACAAGGAGATCAGTCTTGGAGGCCACAGTTAAAGGGATACAATGCTTTCAACCCCAAGGAGTAAAACACACAGTACAACAACATTTTGCACTCCTGTATTATTGCAAGCAGGCCAGCATCCTCAAAGGCGTACAGAAAATTTTCTAAATGATTAGTCTTTCTTTGGAAGGTCATACTGCCACTTTCCATTGTAGAACACAAGATAATTTTATCACACTTCACAGGACCCAATAGACTTTTAATGTACAAGGCCTATGTGGGGCCATTTATGGGGGAGTGACTCCAAATATCCAAATTTTCCAGTCATACCTTAAGTCAGATGTAAAATTATCTCAGAGCATCTTAACTAGGTGCTCCCAAGAGGTTTATACCATGGTCCTAGTACCAATCTATGAACCTATATGATTGTATGGGAGATAGGAAATTCACCCCTGGGATCATGTCAGTTGCTCTGCTAGACAGTTGTCCAGAGAAGTAAATATTGTGGGAAGAAATATCCAGGGAATTGTTATGGCTAGTCTTGCATATGCCCTAGGGCTGATAGCATAGTACCAACCTATGAACCAAACTATGAACCTTTGAACATTCCCAAAACATGTGCACATACTCTGCACTTGGTCAATCACACGTCTAAAAATGGTGATTTATTTTCAGCCCCAACATGGCCTGTTTAACTGGTACAAGGCTCTGCCTAGACAATAGCCTCATCTGTATTACTTTATACTGCTAAAACAACCTTGGAGATAACAACTTTGTGTTGTTTCTTCTTTCCACTCTTCTACAACAGCAAACGATAAAGCAGAATCAGCCAAAATATAAATATTTAATACCCCATGTTTATAGTAGAGATCAGACACATCAAGTAAGGTAACAAAAATGTCCCACTGTCACTTATGTACTATCAGGGTGGTTGTCTTTTAAATGCAGTAACCTTGCTCAATTCCACTGGAATGCAATTTTTTCATCTAGAGAAAAGCTAACAAAATTCCAATCAAATGACTTTAAGCACTTTGACAATACCACAGGATGGACTAATAAATATGTGGCATAAGGACATAATTTTTCAAGTGTTGAATAATAAAATAAGATTTAGCATGACACTGAGACGTTGTCACACAAAAGTTCAACACCAAAAAATCCTGCTGATGTTGCACCTGTGCTCACAGGATGTTTGCTACTTATTCATTGGTCTATTTTAGGTTCCACATGAAGTAATATACCTTCTATGTTCACTTCCATGAGAAATTGCTCCAACTCCTAACAGTGAATGCAAACAAGACGTCTATATATATATATATATATATATATATATATATATATATATATATATATATATATATATATGTGCTCCTCATTTTTGTATAATTAACACAAAGAGAACACTCAGTAGTTCTACAGCCAATTAGTGATCCTATACAGAGATATCTAAGACAGGAGATAGCACAGCAACATATGTACAGATACATGAGAGATATAATATAAAGGAAACACGATAAGCATTGCCTTACACACTGAAGAAAAGCATTAAACGTAAGCGACATGTTTAGACCCTTGTACTAATCATCCTTATTCAAACTCATTGTAGCTCACTTGTAAATATTTACTCCGCACTCTCTTCTATAGACTCATTGTGGGAATTAACCCAAAATACTTCTGTGTGCATTTACAGATCATCTCTGTTTCATCCCTACTTCCTCTAATCTCTCTCTCTCTCACACTCTCTCTTTCTCTCTTAGTTTCATATCCTTTATGGCAAAATGATTGCTATAAAGATCAGAAATATTCTGCTCTTCAGGTTGCCTTCACTTTTCTTCAGTCGCAGCATTAAAAGACTGGATACTTCTTTTCTGTTGGCGAACCACTAGCCTTCTTCCAACAGGAAGAAAGGCTATTTGCATTCTCTCTCTGGACACTGCAAACAAGATTGTCTTGTACACGTGCCCTATCATGTTCTGGCATTTTATTAAAATGGCTGCCTAATGAAGTGTCAAGACTAGCAATGCTGAATTCTGAAGTGCTGGGAAAAAATGAGAATGAAGGAGCAAATAAACAGCGCTGTTCTTTAAACTTACTATTATTATTTATTTTTTTTTTTTGCAGGCAAGCCCCCCACATCCAACAAACTTATGTGTACCAACTCCAGGATCACCGAAACTCAGAGTAATGGGAATATTTGAAATAATAGCAATCTTGGAGTTGATATAAGTAAGCCTGGATTTTTGGTCTTTGCGTTCTACATTCCAGGACTAATCATTGTAAGTTATGACTTTCTAAGAAATTTCTACAAGTAACACATGGGCACAGTAGATGCCAACTAATCACCATGACCCTTAGTCTACATTTCTGAGATGAAAATCTTCACAACTTTTTCTGCAGAGTTTTCTCTTGAAATTAACTACATGGATAGTCCTTTCCTTACCATATCTTAATAGCTATATATCTACAGAATTAAGGATGTTACAGAACTGACATCACATATTTGAAATACTACTCATCTACACATATTCTGCAATCATGAGTTGTGTATTACAGCCCACTGTCAGAAATGAAATCATCAGATATCCCCTGCCCCATGAAAACAGACTTCAATGTATTAGTCACACTTCAAGTCGTGATGGATGTCAGTCTGATTATATCAGGCCATGAAATAATCATCCACTGATATGAAATACAAGGCTGCTCTCTTTGAATGCATATGTGTCCATGCGCCTCTATAAAATATATGTAGCTCAACTGTAAGTATTTTAAAGAAAAATGTTTAACTCACCATTACAGAGTACTATACAAGAATTTGAGAACACATGTATGATAGATATCAGAACAGTTTTAAATGATGATTCTATACATAGTTATTATAATTTAACATATACATCGAGTGGAGCAATGAAAGAGTTAAAAGTTACAAGTGATTTTCACTTAGTGAAACCAGAAAAAAGGGAGAAACATGGTTATTATGAAACAGGAGTGATATATACCTAAACTTTTACAGACGTTGAATAATGGAAATAGTTATAAACAAGTTATACTCAATATCTTTATAGCATACAAATGCCTGGATGATGAAATAATACACTTGTTGACTGGTTTGATAGATATGTATGTGTATGTTTTTCTAGTGAATGATAAAGCAAAACTAGAAATTTTTGGAAGGGATTCCAAAATCTGTAAAAGTGAAAAAAAAAAAAACCTTTCAAACAGCAGTGCCCTCTAAACTTTCAAAAAATGGAGCCTATGTCAACATATGTTGATTCCAGTTTTAATAGTGTAGTACAAAATATTGAGTTGTATCTAAAGGATTCTTGTCATTTTCATAATGAACTGTGCTACTTAAATTAAAATCCTGACTATACTGATATTAAAGCTTGCCACTTTTGATGTTGAAAGCTTGTATGCATGCATTATGCAGGTTGAAAGAATAAAGATGATGAGACATTTATTGTCTAGACTGTAACATCAGTAGCAAATAAGTAGTTTTGATATGTACACTTTTGAACATGCTTTTGAATAATAAGAAATGGCCTTTTAGGGAAAAATGTTATAAACCATTAACAGGTATGGGGCTGTGTTAACTAAAGCATTTGCTAACCCTGTCTTGTGTGTATGGGAGCAAACCATTTTAATCCATATTCGTGGATTTGGTAGCATTTGCTTTTACAAGTGCTTTACTGATTATATTTTGATGATTTAGTCAGTCTTTGAAAACGAATATAAAACATTTGTTGGCATTGAATGAGAATGCTACTTCTTTGGAAATTACTTCTAGTATAACAAACAGCATTCTTTTTATGTGGAAACAAATTCAAAGTTGATAATGTTTTGAGACTGAAGTTCACTAAAAACTGATATCTATTCATAATTATTTTATTAAAACAGCTGCCATCCTGATTTCATGAAGAAAGACTTGTTTAAAAGTTAATTAGTCCATTTGTCTAGATTAACCACTCACTTTCTAGATTTTTAAACGAAATGGTTAACTTAGGGAAAATGATTTCACAGGGTAGATATAGGAGAAAATGGTCAGAGGATGTAGCCAGGGATGTGATTTAGTGCAGAGTTTATTCTCCAGTTTTCACGTGATCTGAGTAAGAAAACTGCATTAATTGACAAAAACAAAGGTTTTGTGTATTATATTTGTCCGCTCTTTAAAGCAAATTCAGGTGAAATTAAAAAGATGATAAATAATAATTGGCACATTTTGATGGGTAAACCAGAATTACAGGCAATGATATGGGCAAAGATTATTATTTTTAAATTGTAGATTATCTGATTTGAAATATATTTTAGAGCATAAAAAATCATGCAAAGTTCCTAATGAGTCTCAAGACCATTAGGTACTTTGTGGTTTCTGTAACATGTATGGTCATAGGCAATTGCAAATTTAAATCTGACTAATACTAACATTTTGTTTTGTGCAAAAGTGCATTATGATGGTAATATACGAGGTCTGGTTTATATAAGCAGATTTCAGGAGGCTGTTTTAACAAAGTACAGACAGACTAGATGTGGTCTATTCTGCATGAGGTCTAGGTCATAACTGATTTCTGTAAAACAGGTATTTCCATATGATGTGCAACACACTTTGATTAGTTCACCACTTGTATAACTTATAGAAAGGCGTTATAACATTGAAAGGGGGATTTTTCATATGGGTGTATAACCTTACTGTTAATAAGCAAAACAGAATGATTTATATGTGATGTGATTTTCAGCCCTTCCAGAGAAATCAGGTGGCATACAGATCTCAGGGAGATTAGACCATATTGATGTGCCATAGCTGTATATTATTTATTAGCCCTTGTCTTACATTTGATATCTTTGGCTCACCTCAACATTTCTCTTTTCTGTTCTGTTAGCCTGATGTGTATGTAGCTGAATATCATGCAGACAGCCCAGCATCACTGAGGATAGCATTTGTAGACTTGACTGCATTCCATTTCTTATGGATCTTAAAGAAGTCTGACTATTCTAAGTTTGTATGTCAAAGACTGGCTTTCTGCAGGTTCATTCTGCTATATAATGCTTGAAAACTCTACCCATAGCCTTAAATTAAACAGTTTATTTACTGAGTCTTATTAGGAGGTGTCCAACACTTGTAAAATTGTTTTATGTGCTTTTATACCAGATTTTTTTTTTTATGGTTAGCTGACCTAAGCCACTTTGTAGGTAAAAGATGTGACCTGACACAACATCCAGTTTCTCTAATATTAAGGAAAACTTTGAATCCATTGTGATATCTCTTGTTTTTAACATTCAGTGTTGAAATTAAAAAAAAAAACATGTCTATCCACAAAATAAAATAACAAATATTTAACTAGATTAGCAAAAAGGCTTAAATTATGCAACTGTCTTTTCAGGATCAGCAGTGACCAACCCTTAAATTAAAGAATACAAAACAAAGTGAAAACATCCTTGCTGCATCTGTGAGTGTGCCTGCAGTACGGACAAGTGCAGCACTCAGTAATGAAAAGGCATTTTATTCTGAGAGACTTGCTTGGCTAAAATCACCTGCATTCGAAGCTGAAGTTAAGTACAAACTTGGAGTTTTAAAAGTACTGTTTTTTATTTCTTCTGTGCCTAATTGTGTGTTTCACTGAATAGTGTGTGTGTTGTGCCTCTCTCTGCTATAAGAGGGGGTGGTGGTCTTCTCACTTCTTGTTATCTGATATTTCACTGTTAGCCTAGAGGGATTCCTTTGTACTTTATTTGCTAGCCACAAACTTTGAGAAATCATTTATGCTCAACTTCTGAGAGACTTGCTTGGCTATAATCACTCGCATTAGAAGCTGAAGTTAAGTTAAGCTGCAGTTTTAAAAGTACTGTTTTTTATTATTTCTCTACCTAATTGTGTTTCACTGAATAGTGTGTGTGTGTGTGTGTGTGTGTGTGTGTGTGTGTGTGTGTGTGTGTGTGTGTGTGTGTGTGTGTGTGTGTGCTGTGTCTCTCTTTGCTATAAGAAGGGGTGGTGGACTTCTCACTTCTTCTTATTTGATATTTAACTGTTAGCCTAGAGGGATTCCTATGTACTTTAAGTGCTAGCCACAAAGTTTGAGAAATCATTTTATGCTCAACATCTGAGAGACTTGCTTGGCTATAATCATCTGCATTAGAAGCTGAAGTTAAGTACAAACTTGCAGTTTTAACAGTACTGTTTTTCATTTTTTCTGTACCTAATTGTGTGTTTCACTGAATAGTGTGTGGGCTGTGTTTCTCTCTGCTATAAGATGGTGTGGTGGTCTTCTCACTTCTTCTGATCTTATAGTTAAGGGTTAGCTTAGAGGGATTCCTCTGTACTTTAAGTGGTAGCCACAAAGTTTGAGAAATCATTTTATGCACAACTTCTGAGAGACTTTCTTGGCATTTATCACCTGCAGTAGAAGCTGAAGTTAAGTACAAACTTGCAGTTTTAAAAGTACCGTTTTTCATTTTTTCTGTACCTAATTGTGTGTATCACTGAATCGAGAGTGTGTTGTGTCTCTCTCTGCTATAAGAGGGGGTGGTGGTCTTCTCACTTCTTCTTATTTGATATTTAACTGTTATCCTAGAGGGATTCCTCTGTACTTTAATTTCTAGCCACAAAGTTTAAGAAATCAGTTTATGCTCAACTTCTGAGAGACTTGCTTGGCTATAATCACCTGCATTAGAAGAAGAAGTTAAGTACAAACATGCAGTTTTAAAAGTACTGTTTTTCATTTCTTCTGTACCTAATTGTGTGTTTCACTGAATCAAGAGTGTACTGTGTCTCTCTCTGCTTTAAGAGGGGGTGGTGGTCTTCTAACTTCTTGCTATCTTATATTTAATGGTTAGCTTAGAGGGATTCCTCTGTATTCTAAGTGCTAGCCACAAAGTCTGAGAAATCATTTTATGCTCAACTTCTGAGAGACTTGCTTGGCATTTATCACCTGCATTAGAAGCTGAAGTTAAGTACAAACTTTTAGTTTTAAAAGTACTGTTTATCATTTTTGTCTGTACCTAATTGTGCGTTTCACTGAATATAGAGTGTGCTGTGTCTCTCTCTGTTATAAGAGGGGGTGGTGGTCTTCTCACTTCTTGTTATCTGATGTTTAACAGTTAGCCTACAGGGATTCCTCTGTGCTTTAACTGCTAGCCAGAACGTTTGGGAAATTATTTTATGCTCAACTTCTGAGAGACCTGCTTGGCTATAATCACCTGCATTAGAAGCTGAAGTTAAGTACAAACTTGCAGTTTTAAAAGTACTGTTTTTCATTTTTTCTCTACCTAATTGTGTGTTTCACTGAATAGAGAGTTTGCTGTTTCTCTCTCTGCTATAAGAGGGGTGGTGGTCTTCTCACTTCTTGTTAACTGATATTTAACTGCTAGCCTAGAGGGATTCCTCTGTACTGTAAGTGCTTGGCACAAAGTTTGAGAAATCATTTTATGCTCAACGTCTGAGAGACTTGCTTGGCTATAATCTCCTGCAGTAGAAGCAGGAGTTAAGTACAAACTTGCAGTTTTAAAAGTACTGTTTTTCATTTTTTTTGTACCTAATTGTGTGTTTCACTGAATAGTGTGTCTGCTGTGTCTCTCTCTGCTATAAGAGGGGGTGGTGATCTTCTCACTTCTTCTTATCTTATATTTAACTGTTAGCCTAGAGGGATTCCTCTTTACTTTAAGTGCTAGCCACAAAGTTTGAGAAATCATTTTATGCTCAACTTCTGAGAGACTTGCTTGGCTATAATCGCCTGCATTAGAAACTGACGTTAAGTACAAACTTGCAGTTTTAATAGTACTATTTTTCATTTTTTCTGTACCTAATTGTGTGTTTTACTGAATAGTGTGTGTGCTGTGTCTCTCTTTGCAGTTTGTTCCCACCCACCCTGCCTGTTCTTGTTTTGGTGTTAGTGTTGGTGGCTCTGAAATTGCCTGCCCCTCCTGTAAGTCTGTATTTGACCACTCCTCCTGAGTCCATCTTGTTTGCTCACTTAACAGAATACAGTGAGATCATATTCTGAGTCTAGTGTTCACTTTACTTAATACAAAGATAAAAATTGAAAAGTCCAACCCACTTAGGTTATTCCTTCCTCCCTCCCTGCACTTTACAAACAAAAACAAAAAATGCACTTTATTCATCTGCTTTTACTGTATTTGTGTTTCCTCCTACTTTATTTTGCTTTTGCCTCTTCTTTAAAGTACTCAATTTTATTTATTCTGCTGCATTTATTACTGCTTGATAGTAGCCTGATTAAATTGTAACTGTTATTCTAAATCTTTTGGTTTAAACACTTGTGCTTCATACCGGTTGTTTTACATTAACAAGGTTTGTTGTCTGCACTGTGTGGCAGGACTGGTAGCTTACATCCTTCTAAGCTGGGAATTGCTGATTGAAGGCTCAGTGTCTGCTATTCTAAAAGTGTATTAGTTCTGGTTTAAGCACTTGGGCTTCAGACCAGTTATTCTACATTAAGAAGGTTTGTGGTCTGCACTCTTGTGGATGGAGAGGCTGGATTCTGCCCTTCTGAGCTGGGAATTTCTGGTCACAGGATTATTGTGCCTGCTTATTTGAACTGTTTCTTTCTGAAATTGGTGTGACTTGTTGCTGTAGCATAGAACCAGATTCAGGCCTGCTGAGTCTAGCTTTGTTTGTATAACCTGCGCACTGATCCAGGCCATCTTTTTTTGGAGAAGGTTCTCCTGCACCCTAGTAGCGGGAGTGTGCAGTTAAAACTTGTCTGATTGAAGACTGCTGGAACAGGCTCAGTTTTGAGCTGTTTTCTGGTTAATTGGGTACCTTGTTTAAATCAGTTTGTTCATTTCCTATTGTTATATATATATATATATATATATATATATATATATATATATATATATATATATATATATATATATATATATATATATATATATATAATTGCACTTTATTCAGCTGCTTTTACTGTATTTGTGTTTCTTCCTACTTTATTACTAGGGGCATTGACTACAACTCTGAACTGAGATATTTAACAATAAGCATCCTTTTCTGTGCATTTAAAGTGGATTTTTTTTTATTGCATCTGCTTTATTTTCTAAAAAAATATATACTTGTTTCCCACCTTTCTAAGCTAGTGTAGTCCAGTTTTCAGGTTAGTGCTGAATTCAGGGCTGTGTTACAAATCTCTTCCTTTGCCCATACCTTACTTGGATAGAATGAAGTTTCTCTGTTCACCTATAAGAGAGGGGAGATTTGAGCAACCTCTCTGTCCCTGGAGGAGTGGTTCCAGCCCAGAAGTTAGTAGTTTATTGGCCATGTCAGGCTAATTTCAATGTCGTTCATTTCCCTACTATAAAAACCTCGTTTGCATGGTTTTACGCACCGGGCAGAGCCAGTTAGCTAGGGTATAACTATTCCCGGCTCCACAAAGTCTCCTCTTCAATTTTTCCCTTGGAACTAAACAAACTTTCAACTTAAGCACTCAAGCCATTCATTTCTCAGTCTGGCACTTGCTCAAAACTTATAGCAAGCACTTATAAACCCTAGAACTAGACCCCCCTATACTGTACAGAAGGACAAGGCTCTCTATTTTTACCAGCTATTCAGTAAAACAGTTCACTGTACCTATCCAGGCTTATCCAAAGGGCAGTTTCAGGTGTACTCTCCAGTCTGACTGGTGAATTTGGGCATTTTGAGGCAATTTTACAACTGCCTCATGTACACAGACAACCCTCTCCTCCTACCACCAAACACTAATACGTGCGAGAGATGCAATTATACAGCCAAATTGGAGGCTAAGCTCTGTCTACCCAAGACTGGATCAGACAGTCAAGAGGAGAAGGAAATACTGGCATCCCACCACCAGTCTCACATAGACCCATTAAACTATCACTGGCAAAAAACACACATAAATACATGAAAGCATACTTGGATGCTCTAAATAAAAATCTGCAAAAGCAACAGAGACCTCCAAAGCAGACATCCAAGCAGCCTCCACCACCCCCCCAACACAAACCATGAAACATATACTTCACAAAACCAGCGTGCCACACAATCACAGCCCTTAAGGCAAAATAGCATACCCAAATACTAGTAATAGGTGACTCTATAGTCAGGTACACTGATGGCCTACTCACTAGGCTGAATAAGGAGAAGGTTACTGTTAGCTGCCTGTCGGGTGCCAGGATCCACCACATAACACAAGCATTCAGGTCACTCCAGAACAAATACAAATATGACTCTGCCATTGTCCATGTTGGTGTGAATGACCTGAGCCGTACCTCCCTGGACTACATGAAAAGAGACATGGAAGAGCTCTCTGATCACATAGCCCAGGCTGGTATGACCCTGACCCTGAGTAGCATCCTGCCCTCACCAAGAATGATACAACGGTATAAAGAAAAAATGATCAGTTTCAACAATTGTCTAAGTTTCTGGTGTCATTCAAAGGGAATCCAGTGTCTATCCACCTGGGATGACATGCTCGACAAGCCACGCTGCTTCGCTAGAGATGGCTTGCACCTGTCACCTTTAGGATTTTGAATATTGTCCAAGGCTCTTGCCACCCCCATAGTGCAAGGCTCAAAAGACAAACCCACCACTGTAAATAGCACAAGTAACAAAACACTGAGGGTAATGCTACTCAATGCCAGAAGTCTAAACCTTAAAATGCATGCACTTGAGGCACTCCTTAGTATGGAGAAAATCGATATATGTGCAGTAACAGAAATCTGGTTTAAGGCTCCAGAGAGCACCCCAGCACTACAAGGCTACAACTCATACCATACATTTTAGCCACAGAACCCAGACCGAAATACAAAAGGCAGGAGAGTATCCTTATTCATCAAGGATACCCACACCTCCAGATTAGTGGCACAGCACAATGCTTCAGAGATCATGCACGTGCAAATAACAATGGGCAAACCTGCAATTCAAATTGTAGCTTGCTACAGATCACCCACCATGTCCCAGGAAATATTGGGTGATTTCAACTATCCAAATATTAACTGGGAGAACTACTCAAGTACTAACTCCCTTGCCCAACATTTCCTAGAATTTATGAACTCAAACACCCTGGATCAACTGGTCAACACTCCCACCAATGGTGACAACATACTGGACCTTTTCATTACCAACATGGGTGACTGGTTTTCCACACCAGAGGTCAGTCCCTCGCTGGTTAGATCTGACCATAAAGAAATCACTTTGGATATCCACATTCTGCCCGCACCCCAGGACAAGAAACCACCATGAAAAACTTTTCAAAAGCAAACTTCACGTTACTTAAGACCAAGGTGGAAAGTTTCAAAGCCCCCATGCTAAAGGATAACACTGTCCAAGCTGCAAAATCCTTTACTAATGCATTATACAGGCACCTAGAAGAATGCATGGATCGTGCTATACCAAGCAAAACCAAGACTCACTCCTCCAAGAAAAGGAAACCAATCTGGTGGACCCCTGCCATAAACAAGCTATGCAATAGAAGGAGGAAACTAGTACAGAAATGAGTAAAATCCCAAGAAGGCAAGGCATCCCTGATCAGTATCAGCAAGAAACTACGATCCCTCATAAAATTGTCCAAGGCGAGCCTCAAAAGAAAAATTGACAAGGACTCCAAAGATAACCGCAAGGCATTATTTAGCTATGTCAAGAAGATTCTTGTGGCAATGCTCAGATCTGCTTGGAGTTAATGCAGAATGGCACAAAATACACTGAACCAACCAATACTGCCAACATCCTGGCAGACAGTTTCAGTGCAAACTTCAACCCCCTCTGACACCCAAAAGGGCTCATAACCATACCAGAAGAATGTAGAGCCCCTGAAATCACAGACACTCAAGTTAAAACAGCCCTCTCCAAAGCCAAAAGCACAGCATCAATGGGACCAGATGGTGTCCCAGGCTGCATCCTACACAAGCTCAAAGATGAACTAACCCCTCACCTAAACACACTGTTCAGACTCAACCTCTCCACAGGCTATGTACCCATAGAGTGGCACACAGCAATGGTTATTCCGCTCCAGAAAGGTGGAGCCACAACTGACCCCGGGAACTATTGCCCTATAAGCCTGACTAGCTTAGTCTGAAAGGCTATGGAGCACATCATCATGTAACTCATTAACAGAGACATTGGGAACCTCCAAACACTGGACCCTACCCAGTTAGGCTTTGTTAAGGGCAGATCATGCCTTGTAAACCTGGTGGACTTCTTTGAGACAGTTACCAAGGCTATAGACAAGGGAAAGGGGTACACACAGCATACCTAGACCTCTCAACGGCCTTTGACACCATTCCCCATTCTGGTATTATAGACAAGCTCACCAGCCTGAACATAAACCCCTAGGTCACAAGATGGGTTGCCATTTGGCTCATGGACAAAACCCACATGGTGAGAGTTGCAGGAGCTAGGTCTGACTCTAAACCGGTTACAAGTGGCGTTCCCCAGGACTCAGTCCTAGGACCCCTCCTGTTTGGCATATACTTCTCAGAGGTACAGGCAAGCACAGGAGGACTATGGCTGACCAAGTTTGCAGATGACTGTAAACTACGGGCTATAACTGACTCTCCAGCTGACACAGACATTCTCCAAAAGGGTCTCACTGAGACGATACCTGGTATCAAAATCATGGCCTCAAGCTAAATGCCAAAAAGTGCATAGTCATCCCCTTTGGAAAAAACAAAGCACACACAAACTACCACATAGGTGGTAGCCCCCTAAATATGGAAAATGTAATAAGGGATCTAGGGACCCAAGTAGATAGTAATCTCTCCTTTGATAATCACATTGCCAGAGTGGTTAGAAACTCCTTCTATGTGGCCCACCTAATCACAAAAGGGTTTGCATCCAGATTAAAAGAGGTCATTGTCCCCCTCTACTCATCACTCATCAGACCCATCATAGAGTATAATGCCCCATTTAGGATGTACCTTACAAGACACCTACAACAGCTGGAAAGACCACAGACGTACCTCACCAAGAAGATCACTGGCCTCAAACAGATGCCCTGTGCAGCTCGACTGAAGAAACTCCAACTGTACTCAGTTGCATACCGACTACTCAGAGGTGATCTCTGCCTGACATACAAGGCCATGTCCAACCCAGAATTGATGGAGATGCTCCACCTATAGAAAACCTTATCCACTCGAGCCACATGCTATAGGGATCTAAACCTCACAACAACACTAAATAGAACGTGCTGGAGGGATAGATTGCTATCCCAGAGACTTCCCATGCTTTGGAACAAGATTCCAATCTACATTAGGCAGAGCTCTTTGCTAACACTCTTCAAGAGGAACAGAAAGTTTACCCCGGGGATCACTTCAGTGGCTGTGCTGGACAGAGGCACAGGGAACTAACCTAAGGGGGTGGCAAAAGCCAACACATTCTGGCTAGGCTTATAAATGCCTTTGGGCAGATAGCCTAGTACCTACCTATGAACCTATGAACTTATATTATGAGTTAGAACTGCTTTCACTGTACCCTGAGGAATATGATGATGGTATTTTCACTCATCTGCTTTAGTCTGCATTCCTTCCTATATTCTTTATTGGAATAATGCTGTTTCTAATTATATCCTGTCATTGATGGTATAAGGAAGGGATCTATCCTATCCTCATTTCATTTATAAATTTTGATTGGATTCTGTGTTCAGATGCATAAAGCAAAATATTGCAATTTGTCCTGTAAAATACAAATTAATCCCGGTTAAATTACTTGTCTACCAGACAGAATTTAATGAGAGTTTAGCCTGCTAGGCTAGAGCATGACTCAGGTCTCAGCATCTCAAGGACTTATTACACTTGGTGTTGTTTAAGTCTTCAGTGATTGTTCCGTGTTATCAGACTACAAAGTCTACAGAAAGTCTACAGAAACAACATGCATTTTCACATTAGAACTTGCATTAATGCAGATCTTTCCACTTTTGAACTGATGTGACCAATTGGTGGCCTTTATTATCTGCTTGTTGATCTTGAATGTAAACTCCAGAACCATAAATAATGTCATGTTTGATGTAGTCAATGACAGTGCTGTCAGAGATTTGGAAAGGTAGCCCTCACTCCACCTTCTCTATATGCTACTTATTAAAACATGGGCAGACATGGCTACCTCAAACTTTTCCGTTAGTTTTTTATGTTTGGCAAAGGGATAGGTCTCATATCACTTTTAATAATCTTGTCCATCCTGTGCCACAAGGCAAGGATTTGTCTCCAAATCAAGAGGATTATTATACAAGCCATGCCACGCTTCTCTTCTAAACGTCTTCCTGACATCATCCAGTCAGATATCTTGGTAGTCTCTAGGTTTGTATTTAGCATTCTTTCTCGACAACACCTATGTTAATTTCAGTGCACTTTTGTACCTGTCTTTGGGAAGCATACTTACTCACATGAGAACATTTTTCCTCTTTTTAGAATTAATAATCTTGGTCAAGATCTATAATATTAATGGCATTACTCCCAAAAATGATAATAAAATTAATCTTTTGCACAGTCTTCCATAATTCCAGAGGAGGTTTCAGTTCATGTATGTTCCAAACTTAAATACTGAATGGTATCAGACTTCATTTTGCATTATATCCTAATCACAGGAAGGTTTATACATAATTATCAGAGTACTGTGCAAATCAAATGCTCTACCCCTGACCTATATCCCCATCATCTGCTTTGCCTTCTTCAGCCCAATCTGACAAAATCCTTAACCTCATACAATTGGACTAATGGTCTTTGTTGCAAAATAGGCAGTTCCTACAGCAAATGTTCATGGCCATATTCCCTTCTATGAAATGCCAACTTTGCTTTTTAAGCAAAACATGCTTCCTAAGTTATGGTTTCCCTTGATCTTACAAATATTTCACTACACGCATGGCTTCTACCCCATCAGCAAGGATCAAGTCAACCCAGCTCAAAATTGGATAAAATGTTTATTTTACACCTGTTTCTTTCTGTAATATAATTCCTGCGGAGAATAGCTCCTGTAGTCAGATGGGAAGTCTGCTGACATCATAGATGACTTTTGTGTCAAGAGTTGTAGCTGCCTATATTTTAGTGTCTTCCTTTGATAAGCTGTGACTTCTTCGTACTTTCTTCTTCATCATATTGAGATTGTATTCTATGGGTACATTCTTGCATGTCCTGTTTTTGGTTAATGTTTTTGTACAACTGTGTCTCAGTAAAGGTTTGGAAAAAATAGATGTGCTGTGGTCCTGCTCACATTGTATTGAATTCTGTAACATGATTCATTCTTTTGCTGGTTTTGTTTTACTAGCTGAAGAGGATTTTTTATTTAGCATATCTCTGTTTGATACAAACCAGGACCAATTCCAATTGGTCTCCATTCCCACCCACCCCTGCACTCCCTCAATTTATACTTATAAGCCACACCCCTACTACTCCATTAATCAAAATAAAATCCCTCCTCCTCGCTACACCAAACGCCACCCCATCCTCACACACCTTACATATCAATTCACCCACCATTGAATTACATTTACTCCTCTCCCTACAACATTATTCAGTGAAATAAATGAGTTACATCAAACAACTGATATGGCCACTTCAAATTATCACACCAAGTGGAACAATCCCATGCCCTGTCAACATACTACTAAAGCCTTAGGCCTGATAACATATCTAATAACCTCACTAATGCTACTAATAGTAGCAACCAGGATCACTTCATGTCAGTCAGAAATCCCCAACCCCACACCCCCAGGCCACTCCACCTCTAACTCCCCAACCTCTGCCTGTCAATACAGCTAACATATTTATAGGTAGTTCTATCTTCACTAGCACAGCCTTAACACAGATGAAGCCCCCTTTGCTAAGCTACCAAAACGCTACCGCTATCTCCTTGAAATATGACAAAAATATTAACAATCTGTTGAAATTTATAGTAGAAATAGCCTCAAATTTAGCCCTAAGTGGAGACATTCATCCCAACCCTGGCCCTATTACCAACTCCCCAACCTTAACCTATACCCCTCAACTTAATGTTAACCAGGCATCAATCATTCCCAATAGGAACTGAGCAGATATCTTAATACTGAATATGAATATAAGAAGCATTAACAACAAAATCCATGACCTTCATGCTAACATCTCTCTTTACTCACCTGACATCACACTACTTACAGAGACATGGCTAATCCCAAACACCAACAGTAATGAAATTCTACCACCAGGTTACAACATTTTACGTACTGACAGAACAAACAGAAGCGGTGGTGGTGTTGCACTACTGTTTAAAAACCATCTCAATAGAATCAATAGTTGTCACTACCTTAGAACTTAAAAATGCAGAAACGATAACTGTCAAGCTAAACATTAACCCCAAAAAACATATGTACATATAATAGGTCTCTATATGCCACAGGGGGATAATATCCCAAAGCTAGAAAAATTCTACAATGGTGTAGCAATAACCTACTCCGGGAAACACTGATAATGGGTGATCTCAATATAGACTGGTCTGACTGCAATTCTCCAAATCCCAAGCATTGCATAAACCTACATGGCTTCTCTCAACTCATCCAAGAACCAGCCAGAATTAACAAATTCTCCAACAAACATTCCACTTTAGACTGGATGTTAACAAACAGACCAGCCCTTTACCCCTACTCAGGTTGTCTCCCAGACTCCCTCAGTAATCACTATCCCACGTATTTGGTCAGAAAACCAAAGAGCCTATTCTACTACAAATAAGAAACAAAATGGAACTTAACCCCAACAAACTTGTAGACATGCTTAAACATTGTAATTGGACACCATTAAAACACCTACAACTACAAGAAGCTGTTATTTACTTCAACACAACCTTCCTCTCCATTCTAAACCTCCAAATGCCCACTAGATACATACGTGTAAAATCTAACTATGCCCCATGGCTACAAAAAGAAACACTAAATCTTCTCAAATGTAGAGATAAGGTATGTACTACCTGGAAATCAAATCGCAAACAACACTACAAACTTACCGGGAACTTAGGAGCAAAGCCAAGAAACAAATCAAAATAGATAAAGTTAACTACTATACTGAAATACAGTCCAGGCACCACAAAAATTCTGGTCCACTATAAACAACGTCCTTCTACTAAGTAAAACAGGAACACCCCCTCCCACCACTACCAACAACTCAGACAATATTGCTACTCAATTTAACAAATATTTTACAGAAACCATCCTAGAACTATCCAAAAATCAAACTCCCTCAACAACCAAACCCTCCATCCCCACAAAAAATAACTCACCAATATTCTGTCTCCAGCCAGTGTAAACTAACACTATCAAAAAACTACTGAAAAAATTAAAACCCACCAGACTGGCTGCAGATGGTCTACCTACCGAATACTTACAATTAACAGCAGAAGGTATAGCATACCCTGCCTCACTACTAATCAACAGATCCATAGCTGAACAACAGCTCCCTCCCATCTGGAAAACCTCTTGTATCATTCCCCTACATAAAGGTGGCTATCAACTGAACTAAATAACTACAGACCAATTGCAATATTGTCACCACTATCTAAAATTCTTGAAAGAGTATTTCAGAAGCAAGTTACCAACTACCCACTCACTAACAATCTTCTAACAAATACCCACCATAGTTTCAGACCATACCACAGCACAACAACTGCACTAATGTCTTTCACTAACACTTTCAACTTCCACAGAACTAATAATAACTATGTCTCTTCTATTTTCCTAGACTTGTCAAAAGCTGTTGATATGGTCTCTCATACTAATCTAAATACCCTCACTGCCCTACATTTCTCTAACTCTACACTTGCATGGTTCCAAGATTACCTCACAGGGTGGCAGCAAGCAGTCTCCTGGCAGCAAATTATTTCTCCCCCACTACCAGTCACCACTGGATTTCCTGAGGGCTCTATCATAGGCCCACTTTTATTTTCTATATTTACTAACAACCTCCATCTGGCAACCACTCATGCATCTCTCATCCCATATGCAGACGATTCCACAGTGATCTGTTCTGCACTCTCTCTGCTGGAACTTCAGACTAAAACTCAAACAGGCTTTAACGAAGTTGAGTCATGGCTTACAAATGCTAACCTAATCTTATACCCTAAAAAAACAAACTAATGATCTTCCTACCTATTAAAGCTGTTCCTCCCCTAACACCTTCTTCATTATCATAGCTAATATAGTATTCCCAAAGTGTATATCCAATGTGCTTATCAAAGCTAATATAGTATTCCCAAAGTGCATACTTTAAATGTTGAGCAGATAGTCTGCTTTGTGCGATATGCATGCAGGAATAGTATGTATGTCACACAATGAGAAGACCACTTGCTCATCAATATAATTGCAGCATAATACAGTGTGAGATATAAATACAGAGTGTGTACAAAAAGCCCCAGTTAAGGGGCACTCAGTGTCAAACCCAGGTCATTTGCCTTGGGAGGTAAGATTATACTCCTTCATACTAACTGCCAGGCCTTACCTGTTTAGGTGTTTTAAAGTAGTTTACTCTTATTTATATTACTAGTCTTTCAGAATATTTCTGATTGTGCCTCATATTTATGTCCTGCACTGTCCTTGAGCAAGTCAGTTAACCAAAAGGTTCTTTGGGGCATCTAGAAAATCTAGTTAGGCACCTCAATGGTCCCCCAGAATGCAAACCTAGTAACTACCCATGAACCAGAAAAGTTAAGGTGTAAAAAACTTGATTGTTATAAACAGAAACATTATCATATGAATCAAGTTATTTGGATGTTATCATTGGTTTCTTTGTTCTTTTAAATATTAACCAGTATGTTTATTATCTAGGTGTGAATAAATTTGTCAGCATAAAAGCTCTGAATTTAATGTTAATATTTTAGCTGCAAATACATTTTATTTAGCTTATTTTTGAAGACAGACACGTGTGAAATACAGTGTGTTTTGACTATAGCAGTTTGTCTAGCACTTAGTAAAGATGACTACAGCTATGTGCTGTTAAAGGGATGCATCCTGTAGTATGTAGTTTGATTCCCACAACCTTCATTTGTCTTTATGTGACTCTGCCAAGATACGGCATTATAATTTCTCTGGGGCATTTCATGAAATGGGACACCTGTGTCCAGTGGGCTGTCACAGGCTGTTAGCAAATACATCACACATTTGTCTTTTTAATTCCCAATCCAGTCACCTATGTGCTAATTAGTATTACACTGCATGTCATTTGAGTATGAATCTCAGCATGTCTATCTTTTAATTAGTTGCTAGGTGCATTTTCATTAAATGTGAGTTTAAAAGGAAGAGATGTTTACTGTTTCTCATATTAAGTTTGTTTTTAATGTGAGAATGTTTTGTTTAGAACATTGATGTCAGTATTTTTTTTCTGTAAAATTTGAACTAAGTTTTAAATGAGATCCAAATTTCTGTGATAATTGTACAAGTAAAGAAAATAGCATATACACTGACAGGTGTGAATAGTGTTTGTTGTAACTGGGAAGGGACAGACAAGTATTCGGATATTGCTGACAGAGGCCTGATTCATTACTTGTGTAGGGCTCCATTTGTCCCTGATCTAGCTTTCTGACTCTAGAGGTTTATGCTGCAACACATTCAGACCTGTACTGAGTGACATCAGACAGGATAGCTATTCTTGATGACAGACAAGACTCCCTCTCTCCCCCAAAATACTATGTTGTACTCAGTAATATTTTTGTATGACTTGTGGGTTGCTCAACAAAAGCTGTTGCTGCAACATTTATAATGTCTTTAATTGCTTAGCTTTATTCATCGCCACTAAAAAATAATTAATTCATTAATAGGTCTGGATTTAGTAATATAGTTTAAACATGCTGCAGTTTAGCAGTCTAAACATGCTACATTTTAGTAATATTATTTTTGAAATATCTTTTTTACAGCCTCCATCATCTGCAAAGGGGTTTACATTTGTCAGCTCATATAGTCATATATTTGGGGTGGCGATCAGAACCGTCTAATCTACAGTATCCAGTATATAGTCACTGTTGCATATTACTGTGATACAGTCGTCTATACAAGACTGAATTATAAAGTTCTTAAGCATCTAGTTAGAAGTTAAATCTGTTCTGGCAGTTAGCACAGAGAACTTAAGCTCCAGTGGATTAATAATCTGCTTTAAAAAAGCCACCAACTTGTTGGAATACACACGGCAAAACAACACTTTAATAAAAAATAGTAAAAATATATAAAACATGTGAGCGCTTTCACAGAGTTCTCTCTGCTTCCTCAGACATACTACAGTAACTGCTGCTCCTGTTTAAATAATGATACATCTGTGTCAAATCCAATCAGTTGACAGTATCTTGAAATAAAAATTAATAAGACATACACTATATAAACAATCAAGTCATATAGATAATGGGCTAAAAATGTATGTAAAAACTGTAACTTTGTCTCAGGCACTTACCCTGTTAAAGCATGAATTTATTATAGGGGATATAAAGCCAGAGATATAGACAAATAAATTAAAGTGGCTTGGAATGAGAGAAGAGAGAGGTACAAGCCCTATTATGACAGGACGAGAATCAGCCAGGATAACCAAAGTAACTATGTCACCAGTACCACAGTACCAGGAACCTAGAGAATGATGTATTACATATTCCATTAACATTTGCAAGTAATATCAGTACAGACTGTGATATAATTAAAAATAATTGGGACATATTGTTAAATGTGGATGAACTAGAAGGTGTTATAGGGGCTGCACCATCTTTTACCTTTAAAAACAACATGTCATTAAAAAGACAGTTGTGCTACAAGAAGTTGGATGGAGACCACTATGCAAGGTCTGATAGGCTAGGTACCTTTCCGTGTAGAAGGTGTACAACCTGCCTCTTCATATTTGGAGGGGGGCAGTATACACACTCGACTAGAAAGTCCGGCATTGATATATGCTTTTATACAGACTGTCATAGTAAGAAGGTCGTATATTTTGGTCTCTGTGCAAAATGCCCAGCCTACTATGTAGGCAAAACTAATCAGCTGCTCAAAGATAGAGTCCTAGAACATGTAAGGGACATTAAAAATAAAAAAGAGACAAGTGCGTAAGCGATGCATGTTATAAAGGAGGGAGCCACACACACCTTCAAAGTTCTAGTGGTAACACATTATACAAGAAAAAAAAGAGGTGGGAACATGAACAATAAGAACGAAGCCTCAGAACAAGAATGGATAATTAGATTTCAGGCTGACAGACCACCTGGACTAAATAGTAAGGTTTCACTGAAACCTTTTCTCAGAAACAGGGCTTTGAAACATTGATTATTATGTTTAGTCACATCTTTTAACATCTATTCATATATTCTACAGTTTTAACACTATCTAACTATATAGAGCAAGCTTTTACAGTTTTTACATACATTTTTAGTCCATTATCTATATGATTTGATTGTTTATATAGTGTATGTCTTATTAATGTTTATTTTCAAGATACTGTCAGCTGATTGCATTTGACACAGATGTATCATTATTTAAACAAGAGCAGCAGTTAATGTAGTATGTCTGAGGAAGCAGAGAGGACTCTATGAAAGCGCTCACATGTTTTATATATTTTTACTATTTTTTTATTAAAGTATTGTTTTGCCGTGTGTATTCCAACGAGTTGGTGGCTTTTTTGGAACATTATACTTTTATCGTTGGTTACTTTATCCAGATTCAGGGGATTTGTGTTTGATAATAATCTGCTTCCTCTGGCAATGTTGCAGAGTTTGAATCTTAACACTTTCATTTACCTATTTTGTCATAGTTTGCCAGCCACTCCCTAATGCCCAGCTTATTTAGTTCAGGCAATTTTATGGCAATATCACTAATACACCAAAATTTTTATGCAATTTATTTTTGAAGGGCATCAGAAGTTGCATTTATTGATGAAGCACTGAAATGCAAAGTTGTTTGCCAGCAGTCATCTATGCATTAGCAATAGCTTTCTTTTATTGTGGAATTATTCAGATGACTTTTCCATCTGCAAGGCTTGTGCATACTGACTTGGCATCTGGATGGTACAGTGGTGCAGTGGTAGCATTGTCACTTCACAGCAAGAAGTTCTCCAGTTCAATTCTTGGCTGGGGTTCCTTCTGTGTGGAGTCTGCATGTCCTCCCTGTGTTTGTGTGGGTGCTCTGGTTTTCTTTTACATTACAAAGACATGCATCTGGATTTTTCTTCCCAAGCCACAACTGAAAATTGGCTTCATTCCAAGTTGGACTTTCCTGGTTAACAAATGTTAAATAAATAATATGTTACCAGGTGGTTAATATGTCTTAGGCTCTGATAAACACTGTTCTGTGCTACATGTGGCTGGATCATGCTATGATGCTAGTGATCTTTATACAGTTTCATGTAATTCATCCAAAGCTACCAAATAAGAACATGTAATTTTTTTCTTCATAACAATAAGGGCTGTACATGGTCAAAAAATGGCTATAGCTGCTGGGGAGGAGGTAAAGGTGCTCCCTGTGGATAAAAGTACCTTATGCTGTTATCATCTAGTGATTTTTAAACATTCTTTAATCTGGCTTTTCAGTAGTATTTTTTGTGTGTGTGTGTGTGTGTGTGTGTGTGTGTGTGTGTGTGTGTGTGTGTGTGTGTGTGTGTGTGTGTGTGTGTGTATGAATTAAGTCAGAATACTTTGGCTACTGCGTGTTGGTGTGAAACTAATTTGAAATGTGACTTTGGTCATTATTAATGTTAATTTTTATAAAGACATCTGAGAATGATGCAATCAAAAATGTAGCAGTAATTGCTGGGTTTGACAGGATATCTGTGGATAATCAGGTACACACAATCAGCCAATGGCCAGATGTATTTTTTAATAATGCGAGTTTTATTGCATTTTTTTAATGATGTGAGTTTTATTGCATTTTCAATGATTGTATGTTTCAGGGGAAGTTGCTCATGCCAAGTCTGTCTGTTTACATTGTGAAAACATTTTTGTTTTGTTTAGTAAATAGTCATCAGTGTTTGTGCGATAAAACTTAAAAGAAAGATTTTAAATCAAATCTCTGTAATCGTTGTAAAATTAAACAAGAAAACATTATGCACACTGACATGTTTTTGAACAGTAAGAACAGCAATAACAGGTGTGACGTCTGAGTAAAAAGACCAGTAAACAACCAACAAAATGCCAAAAATGAAGGTCCACCAATAGCATAATAAATATATTAATTTTATTGAGCACTTTTGTCTCACAGCAGAGACTTCATCAGAATAAATACCACAACTTCAAATGCACATATATATTCATCAAACGCAACCTCATTGGCCCAAACATTAGTCACATAATTGATTAATTTAAATAATTAATTAAAACATAGGCTTGACTTAAAGTTGCATTCTTTTCACTTGTTAAAATAGTACCTAAAATCTTTATTTGCTATATAATATTGTAAAAAATATATTATGGTAAATTCATTATACAAATATCAATGTGTATGCATAATATGTTTGAATAAAATACTTTTTATATGTTTTTTCCCTTAAACTGTAACACTAATAAAATAGATGTACTTTCATTTAGACTGGTTGGGTAATTCACCCCCAATCTAAGCTGCTACATTAATTCTCTAACACTTAAAAAACATTCCCAATCTCTTCCCCATGGTTCTGTACAACATGCCCTAAAATACCAAAAAAAGAAATTTTTAAAAGAATTGCAAACAACTGTTTCTTTATACAAAGCGTTTCTCTCATTTTTATTACCAATATCATGTAAATGCTCATAATTCTGAGGATTAACTTGGGGTATTACAATTTCCCTTCTGAAAAACACCTGCAAGTTTGTTATATTACCTAAAACATGATCTGTTCTTTTATAATATAAACACATTGTTTGCAACACCAACATCAAGTTGTATCAGAATTCTTTTTATCCTCTGACCTTATCAGGCCAATAATCGAGTACAATGCTCCTTTTGATATATACCTTACCAAGGACCTGCAGCAATTGGAGAGACCACAAAGGTTCCTCATAAGGAAAATTCAAGTTGTTCCAACATCTGTCCTGTGAGGATCGTCTGAAATCACTGTCGCTTTATTGTTTCATACAGACTACTCAGAGTCGATCTCTGTCTTGCATATAAGACAATGAAATCACTGTCGCTTTATTGTTTCATACAGACTACTCAGAGTCGAATTCTGTCTTGCATATAAGACAATCTTTGACCCTGCTTTATTGGAAATGCTGCATATCTGTAAGTCAAGTGGTACATGAGTTACTCGCTCTAAAGGCCTTAACCTGGTATGTGACATTAATTGAACCTGCTGGAGGGACAGATTTGTCTCATAGAAGTTACCACACCTTTGGAACAGACTCCTGCATCATGTCAAGCAGAGCACCTCATTGGCCCTCTTCAAATGTAATCTGGGCGATTAGATGGATAACCATAAATTCATCCCAGGGGTTCCACCTGTGTCCCTCTTGGACAGGGGCAATAAGGGTAAAACTTGGCTAGGCTTGAAAGGGCCCTAGGGTCATTAGCCTTGTTACCTCCTATAATCCTATGATCCGATGATCAAAAAATGCATTACTCTTAAATAACCTTTTAAAATTGGAAACAGTTTTATAAATAAAAGCAGGTTCACCCCAATTATTTCTAAAAAGATTAATATTTTTAAAGTCAAGCCACTCTTTTTAGAAATATTTGGGGGTGAGCCTACTTTTATTTACAAAACTGCCCTTAATTTTAAAAGTTTGTTAGAGAGTAATGCATTTTCTGATCAAGATAAAAAGAATTCTGGTACAACTAAATGTGGGTGTAGCAAACATGCAAACAATGCGTTTATATTATAAAAGATCAGAGCATGTTTTTAGATAATATAACAAACTTGCAGGTGTTTTTTTCAGAAGGGAAGTTGTAATATCCAAGGAGTCATTTACCTGACTAAATGTTCTGTATGTCCAGCTTTTTAAGTCGGCAAAACAGAACAAGTTCTTAAAATTTGGATTTTGATATTGGTAATAAAAACGAGCGGAACACCTGTACAAACATACACTTGCATTTAATTGTTTTAATTTTGTTTTAGTTTTTTTGGTATTTTAGAGCATGTTTAGCAGGCGAGATTGGAAATGTTTTTTAGGTGTTTTGGAATTAATGTGGCAACTTAGACTGGGGGTGAATTTCCCACTCAGTCTAAATGAAAGTAAATCTATTGTACCAGTGTTATAGTTTATGGAATAAAATGTAAAAAGGATTTTATTCAAAGATATTTGTATGTGCATTGATGTTTTTATAATGATTTTAGCATAATATATTTTTACACTATTGTATGGCAAATGACAATTTTAGGTAATATTTTAACAAACGTGAAGAATACAACTTTAAGTCTAGCCTATGTTTTAATTAATTATTAAAATTTAATCAATTATGTGATTAATGTTTGGACCAATGGAGTAGTGTTTGATGGATATATATATATATATATATATATATATATATATATATATATATATATATATATATATATGGATTCACTTCATAACACTGAAAACTCAAAACACTGAAAATGAGAAAACTTCATAATATGGAAGACCAAAACACTGAAACTTCAAAAGACTGAAAGCTCAAAACACTGAAACTCAGAACACTGAAAACACATATCATACATATACTGAGTTTAAACAACATAAATCATAGCACTTTCCAAGTACTTAGTGTAGTGAAGTGCAATCTTGGAGTTGATATATATAAATAGCAGGGGGTGTGGGGCTGCAGCCTTCCACATGGGGGGTGCAAGGGGGCTTGCCCCCCTGCTTACACTTGGTGGAAAGTGCTATGATTTATGTTGTTTAAGCTCAGTATATGTATGATATATGTTTTCAGTGTTTTGAGTTTCAGTGTTTTCAGTTTTCAAGATTTTGAAGTTTCAGTGTTTTGGTTTCAGTGTTTTGAGTTTCAGTGTCAGTGTTACGAAGGGAATCCATATAAATATATATATATATATATATATATATATATATATATATATATATATATATATATATATATATATATATATATATATATATATATATATATATATATATATATATATATATACATTTGAAGTTGTGGTATTTATTCTGATGAAGTCTCTGTGGTGAGATGAAATTGCTCAATAATATTTATATATTTTTTATACTGTTGCTGGACCTCCATTTTTGGCATTTGCTTGGTTGATTACAGGTTTTTGAACAGTGTCTATGATAATTGGGAAGAGACAGCCAAGTAATAGGACACTGGAATGGCTGCGGGGGGGGGGGGGGGCTTGTACATTACCATGATCTGACTCTGGCCCTTATCCATTCTCACTATAACTTACCCCTCAGTGCAAACTTGGGGTATGAACTGATAAACTGGGTAACTTTTCTGGTTTGAAAAACAGGCAATGCATCTGGGATTACCCTTCCTATTCAGCCACCAAAACCAACCCTTCCTGCTCACTAATGCCTCCAGTGCTGATGTTTCTAACAAGCCAGATTAGAGTTGCAGTTGCCCTTCCTCTATTTTAAACCTAGCATCACCTGGCTTCAAAATCAAATTGTTCTGTCAAGTTTGCAGTCTGCTTCACCTTCATCCATCTGTTAAATCCCTACTTTTTCTTGGTATCCCTCCTTAATGCAGTTTGTTTGCCCTCACTCCAAAATCAAACAAGGGCCACATCCCATCTGGCATTTCTATGCAAAACATTATTTACTAATTGTTGCAATTCCTGTTTACCTCATTGGTTGCTTCATCTGAAGTGGGTCCACTTCCTTGCCTTATATATGTCAGGAGAAACATCTACAGAGATCTGAAGCATAAAAGGTGCATGGTCTGACCAGGATATCTTGTGAATGGAGGCTCCAATCACTTTCTGCAAGAGGCATTTTGGAATAAGTATTAAATTTATCCTAGTTCCTTGCCAAGATTAATTTCTAGAAAAAATATGTCTTAACTACCCCTGGGTTTAAATAGTGTCACACATGAAGTCAGTCATTAGCAGCCATTTAATTGCTTAATACCTTCTGACTTATGTAGTAATATTCCTTCTTACTAAACAGTTTATCCTCCTGATTCTTGAGAGCAAGATTAAAATCCTCCACCAATACGTAATAACTATTAAAATCAGCAGTAACCTCCAGACAGACTTTCAAAATGTTTGAAGAAACCATTGTCACTTGCCCTCTCTAACATAGATGGCAAGCAGGCGGGGTACTTCATTTAGATGTTTTAATACATAAAAACACATTGGGATGGATAGCAGCATCATAAAATATAAACAAACATGTTAACAGACAGAATTTACATACATACATGCTTACATCTCAACAGCTTATTACAAAATGGCAGTCAGAATTACACATGCTCAGTATTTATACACTTGTGCAAGCCCTTGGATAGCTTCTTAAAGGTGCACACACACACACATTGATCTACATCCTCCAACTTAAAAAGATTGCCCTTTGAGAAAACAATATTAGAGTTAGACATGCATTACTATAGATATTAGAAACAAAACACAATGTTCGTGTCCAAGTCACCGTATATCTGTTACATGGTCTGGAGATATGGCCAAATCTGGTAACATAACAATATGGACTAAATTTAGCAATGGCGACAGTCTTCAGTGAACAACTCATATCAGGAACTTCTGGATTCATCACAGGAATGGGAATATTCGCTGAAACGTCCTCTGGAATTGGAATGCCAGACAACTCACTCTGAGATAAAGAGTCTTTTTCACAGGTTATGTGCTGTGGCATAGGCTCGGATACTTGTCTCAAATGTTTCGGATTCCACCTAAACTCTGCTCCTTATGATTCTGTAATGTATGTTCTCAGTTCTGGGCAAATACTTTTCATGACTCCGATCTGATCATAACCTTTGGATGTCTGCATCCTTACCACTTCCCCTTCTCATAATGGAATGAGTGGTTTGCTGGTTTTATCACAGTAGGACTTCTGGGTTAAATGCTTCATCAACAGATTGGTTTTAACTGACCTGTTGTTCTTGATGCATGGGATCAATAGGTGACTACCAATTGGTAATATAGTCCTAGTTTGTCTCAACAGAAGTCTCTGAGCGGTTGAACCAAGGTGTTTATCATGAGGAATATTTTTGAGATTCAAGAGATTTAGGAAAACATCACTATTGTCTCATTTTGACTTCTCTAGTAACTGTTTTGCACTTTGAACTGCATTTTCTCCCAAACCATTTGACTGCGGGTACTCAGGGCTATTTGTGACATGATCAAAGTCCCATTCTTTGGCAAATTTTTTGAACTGTTGACTTGTAAACTGTGTGCCATTGTCAGAAATAACTTTGTGTGGGCTTATCCATGGTAGCCCGAGAATCTGGTTTAGCTGAAGTGGTTCCTTCTGTTGATGTGGCTAAGTACTATTACATGCAGAGCAAGATGAAAGTGCTCTCTCAATGTCTTGTGACATAGAAGGCCAAAATACTAGTCCTCTCACACTTCTTTTGGTAGAGTCGGTTCCTGGGTAACCATGATGCAAGATAGTAATGTACTCTGATTGCAAGGACTTTGAAACAATAACTTTCGAACCTTTCATAATGATACCATTTTCAGACAAAATCTCATCTCTGTATGAACAATAAGGTTGCACTTCTTGAGGTAAACTAGATAGCTTTAATTGCCATCTTTGATTTATAAAGTGGTTGAGCCTCTGTAAAACTGGATCTGTGGCTGTGTGATCTCAGCTCATCAAGCCATGTGAAAGAAAAATTTCTCACTTCAATGACTTCAAAATCAAGGTACTCATTTTTATGCTGTTCAGTAGTGTTTCTGGGTGATCAGGACAATGTATCAGCAAGATAAAGAAGTTTGCCTTTCTTGTAGATGAGAGTGAAATTATATTTTTGCAACCTCAGCATCATACATTGCAGTCTAGATAGATCTGAATGCATAAGCTTTCTCAAGATAGTGACTAAGGGTTGGTGTTCTGCTTTGATCTGGATATGTCTACCACAAATATAATCATAGAACTTTGAACATGCAAACACAATTGCCAAAATCTCTTTCTCAATCTGGGCATACTGCATTTCAGTTTGGATAAGAGTTATCGATGCATAGGCAACAGGTTGACCTTCTTGTAGAAGGACTGCACCAAAACAAAATTTCAAAGCATCACAGGAAAGCGTAACTGGCTTGCGAACATCATAATATCTGAGAGTTGGTGGACTGGCAATTCTCTGTTTCAGGGCATCAAATGCTTTTTGGTGTTGCTCTAAACAAGACCATGATATATCTTTACATGTCAGCTCTTTAAGCGGTGCTGAAAGCTGGCTGAAGTCTGGAATAAACTTGTCTAGATAGCTAACCATCCCAAGAAAATGTTGCAGGACTTGTACATTGTCTGAAGCTGGCATCTTGAGAATGGCTGTTCACTTTGAAGAGTCTGGTCATACGCCTAAACTGGTAAATAAATGACCAACATAAGTAACCTCTTGTAGCCCGAATTTGCATTTCTGTGGATTGAACTTAAGACTGACTTGGTGTGCTCTTTCCAGAACTTTTCTGAGGTTTCTGTCATGCTCAGCTTCACCCTTACCTCCTATTAGTATGTAGTCTACTATAATACCAAAAGAATACCCAGAAAAAGTTGCTCCATTGCACTTTGAAAGACTTCACTTTCAGAATTTATCCCAAATGACATTTTTAAAAATCTGTACCTGCCAAGTGAAGTACTGAAAGTAGTGAGCAATGATGATTTCTTGTCAAACTGAATTTGCCAGAATGAACTCTTTGCATGTAAGAGAAAAAACAGTGGCATTTGGCCTCAAGGCTGTGACTTCTTCGACTATGCACATTGGATGATGAGGTCTTTTTAGTGCTTTGTTCAAATATCATAGGTCAGTACATATTCTGATGACATCTGAGCTTTTCATATGAGCTACCACCATGGAAGATACCCATTCAGTTGGTTATGCAACTGGACAAATCACACCTTGTCACACCATTTTATCTAACTTGGCTTTGACTCTGTCCTGCATGGCTATTGGAACTTTCTGGGCTGGCCTGATAGCTGGACAGAGATCTGGATCTAACTTCATGGAATACACAGCTGGAAGCTTCCTTAGTATGTCTTTGAAAATATCAGTATAGGTAGAAAAAAAATACTGGGTGAAATTAGAGTAGTGGTCTTTCAAGCTAACTTGGTGGATTACCTTATTAAATGAAAGCTAAACATTTTTCCCTTCTAGAGTCATGATTTCCACCACAATTATGATAGTTGTCAATGAAACTGGATGGGGGCCCTTGCTTTGATTTGGCTGACTCACTCATGCTTCAGTTTGAATGTTCGAACTCTGAAATTTTCTGGAAAGCTCTGGGGTTTACCAGTGGGTACTGCAGGGGCTACAGTTGCTGCCATATGCTTGGGCCTGTTTCTTTCAACCAAATGCTGCATACTATCAATGTGAGCTCTAGAAATTACCAGAAGCATGCATTTCTCATTTGTAAGCATATTTGTGTGCTTTTTTTGTGAGCTCGTATATCTGACAAATCTCAATATTTATTTATTTTTATTTATTTTACATTTGTTGACCGGGATAGTCCGACTGGATACATGTCCATTTTCAGTGGAGGCCCGGGGAGAAAAGCTCCAACATAGATACATTAGAAAAATGTTACTTATAGTAAAATATTTGTGAGAAAAAGATTTTGCCAACTTGTTCAAATATGCTAGATATAGCTATAACAAATACAGAAATTCTAATACAGACTTGTTCAAACATGCTAGCTTAAGATACGACAAATACAGATTATAAGTTTAGTTTCTATCCATAGATCCTGTTGGGGTTACAGGCCCCATACCTCAGGTAAACATTTACAAAATGATATACAGGTGTCTATTTATAGTCAGATTCAGTCAAACAAGTATAGAGATTGATTGTTTCCATAATTAAAAGGTTTAGTTTCTCTACTAGGGTGAGCCAGAGGATGTTTGTACCCTAGTTTAAAGGAATGAAGTAATCAGGGCTGGAGCATGGACAAAGCCAATGTAATTTGAAATGAAGTTTTAGACTCTTCAGTAGCCTTATTCAAAGTTAAATCACTGTCACAAAGCAAAATCTTTCTCACAGCATCATTTTTAATACCACCCACAAGTCTGTATTTTATCAACTCATCCCTTATCAATCCCTTAAATCACCAAATCTACATGTTTTGGCTTTGTTTCTCAAGTCAGTTTCACCAGGCTTTTGATCCCATTGTAACATTTGTCTGCGGGTTACACATTTCTCTAAATGTATGTTTTAAGCACTCAGGGTCCTCTCTTCACTCAATGGTAACAACAATAAGATGCCCCCCCCCTCTTTTATAGATAGCAGGTGCATGCATAAATCAAAGTTCCCTATCAATGGCTTCTGACCCAGCTAAACTAAGTAGAATAAATGCCTTTGTATGGTCATCTTTATCAGAAAATGCATCCTTTATAAAAATGTTGTACTCTTGCTCAAACACCCTCCATTTCTCTGCAGTATTACTGTCAAACACAAGTGCACTGGGTTTTCGAAATCTGTCAGCCATGCCCACAAAGAATGCACAAACACACTGAAACTATGGCCCTTGTAACTATGTATGAACAAACAGTTCTGTGAGCTTGTAATAACATTCAAATGCACAATAAACTATTTCAAATACTGTACTTTGTGAAATATGCTCTGCAATGGCTGTATTCTGTGAAATAACTTTACTGTAATACTGCACAACATGTGAACACTTCATACACTTCTGATAACTTGAATATCTTTAATCAATAGGAAAAATATGTTCTTAGCGAAAATGTGGTTGTTTCTTCTTATTTTACTCATTTTATGCAATTTGGACTTTATTTCAAACATTTTCCATAGCAATTTGAATATTTTTATCAATATCAGACATATCGGTTTATGTAAATATCATTTAGAGAGTTCTATATGCCTTGTTTCATATTTTGCGAATAAGAAATAGTGCTAAGCAAGTTTTAATATCTGAAATTCATTTCTGACTTGTTTTGCAAAATATACGTACAGTAGGGATGATTCACTGCTGTATATTCCTTCAGTTCCAACCTGGTGCCCCTCGAACTCAAACTGAAGAATTTGGATTCCATCCTAGCCTCATGTCCTTTCAGATATGCTGTTTCTGACACCATGTCACTCGTCTCTCTCTAACATAGATGACAAGCAGGTGGGGTATTTTGTTTAGATGCTTTAATACATAGAAACACATCAGGATGAATAGCAGCATTATAAAATATAAACAAACTTGTTAACAAACAGACCTTACAGACATACATACTTATATTTCAACAGTTAATTACAAAATGGCAGTCAGGTTCGCACATGCTCAGTATTTATACACTTGTGCAAGCCCTTGGATAGCTTCTTAAAGGTACATACACACACATTGATCTACAGACATCATCATCATCATTATTGGGGGCATACAAATTTCCTGTCATCCATTTGTTTGCATTAATCATTCCCTCCCAAATAAGCAATCTGCCCTCTCCACTGTCCTGTATTTTCTTGGAATCAACCCAGAGGGAAGTATGAAAAAGAATCACCACCCCTTCCCCCCCTTCTGGTTTGTGATCCCCCACAACAGTACAGTACTGTACTTACTGCTTTCCAGTTTGTACAGTTCCTGGACTTTGAGCTTAGTTTCTTGAAGACATTCTATATGTGCTGTATTAAGTGCTTCGGGGGGTTAGTATAACGGTTAAGGTGTTTACCTCATGGACATATGGTACAAGGTATAATTCTCACCTTTGGAAGAGAAATTGGCTAAGTTTAAAATGGCCCACAATGGCAGCTGGTGAAATACTTACCTACGAACCTATGTAGTTTATCCCACTTAAACCTTCACATTAATCTAGCTCGCTATATTAGGTGAGAACTTTCCCACACATTTCATGAGAAGCTCTTAGTCTCTTCCTTACAGGGCATTGCTGGACAACCAACATTTCTTTGAGAAAGAGTATACAATAAACAGATGCTAGATGTAAGTCCACCTCTCCCCCAGTAAAATCAAGTGCTGACAACCAGGCTGGGACAAGGTGGCTTGGGTAAATAAATACCTATGCCTTGTCTAAGGTCAACCCTTGCAGATTTTAGCAATATTGAACACTAGAAAAATCCCCATATTTGTCTTTAATTTTTCTAATGACTATAGAAAGAAACCCCCCCACTTTGATATCCTAAACTGCATCTGCAACCATCCAGAACTAACATCTCATTCAACAAAAGTTCTGCCCATTTTCCTACCACATCCAGCAAGATATCCTGAATGTAACATAAATTCTACTATATTTTGATGATTATTTACACATAACCATTCCCTGTAATAATAAAAGGTGGAAGAGCTGAATATAACCTTTCGGTTAATGGATCGAATATATCTCCCCCATACAAACATCCAGAACTGGTACTATCTGCAAAAAGTGTACAAACTGTCTAAGATATTCGAATATCATAATGTCTACACAGAAAAATCAAATTCAAAACAGGAATAGATTTCATTATCCGCTCTTGTGAAAACAGCACTACCTCCACCATGACTCAAATAAATTCCTGAACTTTAAAGCATAGGCTAGAGCATACCTTTTAATAAAATGCAAACTCATATAAAGTTTTAAAACTGAGTAGTAGAATGATACTAAAAAGGCAGAGGATTACACAATCCCCCTTCTCTGTACATCTATTTAACTTTGCCCATCCACAAGCCATCCAGCAATGTTTGCCTGCTGAATCATTCGACCCTGAAAAGATTTCTGAATTTGTGACCGATATTACTAGCTGTACCAGCCTTATCTGGAGAAGTTTCAAAGTCTAATGATTTTCAATGGCTCATCTACTGATGAAAACTTTATCTTTCTTGGATTTCCTTTACCTGTGGTATCTCCTTTAGTTTGAGCCTGTTGATTAAATGACCCAGCAGGTCCAACACTCTGAGCCTTCAGAATTCCCTTATGGTGTTGAAAGTGACTGGAGAAATAGCCAGTTTGAGTGACTTTCCTTGCTTTGGAACTAGGTACTGTTTGATCGGAGGAAAATGACCTGTACTTTTGCTTTTACTAATGGCCATCTCCCACTCCATCTCTTTTTTAGACCACTGTCCATCTTCCAAACACTTATTCATTAGCTTCTCTGCTTTGTAAAGACAACACAAAAAGCTTTCTACACCTTCCCACTTGGTAAACATATTTCTCTTTCCATTGTATTCAACAATTCATTTTGCTAGGTAAATGAGAGATACCGTATAGCCCCTTTGAATTAAAGCTGGTGTAAAAGTCATAGATTTCCTCTGCTTAAATAAGTACTGTAAATAGGCAGCAACAAGTACTTCTTTATTTCTGGAGCTGCAATGAACCAACAAAGCTTGAAACCTAGTGGAATGCAAAGCTATCAGCAAATGTCTGGGAAGTGTAGAAAGAAAACTATTATGCAATCTTTTACCAGCTCTGTTCACCCTTTCCATGGCCAAGCTGAGTTCATTAGTGGGCCTTAGGATCTTGTTAAAAATAAAATTAAAGAAATCCCATTTCACACCATCCTCAGTCTTCTCGGGCACCCACTCAGGATCGTCCAATTTCAATGACTGCTGCCCACTCATATCTCTTATAAGCTGCATCTCTTGGCATTAAAGCTGCTAATACTCCTTTAGAAATGATAGCTGACTATTAAGAGAGTTAATCTTTACTTCTAACCCATCCACTCTGAATTGCTGTTGCTCAGACTATCTATGGACGTCCATTATGTTGGCTGCCATCATGGTTAGCCTCTCGAACATCAAAGTAAGTTTTTAATCTGTGGTGGCTGATCAAAACTTTTCCATACTCTCCCCATAGTCAGGTGCTGCATTCTTTTCCATCACCATCTAGATTATAGGTTCTCCAGGGCTTTCTAACTACTAAAAACACAATAAATGCAGGGGTTAAACCAGGGATAAAGGTGTATGATACTCAGGCTAGCTATGCTCTCCACAGTCATAGTGGTTTGTTAACGAATTGCAGATGTTCACAGAGTGAATGAAACCCACAAAGATATATATATATATATATATATATATATATATATATATATATATATATATATATATATATATATATATATATATATATATATATATATGTGTGTGTGTGTGTGTGTGTGTGTGTGTGTGTGTGTATATATATATATATATATATATATATATATATATATATATATATTTATACATGTACATGTATTTATTTATTTATTTATTTATTTATTTATTTGCAGGTGTTTTACCAGGATAGTCCATTGGGCCAAGGAACCCATTTTCAATGGAGTCCTGGGGAGAAAAGCTCCAAGACAAATTAAATTACAGCTAATTTTACATAGAAAATTAAAAAAAAACTTTTTTTGTTTGGAAAGTAAAGAAATATAAGGAGAAACATTGAAATTAATTTTACAATTACTAAAATATGAATGAGTGTACAGTACAATTTATAAAAGAAACATTGAAATTAATTATACAATGACTAAAGTAAGAATGAGTGTACAGTGCAATTTATAAAATAAAGTAGTAGGAAGACATTACATTTAAAAGCATCCTTTTTCTGAAATGGTAAAGTAGGAACAAAGTACAGTTTATACAGTAAGGCTGACACAAAAGTACAGGCTCAGACAATAAAAGTCACACACAAAAGTACAGACTCAAAGAAAAAGAGTGACACTTTAAAGGTTTGGACATGTGAAAAAGCAGTATAGCATTTCATCAAGAGAAAAACAATGGCATTATGGGTGAAGTGTAGTTATATTTGTGTGGCTATATTGTTATACTTTTACAGTTGTATTAGTTAATGTATTCCAAGTTATTTACAGTACAGGGTGTACAACTTGCACTTATTACTTTTGTGCAACTATATTATAAGTGTACTTAATATATTTTCTATATGGCTACCATTTCATTTTTTATTTGTGTGAAACTTAGGCAGGATAGGAGCAGTAGCATATCCATTGAGAGGCAAGATGCGAGTGCAATGAGGCTTTGAATGAGAAAAGGCAGGAGATAGTGCAGATGGAAGAAGGAAGAGAGTTCCAGAAGCATGCTAGGGTGAAGGATAGCAGGTGGTTCCCAGCTGGACGTGAGGTTTATGAGATTTAATTAGGTTTTGGGAATCGGATCTTAAGTGTCAATTTGGTATGCACATTTCAAAGGTGTTAGCTAGGTTGGGGCAGAGATATGGTTTATGGATGAGTTTATGGGCTTGGATAAGTTGGGTGTAAGTGAGGAAATTGGGTAGCTCTAGCCAGCTTATTTGGTGAAGAGAATTACAATGGTGGGAAGAGGATTTGTGACCAGTAGCAAACTTGGATATTTTGTTATAGCAAGTTGCAAGTTTTATTTTAAAGGAGGATTGCAGATTGGTAAAGATAATTGCACCATATAACAGGGATGGGATAAGGTATGTGTTGGCTAGTGTGATTCTAGTAGAGGGAGAGATGAAACGACTATGACAGTAAAGCATACCTAATTTTTTATGGGGTTTTTTGATGTTGACTAGTAGATGCTTGTCAAATTTTAACTGTTCATTAATGACTATTCCTAATAATTTTGAGTCGGAGACAATTTCAAGGGGAGTATTATTTTTGCTGGTAATAATGAATGACAGTTTGTCAAGTGGAGAGTTTTGGTGGGGCTGAAAAGCATCAGTTTAGTTTTGGAAGCATTTAGAGCCAGATGGTTTTCAAGCATCCATTGCTCAGTTGCAGAGAATGCGGCTTGAGTGAGATGTGTGAGATTTGTGAGGGGGGGAGGAGGAGATTATAGTAGAGTCATCCGCGTATTGAATAAGGGTGGAATTAGGGATGGCTTGATAGAAATCATTAATGAATATGTTGAATAATAGGGGGCCAGGAATGGAACCTTGGGGGATGCTTGTTGGTGTATTGAGGAAGGGTGAGGAGGCCTTATTCCATTTTACTGCTTGTTGTCTATTTGTGAGGTAGCTTGAGAACCACTGGATGGTGGAAGGGGATAGTTTTAGTTTGGTAAGGAGTAGGGTATGGGAAATAGTATTGAATGCCTTGGAGAGGTCGAGGAGTAGAGAGAATACGGAGTGACCGGAGTCACAGGCTTTATTGATTGTTTCAAGGAAGGAGAAGAGGGCTGTGGAGGTGCTATGGCCTGGTCGAAAACCATGTTGTGTGGGGGTTAGAAGTTTGTTATTGGTAAGATAGGGTAGAAGTTGTTTAGAAGTAGCAATTGGCCAAAAGTTTTGAATGTCATTATTGTTACCGCCTTTGTGGAGAGGTATAATGAAAGCTTTCTTCCAGAGTTGGGAGACGTGACTCTCTGAGATGTAACGATTAATAAGTATGCTAATAGGGAGGGCGATTGCTTCAGAAGCTGCTTTTGAAAAGTAGGAGGGGATTTCATTTGGGACATTTGAGCCTGGCTTTATTTTAAGGAGAAGTTTTTGATGGAACAAATAGAAATGGGGTTGATAGTAAAAGGTGGGGGCTGTGGAGTTGAGCTGTTTAGTGAGGGAGAGGTGGGCTATGGATGAGTTGCTGAGTTATTAGTGAAGGTTGATGTTAGTTTATTGATGGTATTTATGAAAAAGGTGTTAAACTGGTTTGCTAAGTCCATGTCAGATGTTTTTAGGTTAGGACATGGGTTTTCAGTTTTACCTGGTTGAAGAGAGATGAGATTCCTTTCCAGAAAAGTTTGGGATTTGTACTGTGGTTAGTTTGGTGGGTGGTAAAGTATGATCTGCAATCAGTAGTGATGTTTTTTTTTACTTTGTTACGTAGGCTTTTATATT